>NC_048230.1:59987605-60046631 GCF_002007445.2 Ailuropoda melanoleuca | reverse complement strand
TTTTTAGGGAATTTTCTCGCTCCCGCGGACTCCAGGGCGGGTGGGGCGGAGACCCGCAGGGCGCTCTGCATTTCTCGGGTTCCCCGGGCTCCCCAGACCTTGTCTCCCTTCTCCCAGCACCTTTCGTCGCGTAAACAACTCCCTTCCTCTCCTCGGCCCCGGCTCCGCTGCCCCCTGGAGACAGCCCCTCAGGTCTCGGGAGATGGATGGGGTTAGGGGGAGGGGGAGAGGGGGCGTCCTGGTACCCCCGGCCCGTGGGCGCCCCCACCCTCGTCCTCTCCTTCCCCGGCCCCCGCCCGGCCGCTGGAGCAGACGGCCCCAGGGGCCCCGGGTATTTTTAGCGCTGTGACCTGGGCGGCAGCTCTGAGAGCTTTTCCCAGGAATCGGCGTCAGCGCCTCCCTTCCCCGTCTGCCAGCCGGCGGCCACTCGGTCTCTGCACACTGCATTTGGCCCTGGCTGGCCCACTTGGGTTTGAGCCCCTCGCGGCCCGCAGCAGCGCCTGTGGAGCTGGCCGGGGTCTCAGCCGCTGAGTCCAGATGAAGCAAGGGAGGCAGGCGACAGAGGATGACGAGCTGGTCCTCAAGCCAGATACTCCCTTGCCTCCGGTGATGGGCTCAGAGCGCGCTGCCGGGAAGGAGATGGAATGAATGAGAGTGGATGTATAGGGCCTGCGCTGGCCCAGAGCTCTGGTGTTCTGGAAAGCTCTCAGCTCAGGGGATCCGGGGGGCCTATTCTGAATTGGACCCAGGACCCGCCCTTCCAATTGTTACTCACTGACTAGTCGGGATAGAAGACTGAGATGTGTCAGAGGAGAGGCGCTCAAATAAAGAGCTGGGGAGCATGGAGAAGAAAGAGATGGGGGGGGGGCCTCTAAATAGCAGGGTATCCGGGCTTTACATTTTACAGAGCACCTGCACCAGCAGCTGCTGGGTTGTGTTTGAGGTGGATAGGACTATTAAGTCATTTTCGGATGGGAAGTCTGAGGCTGGAAGGATGATTTCCTTAGGAGCAGAGCTAAGTCTGGAAGTCAGGTCTATGACTTCAGAGCACGGTTTGGAGGGGATGGTGGTGATGGGGTGTGTGGAGGAGAGGGGTGCTTTAGTCTTTGGGTTTTGAAGGCTGGGCATGAACCAGAGTTGCAATGCTTGAGCACCCTGAGATCCCCATCCGACCATCTTCCATGGCCTTCTGAGGGGTGGCTGGGTCCATTAGAAGTACCTCCCTCTTTTGGGCTGGACCAATCCCTCCAACCCCTCTCACAAGGGCATGATACTGACACTTGGCTATTGGCCCCGTTC
Source organism: Ailuropoda melanoleuca (assembly GCF_002007445.2). Lineage (NCBI taxonomy): Eukaryota > Metazoa > Chordata > Mammalia > Carnivora > Ursidae > Ailuropoda > Ailuropoda melanoleuca. Next base: position 60,045,332 of record NC_048230.1, on the reverse strand, counting down.
CCTGAATACAGAGGAGCTTCTTTTGCCGTGCCTGGAACCAGCATCCCCTTTGTGGAGCCAGGCTCAGCCCTGCTTCTCTATGAGACTCGAAGTTGGTAGTAACAGACTTTGTTTCAAGGAAGGGGAGGAGGTAGCCAAGGCCAGTGGTGTCCAGGCTGCAGCGCCGGGATGCTGGCTGCAGAGGGGTTCCCCAAGCCCAGGCCCCCGCTGTATTCCCTCTCAGCTTCATAGCTGTGCTTGCTCTTCACCTTCCAGGAGCTGACATGGACCCAAATCCTCGGGCAGCCCTGGAGCGCCAGCAGCTCCGCCTTCGGGAGCGGCAGAAATTCTTTGAGGAAATTTTACAGCCAGAGACAGAGTTTGTCTTCCCCCTGTCCCACCTGCATCTCGAGTCGCAGAGACGTAAGCTCTGAGTCCTGGGGAGAGGGACTGGACTGGGCTGGGGGAGGGGGTTGTCTTGTAGGTCCTGAATCAGGGGACCCTCTTCCCCTTGTATTTTTGGCCCTCGAAACTTCTGTCTCTAGACCTGACACATATCTTTGACCATCTTAGAGGCCTGCATCCTCCTGACTTGGCCCCTTCTTGATGTGCAGCCCCCATAGGTAGTATCTCGTCCATGGAAGTGAATGTGGATGCCCTGGAGCAGGTGGAACTTATCGACCTTGGAGACCAGGATGGAGCAGATGTGTTCTTGCCTTGTGAGGACCCTCCACCAGCCTCCCAGACATCTGGTATGGCCCTTGGCTTTGGGGACTTGGGCACCAGTTAGCCAGAGCCGGGTGTCAGGCGCTGAAGTGAGGCTGCAAGGCAGGGCTGGGGAAGTCAACTTGTAGGGACTGGAAATGGGTGTTTCTACCAATGAAACAGCTGTCTGTTCTGATTTTAGGGAAGTTGACCCCAAGGGGAACTGGGTGACAGATCTCCAGTCTAAAATTTTGGGAATGCCCCAATCTTCCCTTAGCCTTTGTTAATTTTGTATTTGTGAAATTAATGTAATTAATTCATATAATTAAGATAATATAAAGTATAAATTTTTATATTAGATAACTTAAGCCATTTTAGTCATCTTCGTATGAATATTTACTGAGCACTATTTTTTTTTTAGGTTGCTAATACTGTGCTCAATTAGCTCAGTCCTTACAATGTCCTATTAGGGCAGGCGGTATTATCCTGATTTTATAAAGGAGGAAATTAGACTCAGCAGTGGCCACAAGCCAGAAAGTGGAAAAAAAGCTGGGTTCAAACCATGGCTGTCTCATTCCAAAGCCCATATGCTTAGCTTATAGGATAGATATTCTCTTATTTAAAGCTGCTGCTATTTATTGATGGCCTATGGCATGCCAGACATTTTATAATCATTCTTTGATTTTATCCTCAAAACCTGTCTGGAATGTAGGTGCATATCCCATTTTTAGAGAAGATTCAGTCCTTGAGGGGGAAAATGACTTGCCCAAAGCCACTCAGGAGCAAGTAAATGACGTAGGTAGAGCTTGAACTCTTGAATTGATTGACCTGACTCTAGGGCCCAGACATGGTGTAGTGAAGTGGAAGGAACTGAGAAGAGAGTCAGGAGACCTGGCTCTTTGCGGACTGGGTCAGTGACTGGTCACTCCCCTGCCCTTCTCTGGGCTTCAGCCTCTCCTGGCCAGAGCATCTCTGAGAGTCCCCTGAAGCCCTGTTTGTGGCCCTGACCAACTCTTCGTTCTGGGCAGGGCTGGATGACCATCCAGAGGAGGTGAGCCTGCCAATGCCCACACCAGACAGGACTGCGTCGCGCACCTCCTCCTCGTCTTCTGACGACTCCACCAACCTGCACAGCCCAAATCCCAGTGACGGCGGAGCAGACACGCCCTTGGCACAGTCCGATGAGGAAGAGGATGGAGCTGATGGTGGGGCAGAGCCTGGAGCTTGCAGCTAGCGGTGGGCCTCCATCTACAGACTGACCGAGTTGGCTCTTCTCCACAGGAGACCCTAGGCCCAGCCAGAGCCCTTCAGAGAAGACCAGACTCTTTACTTGCAGTAGGCACCAGGGGGAGGCAAGGACAGTGGGATGGTGTACCTCCCTGGGAATTAACCCCTGCTTTACTGCTAACCTTTCCTGCTACAACCCTCCAACCAGTTTTTGGCTTCCTCCTGAGGTAGGGCTTACAGGCGAGGAGATGGAGATGAGGCGGGACAAGATGCTACTGCTTTTCGTAGAACCCTTCCCTCCCCCAGACTCTCCTGCAGTTTTCTGATAGAGTCTCCCAAACCAGTGTCTGTCTCTGAGTGGACGTGAACTCCTTAGCACGCCCTGTGCAGTGGTACTCCGGCCATCCTGCTCCCTTACATCCTGTTTGGGAACAGGGCACGGTATAAATAATAAACAATAATCTACCAACCATTCCCCTTGGTGTGTCACATTGCAGAGATCTCAGACCCACTGTGTCTACCCAACTCCATCCCCCATCTTTCATGTGCTCCGTCTCTTCAGGAAATAGGTCTTGAATACGTGCACAGGGCATTTGGAATACAGTTCTGAACAAGATAGGCTGCATCCCTGCCTTCAGTACTTGACTGTCTCTGGAGGAGAAAACCAAGTAAATACCGCGGTTCACGGTGTAATCGGTAGCATGACAAGGAACGACTCTGGTATCAGAAAATAGCTCGTGTGGCCACCGAAGAGCTGCTTTTTAAGCTGAGATCCAGAGGCTGAGTAGGAGTTTGCCAAGTGGGGGCTGTAATCCGAGCAGAAAGAGCAGCTTGGGAAGACTGTAAATGGAGAGAAGTAGCTGTGAGCAGCTGAGAAACATTCGGCTGGGCTGAACTGTTGAATTTGGGGACGAGAGGAAGGTGAGAGAGGTAAGACAGACCAAGGTTAGTCATAAAATACTTGGAAGCCTGTATCAAGTTTCAATTCGGCTGCTAGTAAAAGGTCAGAGACTAAAGATACAAATTTATTTCCTCATATAAAAGAAGTCTGAAGTGCAGGGCTGTGTGGCCGCTCTGAAGTTATTGGGCGCCGGGGCCCTTTCTGGCTCTTTTTGCTCCACCATCCGCACCACATGGGTCGAATCCCCGTTGATAGCGCCTGTCTGAGATGGCAGGTGTTGAAGCCCCGCCCATCATGTCCTTGAAACTGGCAGAAAGTGGGAGAAGAAACGGGTCGGGCAAAGCACAGCCTGCTATTTCCACTTCAGGAAGCGTTCTTGGAAGTTCTAACCAGTGGCATCCCCTTTCATCTCACTGACCAGAGCTTGCTAACATGAGAAATGTTTCACTTACAGATATTTTATAGACATAGGGACACAACATTATCTGGAAGAAAGAAAATTCTGGCCTTTGGAAAGACAATAACCTTTCCAACTCACTGAATTAACCAATGCATCTGACTTCCATACTGCCTTTCAAACCTCTCAGAAGCACCGTGGCCGATGGAGAGGCCAGGATGGTCCTTTAGTAGAGGACATGGCTGTCTTGATAAAATCATGTTTATGTTTCTAAAGAACAAGAGGACAATAGTCTTTGGATAGGTAACTAGCAGTTCACATGTTAGAGGCCACATTAATGAATCTGAACTTTATGGGGAGTAATGAAGGATTACAAGTGGTTGCATTTGCTTGTTAAAAAGGTAATTCTGGCCACAGTATAGGGAATATACTGGAGGAGGACAGGCTCAGGACAGACACCTAACACAATACTCCATGCAACAGATCATGGTAATGATCAGCTTGACTGGGTTGAGGCAGGGTATAAAAAATAAATGACATTCATTCGATAAATATTTGTTAAATTAATGTCAGTATTTAACATATGTAAGACACTGAACAAGGAATGTGGGGGGGGGAAGACAGTGCTACTTTTATGGGAGTCTAGTCTAGTGAGGGCCCAAATGCAAAATTGCAGCTATGACCAGTGCGAGGAAGGAGTTCATAGCCTATTAAGAGCAGTCACAGGGGCATTTCCCTTGAGGAAGTGGCACCTGAGCTGAGCCCTGAAGGATAAGAAGGAGTCAATGAGGGGGAGTGAGGGGTGTGGCGGGCGGAAGGCTCCTCATGGAGTGCTGACAGAAAAGCACCAGCTTGGATGCCTGGGAACCAGGAGGTGATGGCAGCCAGCTACATAGAGGGGTAATGGACTAGGGTGGAGATAGATGGGATGTAGAAAGGCGGAAGGAATGAAGAGAAATTTAGGAGACAGTTTCCAAAAGATTTGACAGGCAGGTGAGAGAGAGGAAGGGGTCAAGGGTGCCACCATTGTTTCTCCCTTGTGCAACAGGATGATACGGAGGGTTATTCACCCAGATGGGGAGTGTAGGGGAGAACCAGGTTTGGAAGGTCACAAATTTGGTTTTTGCCCTGATGAGCTCTAGGTGCTTTCGAGACCTATAGTAGGATATGTTGGGTAGGCACTCGGACGCACGCGTGTTGGATTTAGAGAGGATTAGGCTGGGAAAATAAATAGAGCTACCAGTGTGTAGGTGGTGAGTGAGTGTGCCCAGGGAGGGAGGGGGAGTGGAAGGAGAAAGGAGGGTTCTAGGACCCAGCTGTAAGGGGCATCAAGTCATTTCTCACATCAGAAAAAAGAAACCATTCCACCTCCCTGTACATCAAACACCACCAGTGGGATCAATGGCCTTCAGCTTAAATCCCAAAGCTCTTTGTGCCACCCAGGCTGAGTGAGTGACAGGCCTGCAGTCTTCCCATAGTCCCAGCCTGCTTCCACCCCTGCAGGAAGCCATTGTCAGTGACAGCTCTTAAGTGCTTTTCCTAGCGCTGGTGAGAAACTTGTGGGAGTTCTGTGCTCCTTTTGTCTAAAAGCCTCTGTGTCCAAGTTGAGATCATCTACTAAACTGGGCCGGGGCTCAGTCTCCTGTAAAATGTTGCAGTTTTTCTGGGTTGCTTATGACTTTGCTGCACACAAAGGACATGGTCTCTGTCCTTGTGCCCTCTCCCTGCCTTTGGAGTAGCAAAACTCAACCACCTGTCTGACTGTGGCTGAGCCTTCCCCTGAGCTGCAGCGTATGAGCTCCGTGCTTCTGCTGTACGGGGCTTCTCAGCTCTCAAGATCATGCTACTCCCCTTCCAGGCAAATGATGGGAAGCTAGACTAGTTTGGTTGCTGTCAACATGTCAACAAATCTCTTGAGGCACCTGGGTGGCACAACGGTTAAGCATCTGCCTTCGGCTCAGGGCGTGATCCCGGCATTATGGGATCGAGCCCCACATCAGGCTCTTCTGCTATGAGCCTGCTTCTTCCTCTCCCACTCCCCCTGCTTGTGTTCCCTCTCTCGCTGGCTGTCTCTATCTCTGTTGAATAAATAAATAAATAAATAAAATCTTAAAAACAAAACAAAACAAACAAATCTCTTAGTACTCCAGGCATGTGATGCTAAGATCTGTGAGGTTTGGGGCAGGGTGCCTGCCTGGGGACAGGGATCTCCAGTCTTCTGGAGAGGGAGAATTGTGTGTGAGCCTCTGGGGAGCCTCCAGTTCAGCTGCTATGAGCCCCAGCCCTGCCTGCAAAAGCCTAGGGTCAGCTGGAACCCCAGGACCACTTCCTGCTTGGACAATGATTTCTTCTTCTGCCAAACCACAGGGGCTTGGCTAGCCTTCAGAGCCAGCATCTCCAGCTGACTGTTTCTTGAGGCCACACAGTGCCCCTGGAGAGGAGAGGATGATTTGGAGCCAGCTCCGAGGCAAGCAGCCCAGCTTTCAGTCTCCAAGCCACAGTGTGGCTTCTTCCGTCTATTGCAGACTTGTCACAGACTCTGGGGAAGAGGGAAGAAGACAGACTCATCCTGTAGAATCCTATGTTGTGGAGGAAAGAGGAGGGACCAGAACTCAGGAGAAGATTCCCTGGAAAGTGCACACTGAAGCAGTCCCTAAAGAATGCACAGAATCTGACACTCTGACCAGCATGGCAGTGTGAGGACAGTATGAACTGTGCTGTGACTTGTTTGGTCAGACATTGCCGAGCACCTAGGATGTGCTAGCATCCTTGCTTCTGTGCTAGTCTTCCTCAGCTTCCTCACCTCACTAAGGTGACCAGGAGCTCTTCCAGGAGCAGATGTGGCCACAGATAATGGAAAGAGAACCCAAGCTGTAGCACAAGTGCACAGACGACTGTAGGCAGCACACTAGAGAGGGAGAAGGTAAGACTCCTGGAGGCAGCTGGTCTTCAGTGATGGGGACAGGCAATTTCAAAAGGAGACAAAGCATAAAAATATAAAATAATCATGATGGCAGCACCTCTTTTGTTTTTGTTTGTTTGTTTGTTTGTTTGTTTTGAGGTTGATGGTGTGAACTCTGGTCCTGGCTTCATGACTCACCGTAATCTTAGGCAGTGTTTCAGTTTCTGTACCTGTTTTCTCATTATCAAATGGAGATCATAGACCCTACATCCAAAAATTGTCTGAGCCAATGATGGTCTAATATTGTATTGTATTAAGCACTTAATACATTCTAGATCCTACATAAACATAATTTTTAGTCCTTACAACAACCCTGAAAGTAGGTTTATCCATTTTACAGAAGAAGGAAAATTACCCTCAGGTTGCTCGTGCTCCTGTGGACTAAAAGCTGATGGGATTTGCCTGACATCTAAACTCATGGCCTTATTCCATGTCTAGTGGGAGATGAGCACTAGATGGAAGGAGAAAAAGGGCATAACAATAGACATCTTTTTGACACTTCCTCTTTAGTCGGTTGGGGTATATCTTGACAGAACTGTCCAACACCAGATTGGCTCTTCGTAGAAGTATGGTTGTGAGTTTTACCAAGAGACTATGAGTAAAATCCTTCACGAATGTGTTCCTCATAGGGCAGCTTGAAAAACCAAAGCAGGAATTTAACTTCGGAACTCCTACAACTCAATAATAAAAAGGCAAACATGCCAATATAAAAGGTGGGGGGTGCAAAAAGATTTTTAGCTCTTCACAAGAGAAAATATATGTACGGCCAATAAGCATATGAAAAGATGCTCAACATCATTAGGTACCAGGGAAATGCAAAATAAAACCACAATAAGATACCACTATGTATACCATAAGGCTAAACCTAAAAAGTCCCCCCAAATTAAAAACAAATGTTGAGCAGGATGTGGATCAACCAGAACTCTCATATATTGTTGGCGCAAGTATAAAATGATACATTTTGGGAAGAGATCTGGCAGTGACTTAAAAAGTTAAGCATCACCTATGACTTTTGACCCCTCCTAAATATTTACCCTGAGGCAGTAAGCATATGTCTACAGAATAACTTATATAGTAACTTACTTCAGAATAGCTAAAGACTTGAAAGAGTTCAGGTGTTGATCATCAAGAAAATGTATAAACAGGTATATTCATACAATGTGAAACCACACAGCAATAAAAAGAAACTGCTGATACATGTGAGAACATGGATGATTCTCAGATTCTTCCTGTGAAAGAACTCTTACACAAGAAAACATACATACTATGTGATAGTTTCACCTACATGAACCTCTAGAACAGATTAATCTATTTTGTGGAGAAAAATCAGAATAGTGGTTGCCTCTGGAGGGTAGGAGGGGGGCAGGGATTGGTTGGCAAGGGGCATTAACCAACTTTCTGGGGTTTTTTTGAATGTTCTATATCCTGATTGGAGTTTGGCTTACACAGGTGTATGCTTTTGTCAGACTCAGTGAATGTGCACTTCAGAGGTGTGCATTTCATTGTATGTAAATTTTACACCAAAATGTAAACAAATATTAAGCTTTATTTAATGACATGCATGCTGAAATATTTAGGGGAGAAGTGTACTTATGTCTGCAATTTACCTTGAAATGTATCAAAACATAAGAGGAATTGAGGGATTTACAGACCAAAGTGTGATAAAGTATAGTAGTATGTTAATGGAGGAGTCTAGGTGATGGGGAAATAGGTGTGCAATGTAACGGGTGTTCATTCAACTTCGCTGATGTTTGAGAAATTTACATAATAAAGGGGCCAGTTATTTGGGGATTTTATAGGAAAGCTCTGCACCAGGCTTGGGACTGAGCAAATGGACACACCAGAAGCTGAGGAAGACGCACGCACGAGCCCTGCCGTGTGATCTCCCAAGACTTTTTCAGTCTGTTTCCTCAACGATCACACAGGCACAGCGGCAGTGGCGGCGCTCGGTATTATTAAGCACATACTAATGGACAGGAATACCCCAAAGTAGGGGGGGCGAGGTCCCCAATCCAGCCCCCAGTCGTGCCAGACGTCCACCGCCCTTTGTGCGCTCCCGCGCGCGCTCAATCCCACCCGCCTTGAAGGACCTAGCCTGGCCGTCGCTCTGGTAACCTCACACGGTTTCCGGGATGGCACCGGAAGTCGTTTCTCAGACGCTCTTCCTATTGGAGGCCAGCTTTCGTGGGGGCGGGCACCGCTGGGAGGCGGAAGGAGCCGCAGGCATGGCGGCGGCCTTGCCGCTTGCTGTGCTCCTGCTGCTGCTCCTGGGGCCGGTGGGCGGGGGCCATGCAGAGCCTCCACGCGACACCCTGCGGGAGGAGCTCGTTATCACCCCGTTGCCTTCTGGGGACGTAGCCGCCACATTCCAGTTCCGCACGCGCTGGGATTCGGACCTGCAGCGGGAAGAAGGTGAGAGGATCACACTGGAGAAAGACAACTGCCACTTGCTGGGTAGGGGCGTGGAGGCAAGCCCTGGGGGCGGAGCCTTGTCCCTGGGAGGGAGTCTGGCTCTTTGGAGGAAGGATGGGATAGTTATTGAAGAACCCCGTTGTACTGGGTGAAACTAAGGCCCGGAGAGGGGCCAGACTCCTAGACCAGGTGCTCTTTCCGCAGGTCCAGGCTGCCACTCTAATCCTTTAGTTAGAGCCCTCTGTCGACAACACCGAGGATGATGCTGTTGGCTGTTGTCATTTATTCTGGGTGCTAGGCACAGAGCTAAGTTCTGTAAGAGATTGTGAGGAAGAAGTTAGAGATGTAGAGAGATAAAGGCACTTGTCAAGATCACATCGCTAGTTAATGGCGGTTTGGTCCTGCATTCAGATCTCTCTGGCCCCAGAGCTTGGGGTCTATTGCTGCTTTGGGGTGGCTGAGAACCCGTCCAACAGGATCATCACTCACCTACTCCCCTTTTCCAGTGTCTCATTATAGGCTATTTCCCAAAGCCCTGGGGCAGTTGATCTCCAAGTATTCTCTACGAGAGCTGCACTTGTCATTCACGCAAGGCTTCTGGAGGACTCGATACTGGGGGCCACCTTTCCTGCAGGCCCCATCAGGTGCAGAACTCTGGGTCTGGTTCCAAGACACCGTCACTGAGTGAGTGCCCACCCTGAGGCCAGTTGCATGCCACGGAGGAAATGTGGCAGTGGCCGGTGTTGTCATCCTGCCACTGCTCTTGGAGGGGCAGCAGTTCCAGCACACGGCAATTCCATGGGGGGAAAAGGTGGCATTGGAAGTAAGAAATGATATTACCACTGAGTGGCATTCTTTACTTTGGTGCTTTTCACTTCCCCTGATACTTCCAGACTTCAGGTAGCGCATGCATGTGTCTAAAGAGACAGGTAACAATTTGAAGCATACTTTGGATGTAAGGCAGTAAAAGTCTCTGGCAAACTGGATAACCTTTTTTTTTTTTTTAAGATTTTATTTATTTATTCGACAGAGATAGAGACAGCCAGCGAGAGAGGGAACACAAGCAGGGGGAGTGGGAGAGGAAGAAGCAGGCTCATAGCAGAGGAGCCTGATGTGGGGCTCGATCCCGGAACGCCGGGATCACGCCCTGAGCCGAAGGCAGACGCTTAACCGCTGTGCCACCCAGGCGCCCCAGTGCCACCCAGGCGCCCCATGGATAACCTTTTAAAAGACATTCGCTCACATATTAATAATAATAATGGTAATGATGATGATGATCATACCATGAGGCCAAACAAAACAATTGACCTACAGGATCCCAGATCTCGACATTAGAGGAATAGCTTTTGTTTGGGAGAGGGACAGGTTTAGGTATTGAAAGTTGTACCACAATTTCCTCTATGAGAATCCCACTATGAGAAATCAGTAGCACAAGCATGATTTTAAAGGGGGGGGTTAATAGGGAGTGGTGGGGACTGTGGCAGGCTAGAGAGCTTGAGAGGACAGCTGCCACTCACCCCCAGTGGATTGTGGCCCTGTGGGAATAGCGGCTGACTGTCATCAGATACTCTTATTTTCAAGAGAGGCCAGAAATCTGGATTTTAGCGTGAAAATTGGCAAATTTAAAGATCAGTAAGTAATTTTAAAGTGTAAGAAATGCTATGCAGGTCAGTGTTGTGCACAATACAGGAAACATGATTATGGATGGGTTGGGTAGAGCTTTTAGGCTTCAACTTTGCAGTCTTTACGTGAGGCTTACCGATTGGAGCAATTGAAAAGCTCTGAACAGAGGATTATCAAAAAACCCCAGGACAACACTGAGATGATATCAAATGAGGTGCAAGTAGTGACTTCCACATTTGCCAAGCCTTTCTTTTTTGCCTGAACTCTAACTACTTTGCTTCATCCCCCCCACCCCCCACATCTGCCTTGCTGTCACTGTCTTGCCTCAGCTCAGAATTGCCTATAATGTGGAGCTGGTGTTAAGAATTTTGGTTTTATGCTTTCTGTTCTTAATACGGAGAGCAACTCTATTGTGGTATTTTTCTTTCTAATTTAATTTGATGTTTTTTGTAGGGTCCTAGAATGGTTGTTTTCCCTTGTTCACTGAGCCTTTATGCGTGTAAGTCTTCCCACTCTGAGGGTGGATGCAGGACTTACTTTCATGCCCAGGGTGTTCACCGGGAAGTATGTCGTTTGCCCAGCTGAACACACTTCAGGGTGGATCAGCGGGCTGATCTCAGCCTCTGAAGATATGGGGGCACTTTACACAGTGCAGTGGAATATACGTAGGTGACCCAAACTTGTTCCCTGTCCCCAGGTTGAGGAGAAAAAACGCTTAGAACAGGAGGCTGCCTAGCCATGTCCTAGGAGGGACCTTGTGAGAGGCTCAGATAGTCAGAACCACGGCCTCACAGTAGGAGGCTGTGGTTGTGGAGGCCAGGAAAGGCTTCCTGGATGAGGGAGCCTCTTTGAAGGTGGGCGGAGAGGGGTGCGTAGGGCATTGCCAGGAAGGAGGAGGATCACCTGAGCAGAGACCTGTGGGGATGCTGGGATATCCAGGAGAGAGTGAGGATGAAGGGGTGGGTAGGGCGAAACCCAAGAGGCAGCCGAGCAGGGCAGTGGTGCCGTGGCAGCTCCATCAGTCAGCCATTCTGTCAGTTTGGCAGCCAAGTGCAGGCTTGGAGGGAGGGAGCGCCGTGCCAGTGAGTGGATTTGTGTCTCCATCCAGCGTGGATAAATCTTGGAAGGAGCTCAGTAATGTCCTCTCGGGGATCTTCTGCGCTTCTCTGAACTTCATCGACTCTACCAACACGGTCACTCCCACTGCCTCCTTCAAACCCCTGGGGCTGGCCAATGGTGAGATAGCCCCGTGGCCCTTTCCTTCTTCCTCTTGCCCGAACTTTTGCCTCCTTTCTCTTCAGCTTCCTCCTCCTTCACCTGGGCTGGACCCTCAATCCCCTGGGTGTGCAGGCCCCGGAGGAAGGCTTCCCGAGACCATGCCGTCTCTGCGTTGCCTTCTCCCAGGGAGAGGAGGGGTCCCCATCTGGCTGGGACCGTTAGGGTGGTGGTACTGGAGAGTTGCATGGCGAGCGGGAGGGGGTCACCCCAGGGCCCACCGCAGGGCCCATCCTAGACAGACTTGTGTCTCCTCAGGCACTGATCATTCTTTCCTGCGCTACGCTGTGCTGCCACGAGAGGTCGTCTGCACGGAGAACCTTACCCCGTGGAAGAAGCTCTTGCCCTGTAGTTCCAAGGTGAGGACGCCAGAGTGCTCCGAACGTGCGCGGGAGCCCGGGAGAGTGGCATTGGTGCCTGTCCCCTCCTGCCTGACTGCCAGGCCAAGTTTGCAGTTCCCCTCCACCCCCGTGTAGGTGTCTCACGGTGAAGGGCACTGACCTTTCGTCTCTTCCTGCTCCCTCCAGGCAGGCCTGTCTGTGCTGCTGAAGGCTGATCGCTTATTCCACACCAGCTACCACTCCCAGGCAGTGCATATCCGTCCTGTGTGCAGAGTAAGTCACGGGGAGCGGGGGTGGTGCCATGCATCGGCTCTGAGGGAACGTGCAGATAGAGCACGTAGCCTGGTGTGTTTTGCGGGCTGAGCCACTAGTAGGTGTTAGCTGGGATGCTGATTATTTGGAGAGCTGGCCACATACCAAGGAAATGGCGTGGTTGCCTGGCAAGTGTTCGGTAAATCTGTCCTGGGGCATCATGTGAATAACAGTAGCTGTGCGTGCAGCTGCCACCTCAGTCCCTCGTGGGCAGGACCTCGAGCGGATCATTTCATTTCCCTGAGCCTGATTTCCTCATCTGTCAAGTGAGACTAACCGTAGTATCAGTTCCTGTGGGCGTCGGTGACGGTTTCTCCGACTGGTACACGTGACCGCTGGCACAGGGTCGCATGCTCAGTAGTGAGCAGAAGCAAACTGATGGGTGGGAAGATACGTGATAGATGAGGGATTGAGCCCAGGTAGGGGTGGGAGGGGAGTGACGCGTCCTGATTGCTGCTTTCTGGCCCCTGTGGTAGAACACGCGCTGTACCAGCATCTCCTGGGAGCTGAGGCAGACCCTCTCTGTGGTATATGATGCCTTCGTCACAGGGCAGGGGAAGAAAGGTAGGCTGCCATGGCAACTCACTGGCTACTTACCATCCCATGCCCCGCCCTTTTCTGCAGACCAGGCCTAGTCCTCACCCCCACTCAACTCTCGTCTCTGCTCCTCAGACTGGTCCCTCTTCCGGATGTTCTCCCGAACACTTACAGAGCCCTGTCCCCTGGCTTCAGAGAGCCGAGTCTATGTGGACATCACCAGCTACCACCAGGTACCCAGGCCTCCAGTCGCAATCGTCCCCCTCCACCCAAGGCCAGCCTGCGCCTCTGCTCGCTTCTCAGCCCTGCCCTTGTGCCCCCAGGACAATGAGACGTTGGAGGTGAGCCCGCCCCCAACCACCACATACCAGGATGTCACCCTCGGTACCCTGAAGACCTACGCCGTCTACGACTTGCTTGACACAGCTGTGATCAACAACTCCCGTAACCTCAACCTCCAGCTCAAGTGGAAGAGCCCTCCTGCGACTGGTGAGTGCGGATGGGCAGCCAGGGCACTGGGCTATGGAGCTTCCTCTCTCGGCCGAGACTCATACCACGGGCTCTGAGGCTTGTGGTTAGACCCAGGTCCTGAGCCAATGTCTTGATTCTAAATCCACATCTTCTAAGCTCTGTGACCTTGGGCAGGTTCCTAACCTTACTGCCTCATCTAGAAAATGGGGACATAATTACCCAGCAGATTGGATGAAATAATTAGTATAAAACACAGAGTTTGTTCATGCATTCATTTAATTGTTAGCAAATATTTTTTGAAGACTGAAGATACCCTGCATTCAGGAGACATAATGTGTGTCAATTGAAGCAGGCTTGAGACAAAATTGATTAATTGTGATTTCATTCAGTGTTACCAAGGCCACGGGCAGACTATCCTGAGGGCACCTGGTTTGGGTGGGAGGGGCAGAGGTCTGCTTGCATGAGACCCCGTATGTAAGAGTCACTCTGTCATGCCGTGGGCTGGGGAAGACGAATGATTCTGGGATGCAAGCTTCCCCGTCCTGATGGCCAGGCCCTTCCCCGTCGGCTCCCGGCCTGTGAGACTCGGGATGTGGCCAGGGAAGTGGGGGTGAGGAGTGACCCTTTCCTTTAGGAGCTCTCAACCGTGGACTCGTCTTTGCAGAGGCCCCTCCGGTGCCCTTCCTGTATGCCCAGCGATACGTGAGCGGCTACGGGCTGCACAACGGGGAGCTGAACACGCTGCTGTACAACACCCACCCGTACCGGGCCTTCCCCGTGCTCGTGCTGGACACCGTGCCCTGGTACCTGCGGCTCTACGTGCACACCCTCACCATCACCGCCAAGGGCAAGGAGAACAAACCGAGTGAGAGCTGAGTCCCGGCCCCCTGCCCCTCCCCCACCCCGTCTTGCTCTCCCTCCAGGTCCCCCAGACCCTCATTTCTCATGGGAATAATTCCTCCAGTACCTCGGGAAAACTACACAGGCACAAAGAGTTTGGAAGAGTTTGGAACATGAAAAGGGTAGCCTCACCATGCCAGATCTGGAAGTAATTCATGAAGCAAAAATAACTGAAACACACAGGACTGGGAATTCTTAAGAGGACTTTACAAGAGCAGCAATTTCTTTTTTACTTCTTTGCTCCTTCTTTGGTGCCCCGGCCATGTCTTTTTGTGCGGATTCGTAGGCTTGCAGTGGAGAATGAGTGAGCGGCAAGGAAAACGGTATTAGAAACAAACAAGAGAAAGCTAGAGCAGATGGTTTGGCCTCCTTTGGAGGAGTAAAGAGGCATTGTTTTAAAGAGTTATTTTTATTTGCCATGCTTTTGCTGAAGAGTTAATATTTACTGCATGCTTCCTGTCAGGTGGCAGGCATCGCACTAAAGCCCTAGTGTCTGGGCGTGGAGGGAGACCTAACACAGAAGACTTCTCAGGAAGAGGTTCTGGCACATTCCAAACACCCAGACTTGCCGTCTGTGACCACCCCTGCCGTTGCCCGCACTTTCAGACCTGGGCTGTTCTGCTTCCCTTCAGCACCACTGTTTGCGTCCCCTTGAGAATCTCTTCTTCCAACATCTACCCCTGTATTTTGTAGGCTTTTCTGTTTTGTTTTTTAACCTTTTGCTCTGGAAAGTGTCAAGCATACACCCCGTGGGCGAGTGTGACACACTCCCACACACCCAGCTCTCGGCACCAGCAGGCACCCCTGTTTGTATTTCCTCTCTGCCCTTGTTTCATTCTCGGTTTTGGTCTTTTTCTGCTGGAGTTTCTTAAAACTAATCCTAGACATCAGATCCACCTTTCAGCGCTTCCGTCTACGTGTCTAACAGGGAGAGGGCTTCCCCAGAATGCCACCTGGCCTTCCCGCGCCCGTTTGCCTCCGTGGTCTGAAAAGTAACACTTGGTAGTTGGCTTATTTGCTTTAGAGTCTAAACAGCGTCCTCACATTGCATTTGCTTGATAAGCTCCCAAGGTTCTCTCTCCCTTGTTAGTTAATAGACCTCATTTTCTTCGAGCGGTTTTAGGTTTAGAGAAAAACTGAGCAGAAAGCACAGAGTTCCTTGTACTCTTCCCTCTCCTGCCACTCAGGTTCCCCATCATTAACATCTTGCATTGGGGTGTTTGCTCTTAAGTCTCTTAACCTCTAACAGTTCCCACTCTTTTTTTTTTTTAATCTATTTGCTGGAGAAACTCGGTCATTTGTTGTTCGGAATGTTCTACACCCTGACTCTGTCCTTGGGCCTGTGGTTAACGTGCCCCTCCCTCCCCTGCATTTCTTGTATGTTGGTGGTTAGATAGAGAAACTTGACTAGATTCAGGTTCCACATTTTGGCCAGGAAACTTCCAGGTGGTTCTGTGAACTTCCTGTTGCCTGATGCCAGGCACCCCAGTTTGAGTGATGGGAGGATTAACTAGATCGACCTTGCCCTGGGACAGCTGCCCCGGAAACACCTTTCCAAGACCCTGCTCCCCTCCTTGAGCCTGCCTGGCTCCTGCGGTCCAGAGCCTAGGGCCTCGAGGGCTAGGGACGAGGGTGCAGGTAGTCTGACCGCAGCAGAGAGGCGTGGGTGACCCCTGCCTGTCCCCAGGTTACGTCCACTACCAGCCCGCGCAGGACCGGCTGCAGCCGCACCTGCTGGAGATGCTGATTCAGCTGCCGCCCAACTCGGCCACCAAGGTCTCCATTCAGTTTGAGCGGGCGCTGCTCAAGTGGACCGAGTACACCCCGGACCCCAACCATGGCTTCTATGTCAGGTGGGCTCTTCTCACATTCTGCCCCCAGCCTCCCGACCGCCTGCCGTGCTGCTCGCCCCGGTGGGGGAGCCACACATACCGACTGCCCGTCTGCCTCTCCTCAGCCCGTCTGTCCTCAGTGCACTCGTGCCCAGCGTGGTGGCAGCCAAGCCCGTGGACTGGGAGGAGAGCCCCCTCTTCAAGTCCCTGTAAGTGTGACTTCAGCCACCTGCTCTGGGGTAGGCGGCCACGTGGACGACCAGGTTCGTGCGGGCCAGGTCGGGGTGGGGTGTCGCCTCTTCCAAAGCAATGTGCTGAGTTAACTCAATCCCAGTAAAAATCCTAGTGGTCTGTAATATTTGTTCTGACTCTGTGAAGTGACTCTGAAGTGCTTCTAGAAGAAGAAATAGGCGAGAAGAGCTGTGCTTAGCGTCTGCGTGTACTCATTGTTTCTCTTCACGAATATTTCCTTGAGCGCTTATCAAATTCCAGGTCCTTCAGAGAGCACTGGGCGTACAGCAGGACACAAAACAGGCTTGCCCCTGTCCTGCTCATGTTAAGAGGCTGGAGGGGAGATTCTGGTCTGGAGTAATAGGGTCGGGATTGCTGGGGAGTAACCTAGGGCGTTATCCAGGAGGGCTTCTCTGAGGAGATGACCTCGAGGCAGAGACCGGAGGCTAAGGAAAAAGCGGCCAAGCAAAGGCAGGGCCCCGTTCCTCACCTTCGGCAAAGGCGGCTCGTCTCGTGTTTCTGTGTCGACCTCAGACTGCTTCTGTCAAAAAGGTTTTGAGGCTAACAAGGCTTTGTGGACCCTTCCCGCCACACCTTGGCCCAGTGCAGCCAGGAGTAGGGATGGGGTGGGATGGGGAGGAGCATCTGAGGCCTGCCTTGCTCACCCCTTCTTCCTGACCCCAGGTACCCGGTGTCCGACAGCTCCAGCTATTTCGTGCGCCTCTACACGGAGCCGCTGCTGGTGAATCTGCCCACGCCGGACTTCAGCATGCCCTACAACGTCATCTGCCTCACATGCACAGTGGTGGCCGTGTGCTATGGCTCCTTCTACAATCTCCTCACCCGAACCTTCCACATCGAGGAGCCCAGCACCGGTGGCCTGGCCAAGTGGCTGGCCAACCTTATCCGGCGTGCCCGTGGTGTCCCCCCGCTCTGAGATTTCCCTCCTTCACGGCAGGGCTGCTGTTTCTCTCTGGGGAGGGCTGGCGGTGACCCTAAGGGCTCTTTCTGCCGCTTGTTCTCCCCAGGGTTGGCTTTTAAACCAAACGGCCCCTGGACGAGGCCAGGGCTTAGATGGGCTGTCCAGCTCAGTAGCCATGAGCCAGATGTGGCATTTGAATTTAAATTAAATTAAAAATTCATTTCCTTTACTGTCCCAGCCACATTTCAAGTGCTCAGTAACCAAAAGTGGTTTGTGGCTGCTGTCCTGGACGGTGTGGACAAACGTTTCCATCATTGCAGAAAGTTCTAGGACAGCACTGACCTAGATATGCTGAAGAACTTGTCTCACTGTGTGGTAGCTGGAGCTTAATGGTTGAATAAAAACCAGAATATGTACGAATGGGTATAGGCTATTTTGGCTTCCTTGGTTCTTTGCCTCCTGTTCTTGAGGCCCAGGAAGAGCGGGCTAGGGCTCGTTTCCTGGGCCCCTGCGTAAGACTTCCTACACTGCCCCCCAGGACCCCAACAAACAAAGCTCCTCTGCCTCCTGCTAAAAATTCCTTCTCTCTCGCTTCCCCCTCATTGGTGATTCCCAGAACTCCCTAGTTTGGCCAGGAGTGTTTATAGACGTGTATCCGTGATCATGGCTATGAGCCATCCTCTGCCTTCCAGGAGCCTTGAAAACCAGCCCCCTATCACCAGGGGTGGAGCTGGAGAGCTGGTTTTCTAACTGTGTGGTGTGTTGGAATCACCTGAGATGCTTGTGAAAATAATGCAGATTTCTGGGGGCTAGACCGTATGAATTCAGTCAGTCTGAGTGTGGCCCAGCTTTGGAATTTCGGTCAGGCTCTTCATGAGCTTGTGTTCTGGGTGGTCCTTAGACCTCCCACAGGCTTTGAAGCCAGGTCCAGTGGATCGAGGCCTGCCCCTGCCCACCTCCCCTTCTGGTTATATAACCGTGGATTCCTGTACCACGTCCTTAGGCAGATGCTCCTCCCACCCCTATCTTCTGTGTCTGCCTCTGGCACACTTGGCATTAACTCTGTAAGTATTTGCCGTCTGCCCATCCCTTCCCCAGCTCTCCTGTCAGAGCAGTTTTGCTTAGAATGCCCTGTTCCCCCAACCACACACTCCTCTACTGCCTGGTTCACTCTTAAAAAACAAAACAGAGAGTTGCTTCCTCCAGGAAGTCTTTGCTGATACACCAGGGTGCTGTAGATGCCCCTTCCCTCTGTTCCCAGAGCTCCCTGGACTTAACCTTGACAGGTTCCTTTCACCCTGGTTATTCTTGTTCTTAACTTCCATTAAACTGTGAGCTCCCTGGAGGCACAGAGGCTGTCTTCATCTGGACCGGATCCAGCTCAGGACATGCAAGTGCTCAGTCAGTAAGTATGTATGAATGCGTATAGGCTGTTCTGGCCTGGGATCTGGGGTTCAAGGATAGGGATGGGAAGGGCGAGGGGCACGAAGAAACGCCCCAAGTAGAGTGCAGGGTCTTGTGCACCGGAGTACTGGTGATGTCTGCACAGCCAACATAGATGGGCTTATTTAGGTCGCCTCTGAGGGTTTTGCAAGAGCTCCCGGAACGTACAAGTGAAGTGTGTGTAGGAAGGAGGTGATGAGCTCATCTAGACCACAGGCAAAAGCAACTCGGTCAAGATGCTTTCACTGGAGTTTTCCTTCCAAGCAGTAAATAAGCAGGGTGTGAACGAGATGAGCGTGCGGGCGGGTGGGTGGATATCCGAAGCTCATGGTCCTGGCGGCCTGCACAGAGCGGGATCCCTGTCAAGTCAGGAGAGAATGGAGTGGTGGCCTGGCTGTGCTGTATACCCCCAGCCCGGTCAGCGCTCGGAACCACCTCCGCTGCCACATCACACGTAATCTGTGCACTGACAGCTCCGGGTCTCCCGCGCTCCTCCCTGAATTCCAGATTCCTTTACCCACCTGCCCACCTGCCATCTGCACTTGGACCTCTAATGGCATCTTAGATTTAATATCTCCAGAACCAAGCGTCTGCATACTCTCCCCCACTACCCCCAACATGTGCATCCGTGGCTGGCCCATTTTCCCGGTCACCCAGGCCAAAAACCTTGGAGCCATCCTTGATGCTTCGCTCACATGCGTGCTCCGTTAACAGCTCTGCTCTACCTTCGAAGTAAATCCAGAAGCCAGCTCCCTTTTCACCACCCCCACTATTGTGCTGTCTATGGATGAAGTCTTCCTGGCCACACCTGTTTAAATTGCTGCCCCAGCTACCAGCTCCCTCCTTTATTTACTGTGGTGGTTTCCTCGATGACTCTCACATGCAACATGTCTTACTTATCTTGTTCATTAATTATTAAGCTTCATAAGGACGAGGATTTTGTCTTTTGTGGCTTCAGTGTCCGGAACAGAGTAATTGCTGAGTGAATGAGTGCATGAATGCACGAATATCACGCAGTAATTTTACTGCTCAGCAAGCCGGGTCACCACAACATCTGGGTCCTGAGCCTTGACATTCCTGCTGACCCAGCACCAGGACCATCTTCCCATGTCTGTGCACTCAGGGCCCGGGCATTTCCAGTTATGCTCAGTCAGGGGTTCTCAAGTGTAAGCCTGGCCATGGCCTGCAAGAGGGTTGCCACGAGGCAGTGGCATCTGGGGGAAGGGCCAGAGGTGCTGAAGCCCAGATCAGTCAGGCCCCCAGGGCATTGTGAGGTCTGCTTTCCCCTCACATGGCTGGGGCTGTCTGGTGGAGCTGCCCTGGGGATGGCACTGGGGGGAGAGAGGGGAACTTCCATCCTCTGAGGACTTCTCCAGGAAAAGCAATGAGTGAGTGAGTAGATGAAGGAGAATTGTGGAAGCAGAATTGCCCCAGAAGAACTAGTCTCCTTCCGGGTCTTCCTTCAACACCAGGGACAGTTCCTCGTGACCAATTATTACGTTGTTCACCGTCACTCAGTCACTGGGTGCCTATTAGGATACTTCTGGGATATGGCAGGGCTGGTTGTCTCGGAAGAAGGCTGGGAGACAGCTGGTTTGGGGTTCAGGCAGGCTTGGCAACAGCGGCCCTGGGGAGCCTATGGCCCACCTGCCTTGTGTGTTTCGAGGGCTCAGGGAGGAACAGTGGGGCACCCAGAACTCCCTCCAGTGACCAGGATCTGGAGAGGTGGCTGGGGGGCCTCAGCCTTCTGGACCCGCAGTGAGACAGGCATGTTGTTCATGCCCTGGGAACTGGGTTGAGAGGCGGAACCCCCGCCCTGAGCTACGGGTGCTGGGAAGCTGGGGAAGGAGTCAAAGTCAACCAGCCTTGCATTTTCCGCTTCCCTGCCTCAGCTTGTGCTCTTCCCTTTCATGCCTCCCTGACTCTGTCCCTGACCTAGAGCTCCTTCCACGAAGCCTTTTCTGACCATTCTCTCTTCCACACTGAGGCTGTATACTCATTCATTCATTCATTTACTCACCTAACCTCTGACCTGTTTATCTGGCACTTCTATTATCCGTCTACACATTCAGCAAATACGCATCGGGTATCTGTCCTGTGCCCAGTACTGTTCTAGGCACTAGTGAGCAAGAAAGGAAATCCCTGCCTTGTGGTGCTTAACGGTTTAGCCAGGGTGACAGAAAAAGTCTTGGCTACGTTAATAAGTATAGAGTGTAATCCCAGGTAGCACTATGTCCTTGAGGAAAAGGAAAGCAGTGGCAACATGAAAGGGATGGTCAAGACCTCTAAGAAGGTGATGAATGATCAGGGACCCAAGTGAAGTGAAGGAGAAAATCAAACGAAATCCAACGGAAGAGCAAGTGCAAACATCCTGTAGCAAGAGCGTCATGTGTTTGCAAAACAAGGAAGTCCCAGTAGCTAGAGCTGGGGATAGAGGGTGTCAGGGGGTGAGTTTGGACAGGTTGGCAGGGCCCAGGAGGAAGAGGGTCCTGTAGGCAAGGACTCTAGGTTTTCTTCCATGTGTTATGGGAAGCTGAGGAGTAACGGAATTGGATTTGCATATGTACTTTTTTGGCCTTCTGATGCACATTCGGTTAATAATTCTTGCTTCGTGATACTCTCATCATTTGTCCACACGTGGCCCTTTTCATGTATTACATACATGTGCATGTATTTTGGAGCAGTAAGGACCCATGAACCTACCATCCAACAGGAAAACTAGCACATGATAGCAGAAGATTTGATGTTTGAAAGATCACTCAGGCTGCTGTGTGGAGAACAGACTGTAGGAGGGAAGAATGGACACTGGGAGGCCAGCGAGGAGGTGAGAGAGTATCAGGAAGAGCAGACTGGGGTGATCGCAGCACAAGTGGAGAAGCTGATTGAGTTTGGGATACATTCTGCAGGAAGAGCCCCAGGACTGACTATTGGATTGGGTGTGGGGTGAATTCTACTACCCCATGCATTCAAGAATTAAGTCAAGCAAATATCATTCTCAACGGGGAAAAGCTGGAAGCCTTTCCCTTAAGATCAGGAACATGACAAGGATGCCCACTCTCACCGCTATTATTCAACATAGTACTAGAAGTCCTTGCAACAGCAATCAGACAACAAAAAGGGATCAAAGGTATCCAAATCGGCAAAGAAGAAGTCAAACTGTCTCTCTTTGCAGATGACATGATACTCTGTATGGAAAACCCAAAAGAATCCACTCCCAAACTATTAGAAGTTATAGAACAATTCAGTAATGTGGCAGGATACATAATCAATGCTCAGAAATCAGTTGCATTTCTATACATGAATAATGAGACTGAAGAAAGAGAAATTAGGGAATCCATCCCATTTACAATAGCACCAAAAACCATACGTTACCTTGGAATTAATCAGAGACATAAAGGATCTATATTCTAGAAACTATAAATCTTGAAAGACATTGAAGAAGACACAAAAAGATGGAAAAATATTCCATGCTCATGGATCGGAAGAATTCATAGTTAAAATGTCCATACTACCCAGAGCAATCTACACTTTCAATGCTATCCCGATCAAAATACCGAGGACATTTTTCAAAGAACTGGAACAAATAGTCCTTAAATTTGTATGGAACCAGAAAAGGCCCCGAATCTCCAAGGAACTGTTGAAAAGGAAAAACAAAGCTGGGGGCATCACAATGCCGGATTTCGAGCTGTACTACAAAGCTGTGATCACAAAGACAGCATGGTACTGGCNAAAAGATAAAATGAACTTGTGGGACTTCATCAAGATAAAAAGCTTCTGCACAGCCAAGGAAACAGTCAAACACACTAAGAGGCAGCCCACGGAATGGGAGAATATATTTGCAAAGGACACTACAGATAAAGGACTGGTATCCAAGATCTACAAAGAACTTCTCAAACTCAATACACGAGAAACAAATAAACAAATCATAAAATGGGCAGAAGATATGAACAGACACTTTTCCAATGAAGACATACAAATGGCTAACAGACACATGAAAAAATGTTCAAAATCATTAGCCATCAGGGAAATTCAAATCAAAACCACACTGAGATACCACCTTACGCCAGTTAGAATGGCAAAGATAGACAAGGCAAGAAACAACAATTGTTGGAGAGGATGTGGAGAAAGGGGATCCCTCCTACATTGTTGGTGGGAATGCAAGTTGGTACAGCCACTCTGGAAAACAGTGTGGAGGTCCCTTAAAAAGTTAAAAATTGAACTACCCTATGACCCAGCCATTGCACTACTGGGTATTTACCCCAAAGATACAGACATAGTGAAGAGAAGGGCCATATGCACCCCAATGTCCATAGCAGCATTGTCCACAATAGCTAAATCATGGAAGGAACCGAGATGCCCTTCAGCAGACGACTGGATTAAGAAGTTGTGGTCCATATATACAATGGAATGTTACTCAGCTATCAAAAAGAACGAGTTCTCAACATTTGCTGCAACATGGACGGCACTGGAGGAGATAATGCTAAGTGAAATAAGTCAAGCAGAGAAAGACAATTATCATATGATTTCTCTCATCTATGGAATATAAGAACTACAAAGATCGGTAGGGGAAGAAAGGCATAAAGAAAGGGGGGGTAATCAGAGGGGGAATGAAGCATGAGAGACTATGGACTCTGAGAAACAAACTGAGGGCTTCAGAGGGGAGGGGGTTGGGGGAATGGGATAGGCTGGTGATGGGTAGTAAGGAGGGCACGTATTGCATGGTGCATTGGGTGTTATACGCAACTAATGAATCATCGAACTTTACATCAAAAACCAGGGATGTACTGTATGGTGACTAACATAATAAAAAAATTTAAAAAAAAGAATTAAGTCACAAATTATTGATTCATTCACTGCTTGCTGGTAACTTCTTACTATATGTTAAGTTCTTTACAAAACATACATTCCACATGGTCCCTGCCCTGCTCACAGCCCAGAGGCAGAGATAAATAAACACACTTAACACACTTTGGAGTAAGTGCGGCAATCCAGGAAACCCAGGGAAGGGAGAGAAAAGGATAGTTAATTATGACTCGCACAAAAGTGCTCAGTTACTGTCCCATCTCATGACTTGATCTGAGCAACTGATTACATTGTTTAGTTGCATGTGTATTTATATTTTTTACTTTAAAATTATTTTTTTAAGATTTTATTTATTTATTTGACAGAGGGAGAGACAGCCAGTGAGAGAAGGAACACAACCAGGGGGAGTGGGAGAGGAAGAAGCAGGCTCCCAGCGAAGCAGGGAGCCCAATGCGGGGCTCAATCCCAGGACCCTGGGATCATGCCCTGAGCTGAAGGCAGACGCTTAACAACTGAGCCACCCAGGCACCCCTAAAATTATTTTTAATCATATTTTTTTAATGTGTAAGTTTCAGAGCATAGACACCACTTCAAATACCAGCCAAAATCTGTCCTCGTTTAATCTTCCAGAGCTCAATCTCTCAGATAGTTAAGAACATGAAAGAGAATGGGGACAATAAGGGGAAAACTTGCCCTTTCTCTCAAATAGATATATACTTGGGAAGGGCACACCAAGGACACGAATGACACCACCAAGGACAAGGGTCTAGTCTGGGACTCCCAGGTGATGGATTCTAGTATTGCTGTTTGGTCCTGGGCAGCAGTTTCTCTTTCAAGGAAGGGCAAGTGGCTGGACTATGCGTAGGACAGCAGGAGAGGGTTATGGGGAAGGTGGCAGCGATGGTCAGGGCAGCTGGCATCCAGCATTCCAAAAATTATGCAACAACAGAATATTATTTAGTCTTAAAGAAATCCTGATAGAGGCTGCACAAGGATGAATCTTGAAAGTGTTATGCTAAATGGAATAAGCCAGGCACAAAAGGCCAAGTCCTGTATGGCTCCTCTCATATGAGGAACCTGGATCCGTCAATTCATGGACACAGAAGGTAGAATGGCGGTGACCAGGGACTGGGGAAGGGGATTGGGGAGTTAGTCCTAATGGGCACAGAGTTCCAGTTTAGGAAGATGAAAACGTTCTGGAGGTAAACAGTCACGATGCTTGCAGCACAATATGAGTATACTTAAGGCCATTACATTGCATACTTAGAAATGGGCCAAGTGGTGCATTTTATGTTGTATAAATTTTAACCACAATTAAAAGAATATATAAAATCCTCATTTTTTCAACATCCCTCTGCATGGAGGGAAATTCCCACCTGGCTGACCAAGATTCCCTGACTTTCTAGCTCTTTCCACACTCTAGGACGTGGCTCCCGCTGGACAGGAAGAATAGAAGTAGGGCTAGGAGTAAAGCCCCAGGCAACAAAAAGCAGGTGGCTGGAATTTGGGGACGGATGTACAAGGTCCCCAAATCTGCATTCAGTCTGGCTTCCAGGTCTAAGAGTCCTCCCTGGTGATAGGAAACTTGTATCTTTTGTCTTCACCCTTCTTCTTTTTCTTCTTTTTTTAAAAAATATTTTTTACATTTATTTTAGTGAGAAACAGCACTCATGAGCAGGGAAGAAACAGAGGGAGAGGGAGAGAGAGTAAATCTCAGGCTACTCCACGCTGAGCACAGAGCCCAATGCGGGGCTCGATCCCAGGACCCTGAGATCATGACCTGAGCCAAAACCAAGAGTTGGACATGTAACTGACTGTGCCACCCAGGCGTCCCAGTCCTCATCCTTCCTCTGAGGGCACAGGACAATGAGGGTCTGAGGGGGTAGGGGTGGGGGTGAAGCAGGTTTGATGACCCTTGAGAGCTGAGGTGGCTGTGAGCAATTCATGAGGACAGGTCCAGAGTCCCTGTAAGGAGTCTTCAGGCCACACCGACTTTGAATTCTTTATTGACCCAGGCATGGAGAGCTACAGGATGGGTTCCAAGCAGGGACTAAGAACAGGAAGGGGGGCGCAGCCAGCTTTCGATCAAGGCTAGGAGAATGCAGGCTTGGTCTTCAGCTGCCCTTTACCCTGTCTCTGTAATGGAGATGACAGTCAGTTTCCTTCTTGGCTGGCATATTGGTGGCCTAGAGCCAGAGCCATCATCTGGACTCCTTACCCACCCCCTTTAACAGGTGGACCTCCTTAGCTCTCTCACCTCCCACCTCGATCACTGCCACCAACACCTTCATCATCTCAACACCATCGTCCCCTGTGAAGTTTACACTGCTACCTTCCCCTTGGCCAGCACCACCACTTACATGAAAAGCCTCACTACTCACCAATACCGCTTTTATCTTCACCATCCAAACCACTGTCAACCATAGCCTCGCTGCCTCCACCCCAGCACCCCCAGCACCAAACGCACCAACACCTCTTGGTGACACATCTGATTATATCCATCACCATCACCTCTCATAGTAACATCATCGTGGCATGACCACCACCATCCTCCACCACCCTGTCTCCCTTCCCACGACCACCACCACCCAATCGCCAGCATCACTTCTCCTGTAAGAGGACTCACCAGGGGGCTTGCAGATCCTCGAACAGATCTCTGTGGTCTCAAAGTCGTTGGCATTGCCCTGACAGCCACCGTAGGTAAAGTGCTCACACTCACTGGACGTAGAGTTGGAGAAGTACCGGTAGAAGAGGCCTCTGCAGGGGCCCTTCGCTGGGCGGAGCTGGCACATGGCAGGCAGAGCTTGGGACAGCTCCCGGGGAGCTTCGTGCTTGAGATGGGCTGCAGGGATGAGGAAGGACAGGTATTGTTGCTTAGCTGTCCTTTAAAGAACTGATTTTTTTTTTCCAGGAGCGCATCCTCTACACCAAGCACCCTGCTAGGTGCTTGCCATATTTTGCATGATTTAAATGACCTTATGGAGCAGATATTACTGTCCCTCCCCCACAAATGAAAAAAACAGGTTCATAGAGGTTTGGTCACCTTCCAAAAATCATAAAACCTATCAGTTGAGGCTTGGGGTTTAAACCCGGTTCCAATTTCAAATCCCAGGCTCTGCATGCTACAGCTTCTCATAAATTGACTCCAGATATTTGAGGTAGCCTTGTTTATAATTGCAAAAAAACATAATTTGGAAAAAATACCAATGTTCACCAACAGGGAATTGATAGGTTATATGCAGTCATTGATAAGCATAGTGCTGATCTATATGCATCAACATGGAGAGAGGTTCATACTTTTGTAGAACAAAAATCAAATTTCAAAAGATAAGATCTAGAATGGTCCTGTTGTTGTAAAATATACCTATAAATCCATGCAGTGATGGCTAAAACGTTGTTCACCACTATATGTGTAGTAATTTTCCTGGGTGGTGAAATTTCAAGTGATTTTTATATTCTAATTATTTTTTAGTGTCATTTAAATGGCAATGAACAAGTATTATTTTTTATAACTAGGAAAAGATATTTATGCTAATCTTCAGTATCCATGAATAATAAAAAATAAAGAAATGGATGTATTTTACTGAATCACATGTTATTTTAACTCCTTTCACATATGGCTCTGGTTATCACATCAAGTGATTTATCCAACATGCATGTGTACACACATGCACGGACACACACGACACACCCTCACCCACTAATTGGCCATGGATCCCAATGTGTCTTTTCATGGGATGCAATACACCCTGCATTGATATGTACACTCCCTTGCCAAGATAGCATCCCTCAGACAATGAGCTCATTTGTCAACTCTGCTCCATGGTACCATTTTGGGAATCCTCAATTGATATGGCATGCTGCATATCCTGGGAGAACCCCAAACTAGAACTGGGAAGAAACCATTCTAGGTAGGGAATTCAACATCTTTCGTTAGGGCAGAAATTCTCAGTCTTGGTGGAACATTAGAATCCTCTTGGGGGACTTGAAGGAAATCCTGATGCCCTGTCTTTACCTAAGACTAATTATACCAGAATCTGGGAGCGTGGGACCCAGGTAGCCCCCAGGTGACTCCAGAGTGAAGCCGAGTTTCAAGAACCTGATCTCCTTTTTAAAGCAGTATGAAAATTTATTTTCCCTCATAAGAATCCTGGGAGTAGGATTCTGGAAAGAAGGATTATTTGGGCTCTGTAAAATAGGGAACCCACTTCTTAACTTCACACATTTACATATTGTTTGTCTTGTTAAGACCAACACATGTATTGCTTTGTAATAAAAACTAAATTTGGTGAGGATTGAATCCAATCCACACCTGTGAGGTCTGGCCGCAGATAGACATGCTCCTTCCCGTATCTAGGCTCTGGTTTCGTCCTGAGGTGGAAGTGACCAGGTGGCTCTGTGGAGCCAGCCCCCCAACCTATGCTTCTTCCTCTCCCAAACAAAGGCTGTGGGTCTCAGGGATCCTCTTATTTAACCTTGAAGCTCACCTGAGGCCTTTTCTGAGCTGCTGATGCCCACCAGGCAGAGGAGGAAGCAGAGGGCAAGGAACGGGCTGAACTTCATGGTGCTGGTAGCCGAGTGTTCTAGGCTGGGGCTGGGAGTCTAAAGTTATACCTGCAGCTGAAGCAGAAGGGCCCTATTCCTCTGAGTTGAGGGAAGTATCTGGCTTTTCATTACTTGGAAGGGGAAGCACCCTGGGCAAGGAATGTGGGCCCAGAGGAATTCGATGTCTACCTGGAGGCACTGCCACTTGCCTTGGAGGGCTTCTTGGAGGCTATTGGGCAAGTGCCCTAAGTCACTGTTTCTGCAGCATCTGGAGTGCCAGTCCCCAGCCTCATCTACTGCAGACCTAAATTCCTGTGACCTTGGGCTGGTAAGTGGCTTTTTGGGGTCTCAGTTTCCCTATCTATAAAACAAGTGGGCTGGACAACACGGTCCCTAAGAAACCAGCTTAGCTGTTTTCCATTCTGTTATTACTGGTTCCCATCCAGATCCTCCCAGCTAGTTGTCTCAACATCCCAGGAGAGAAAACATAGCTCTTTGTTCATTGCTTTATTTAATTTAGGAACAATGAGTTTATTGTTTTATATAAATTATCATACTTATTTTAAAAGATCAAGCTATACCGAATAGTAAAAAGAAGTAAATCCCTCTCCAAATTCTACTATAGTCCTGTGCAACAGAAATATAATGAAATATATTACAGTAGAATTTTCTAGTACCTGCATTTAAAAAAGTAAAAAGAAAGGTAATACCAGTTTTTCTTAAAGATTTATTTATTTTAGAGAGAGATAGAGTGGGGAGGGAGGAGCAGAGAGAGAGAGAGAGAATTTCAAGCAGACTCCTTGCTGAGCACAGAGTCTGATGTGTGGCTTGATCTCACGACCTCAGATCACAACCTGAGCTGAAATCAAAAGTCGAACACTCAACCCACTGAACCACTGAGGCGCCCCAAGACTAGTTTAAATAAAAATTAATTTAACTCAATATATCCAAATATTACCATTTCAACATATGATCAAAGTGTAATAAAAATATTAATGCAATATTTTACTTTTCTTTCTACCAAGCTTTTGAAATCTGGTGTGTATTTCACATTTGTGGCACATCATGATTCATACCAGTGATACGTTGCATGCCCAGCAGCCACATGTGGCTAGTGACTATCATATTGGATAGTGAACTTCCACCACATAAAGTAACTATTATTAACTATTAGAGTCTACAGGTAATATTTTCTGAGAATTTTTGCATATTGCCTTAATACTTGAAAGACAATTTGATGCGGTAAAAAATCCTGGGTCGTATTTTCTTGTCCCAGAACTTGGGACCTGGGCAGACCTGGCTCCACTGAATTCTGCCATGGAGCGTTGCTAAGAAGTGGCCTGAAAGTTTTTCTCCCTTAAGGGTTACATTTTGTCTACCTGAATGCCTAAAGACTTCTTTGCTTCTCTTTGATATCCATGAACTTAACAAGGTTATTTTGGTATCATTCTGCATCTTTTTTAGAAGATTTTATTTATTTATTTGTCAGAGAGAGAGAGAGAGAGAGAAAGCACAAGCAGGGAGAGAGGAAGGCAGAGGGAGAAGCAGGCTCCCCACTGAGCAACGAGCCCAATGAGGAACCTGATTCTGATCCCAGGACTCAGGGATCATGACCTGAGCCGAAGGCAGATGCTTAACCCACTGAGCCACTCAGGCATCCCTGTATCTTTTTTTTGTTGGTTTTTTTTAATGGGACATGGAGTGCTAAAAATCTACCGATTTTCTAAAAGATTTTATTTATTTATTTGAGGGAAAGAGAGGGAAAGCGTGAGGTGGGGGGAGGAGCAGAGGGAGAGAGACTAGTAGACTCTTGCGCTGAGCATGGAACCTGATGTGGGGTTCTGCGCTGAGCATGGAGCCTGAAGTCAGGACCTGAGCCAGTTGGGCGCTCAACTGACTGAGCCACACAGGTGCCACATGGATTTTTTTTAAGGGAAAATTTCTTATACTTTGAATAAATTTTCTGTCCCAATTGTTGAGTTTTCTACTTAAGAGACATAAATTATGTCAGATTATCTTCGCTTGTCCTCTAGTACTTGTTAAAAGTACGGCCACTGGAGACAGACAAATTTTAATATCAGCTTTTTCACTCATATTCTGTGCTACCTCTACCAATCTCTTTAACCTCTCTGGACTATAGTTTCTATTTGGAGATAACAATGGAAACTCCCTGTGTTTGGAGTCCCCAAGACCATGCTCAGGTTCAACTCATGAGAAGGACTCATGGGACTCGGAAATTGTTATACTTAAGTTTACAGCAAATGGATACAGATTAAAATCAACAAAGGGAAAAAGTACAGGGTGTGAAGAATGGAGGAAACCAGGCACAAGCTTCCCTCCCCTAGTCCAGTTATACAGGATGTGTTTCATTCCCCCAGCCCAACACGTTTGAAGTGTTGCCCATCAGGGAAGCTCGCTGAAGATTCGGTGTCTTGGGTTTTTATTGTGGTCAGTGAATGGGCATAGGACCAGCTTAGCTTAGCACAGGAATCTTGGATTTAGGTGCTCTGACAGCTCTAAGGTGCTTGACCCGTGCCCACCAGTTTTGCAGCTTTGGCTTCAGAGATTCCCATCTGCAACTGACCTGTTATTCCTTGCACAAGAAGATTTCTTTAAAGTGGAAGATGCCCTAATGGCTTTTAATAACTTGTGCCTACTTAGAATTTGCTGTGCCATTGGTCAAAGCAGTCAGAGTTTCTTATCTTAATTTTTAACCCAGGTTCCCCAGCAGTTTATGCTGTGAACTTACCTCAAGGCTTCGTGAGTTCCCTAATGGCTGATACCCATTGTGGACTTTCAATATAACTGTCTTGTAACCTTTCCAGAATCCCAGCACCTTTCTGGGAACAATACCTACATGTGCCTATGTGTATACTGTTTGGACCAGAGAGCTGCACATGAGGGAGTAGAGCTCAAATCTGAGAGTGACATACCCATGGTCCTCAGCTACCATGAGAGGAACAGTGAGCCCAGAGTGTTCAGTGGGTGTCTTGCCTGGGTGTCTTGTTGTACCACAGGCTGTTAGCAGTCAATTCTGATCACTTCCTCATACCCAAAAGTGATAAAAATGATTAAAGACAGTTGATGACATAAAATAATTTTATTTAACACTTCATGAAGTGGGCAGTCTCCATTCCTGAGGATCCAGAGAATTTCAGAGTAGGACAGAAGGCAGGAAGCTTTTATAGGATAAAGAATGAGGAACAAGGAAAAGAAAGAAAATTAGTAAGGAGCAAGGAAATAAGTATACAGCCCATAGCTGGGTTGGCCTCTGGGGATTGCTGACTGGCTATACTGTATTTCTGGTCAAGGAGAGCATTTGCAGAAACATGAAGGTTTAAGTTTTGGTTTGCTGACATGGCGCCTTAGACAGGAGTGGCTCCATCTTGGGCCAAGAAATGTATTTCAACTCAGGCCTGAGATCAGAGCCCAACTTTCCACCTGGGAGTTGGGTGTGATAATGACGATCATAATCGGTACCTTGAATTGTTGAGCATTTACTACCTGAGGGCACAGAGCTGGGCGTCTACTCTCACTAATCTCAGATACCTTCAGAGCAGCCCTTAGAAATGGGGGTTGATTTTATAAACAACACCATTTTACAGATGAGGACACCAAGGCCCAGAAACTCTAAGTAATTTGCCAAACTCAGGTCCTCTTGCCTGTGAAACATGTAGTTGAAATGACTCAGGACAAGATTCCCCAAAATATGCCCCTTTGGCATGTGGACTATTTTAAGCTAAAGGTAGCTGAGACCCTGTGGGCTCAAGAGAAATTTTAACACCTCCCTTAACTACCTAGAAGAATCTAAATTAAGGGTCTTTTACAGAGTAAGGGTTATTAACAGAGGTAAATGTTATCTGACTGACTCATCTGCATGGCAAGGCAAACATCTAATTACCAAACATCTGCCTTTTTTCTTATTGCCCTGTGACTTCCCCTCCTCCCCTTGAAAGCCCCAGGCCCCTACCCATTCCTTAGCTCAAGAGGGCCTACAGACTTCATTTTACCTTTCTGTCTGAACCTGTCATGTGTGTGGTGCTCCCATATGTACAGAATTAAATTTGATTTTCTCCTGTTAATCTGTCTCATGTCAATGTAATTCTTAGACTAGCCAGAAGAGTCTTTAAAAGGCAAAGAAAAATTTCTGCTCCCCAATACCACCTTGCTGGTGCCCTGTACTTCCAGTTCAGTTTGCTTCCAGCATGAGATAGGAAATAAGGTGTTTCCTTTCCCAGGTGTATTTGCAACTTGTTAGTGGGTCCCAATGATCCAATCACAATCAGATTAGAGGGTCTTTCTGTAGTATATGGGGGGGGGGGCAACATTGTAATGAGGAGCCTCATTACCTCGTGCGCATAACACATAACTGGTATGGTGCCAGTGCATTGAAACCTATTCAATTGCTTAATCCTCTGAGGGAGACAGGGTCAAGGGGACTCATTTGTTTTTGCAAAAGAAGTGAAGTGATTTGTAGGTCACATGGTGAACATTGTGACTGTTCCAAAGAAACAAGGTAGAGGTGGAGGTTGAGGCAGGGGGGTAGATTAATGGGAGAGAATTTGTGGTTCTCTGAGACTCACCTCTTCATGAGCTTGTCTTCTCTGCCGCTTTTCCAAGATGTGTGGGAAAGACAGCTTTTCTCTCTGTGTGTTTCTCCTACTCTCACCCTGATGAGGTCTCCTCCAGGCTTGCTATTCAAAGTGTGATTCTGTGGACCATTTCAGAGGGGAGAAACTGGAGCTAGGGACACCCTGTGGCAGTGAGCCTGTGAGAAATGCAGCTTCTCCTTCTTGGGCCTCACTCCACACCTGCTGAAAGGAATCTGCATTTCAACAAGATCCTCAGGTGATTCACAGGTGTGATAAAGTGTGAGAAGGCTATTACTGAGTATTTTGGCCCCTGCAGGCAGAAGCCTGGGGAGGTGGGGAGGTTAGGCAATGAACAGGACTGACCCTAGCTCCTCTTCTTCCCCACTCCCCTCCCTCCCCATTGGCTGACCCCACCCCTCTGTCTGGATGTGAAAAGCTCTGTGGGACCCCAGGTTTCCATAGGAGCCCTTCCGAAGTCCTTGAAGATGAGCCCCATCTGCTTCTCTGCAGTCCTTCTCCTCCTCCTGGCCAGTATCCTGGGGGATGAAGCTAGTACCTCTTCCCCAAGTAAGTCCTGCTTTCCTGTCCTCTGTAGGCTGGGGCCTGGAAAGGAGGGCCATTCTATGAAAGGGGAGACAAACCACTCTGCATTTCTCCAAGGAACTTAGGAAGTTTTACATGCAGGGACTTTTCATGACTCTAAAAAGTAAATAAATATGTTTTCAGCTCTTTAAACATTATCCTGCCCAATGCTCATCAGACAGCTCTACCAGAACCTGGGCCCCAACTCTATCCCTGGTTTATGCCTCTTCCCTGAAACTCACTATAGTGTAATGAAAAAGATAACTATTAGATCTTTATCCCACTTCCAGGAAAGACTCTAGAAACCCTTGGGAGGTACTATCTTTTGGATGCTAATGAATGACCACAGACAGGAGCCCCTGGATGGCTTCTGGAGGGGCTAGTGGCCAGAAAAACTGCTCATATCATTAGAGGGTTAGAACTTTCATCCCCTAGCCCCACCCAACTTCTGGGGTGGAGGAGGGTACTGAGAGAGTTCAATTACCAATGGCTAAAGATTTAATCAACTAAGCCTATGTAATGAAACCTCAACAAAAACTCCTATACAGCAGGGTTCAGAGAGTTTCTGGGTTGGTGACACATGGAGGTGCTGTGAGGGTGACCCTCTGTGTCCTCCCACCCCCCACCTTGCCATATACATTTCCTCTGTTTGACCGTTCCTGAGTTTTATCCTTTATAATCAACTGGCAATGGTAAATAAAGTGCTTTCCTGAGTTCTGTGAATCATTCTAGTGAATTATTGGACCTGGGGCAGTGGTGGTCAAGGAACCTCTGAATTTATAGCTGCCTGGTCAGAAGGAGGGGTGGCCCTGGTCAGAAGAGGGGTGGCCCCAGGGCCCTCCTGAGCTAAGGAATGGGATAGGGGCCTGGGGCTTCAAGGGGGAGGAGGACAAGTCACAGGGCAATATGAAGAAAGGCAGATGTTTGGTAATCAGATGTCTGCCCTGCCACACAGATGAGTCAGTCAGATAACATTTATCTCTGGTATTAACTCTTACTCTGTAAAAGATCCCCAATTTAGATTCTTCTAGGTAGTTAAGGGAGGTGTAAAAATTTCTGTTGAGCCCACAGGATCTCAGCTGCCTTTAGCTTAAAATAGACCACATGCAAAAGTGGCACATCTTGGGAAGACTTGTTCTGAACCCCTTCACTGGTAGGTGTTTGTTTTTCCCAACACCCACCAAATAATTCTGTATTTCTCAGTGGATACTTTCCTACAGTTTAACTCAAATCTGACACTATCTGCCTGGAAATAGTGGCAGATCCCGCAGGTTAAGGCTCAGTCCTATAAAACTGCACACTTCTCCCCTCACTTCAGATTCCAATTGCAAGTCCAGATTGTTACCTGTGCTTCTTACCAACTGGTTGCAGATTGGAGGTTCCCAGGACCCCCTCTTTGGGTTCAGTTAATTTGCTAGAGGCTCAGAGAAACATTTTACTTACTAGTTTACAGGTTTATTATACAAGGATGTAACTCAGGAACAGCCAGAGGGAAAAGATGTTTCGGGCAAGGTAATGGAAAGGGTGCAAAGCTCCCATGCTTTCTCCAAGGATGCTACTCTCCCAAACCTTCATGTGTTCACCAGCCCTGAAGCTCTCAGAACCCCATCCTTCGTTGTTGTTGTTGCTTTTAAGGATTTTGTTTATTTATTGGACAGAGAGAAAGACAGCCAACAAGAGAGGGAAAACAAGCAGGGGGAGTGGGAGAGGAAGAAGCAGGCTCCCAGCTGAGCAGGGAGCCTGATGCGGAGCTCGATCCCAGGACCCTGGGATCACGTCCTGAGCCAAAGGCAGACGCTTAACGACTGAGCCACCCAGGCGCTCCTATTGTTTTTTTTAATAGAAATCTCAGCACAATGGCATGACTGATGAAATCCTTGGCCGTTGGTGATTAAACCAATATCCAGCCCCTTTCCCCTCCTTTAAGGCAGGGGAAGGGGCTGAAATTTCCAACCCTAAATACACTGTTGATTCTTATCACACTGCTCCCTTCACATTGTTGGTTCCCCTCACACTGTTGGCAGGGGAATCCCTCTCTCTCTCTCTCTCTCTCTCTCTCTCTCTCTTTCTCGGTTAGCTAGGGGCTTTCCAAAAGTCACCTCACTAAGGTAGTGAAAGACACTTTTACAGCTCCATCATTTACAGAATTCCAGGAGCTTTGTGCCAGGAAAGGGAGGAAGATCAAATACATATTTCTTATTATAAATCACAACATCACCCCCCCAATATCCCATTATTCCCATCCTCTTAGGGGAGCCACAGTTAACACACTGGTATGCTTTCTTCCATGCTTTTCTTCATTACAGCATGGTTCTTTTAAAACTTTTTTCTTTTTAATAGTGAAGCTTTCAAACATATATAAAAATACAGAGAATAGTGTGATAAATCCCCACATACCCACCATCCAGCTTCAGCAATTATCAACATATGGAGAATATTGCTTGTGTGTGTCCTTTTTTCCCCTGGAGGTTTTTATTTTTTTTTTAAGATTTTATTTATTTATTTTAGAGAGACAATGAGAAAAAGAGAGAGCATGAGAGATGGAAGGGTCAGAGAGAGAAGCAGATTCCCGCTGAGCAGGGAGCCCAATGCGGGACTCGATCCTGGGACTCCAGGATCATGACCTGAGCCGAAGGCAGTCACCCAACCAACTGAGCCCCCCCAGGCACCCCTCCCTGGAGTTATTTGAAGCTAATCTCAGGCATCATGCCAATAAATTCATAAATGTTTCATTAAAGATATGTAATTTTTTACATGATCACCATGTCATTGTGACATCTAACAAAATCAGTAATAATGCCCTAGAAAGCAGGCCATCGGATGGAGGTTGAACACTTCATCCTCCCCACCCCCTACCACTCTCTATCTGGAAGCATGCAGGCTGTCTCAGTTGTGCACCGTGCCAGACCGAACTGTGCTGACACCTCGTTGCTGACCCAGAGCAGCACCCTAGCAGGCCAGTGTCCCGCCTTCTTCCTGGAGCCCTCCTACCCAGGGTGCTGCAGGGCCCTGAAGGTCCAGTGTCTCTTCAGCACCGCTGCCAGCCACTGCCAGACCTGGCAGCAGAGGGAAGGGGAACAACCTCCTGGACGAGCTGGATGGCATCTGCACCTGTGGTCATGGCAATGAGCCAGAAACAGATGGGTGAGGTGGGGCTCAGGGCAGGGAGGGAAGGGCTAGCGAAGAGGTGGGGCTCAGGGGCCCCGTGCCCCTCACTCCTTCCTGAGGAGGAAGTGGCAGTGGTGTCCTGTGAAACCACAGACTGAACACAGCCTCCAGGGACTCGGCAGAATGTCCCTGCTAGTGGTGCCCCGAGATCCTCTGAGCCGGCCCACCTGCACCAAACTCATTGCCTTCCTGACGGTCATCCCAATCGTGGCGAGGTCGAGGTTGCTCATTTCTGGGCTGATCCAGGACCCGTCAGCGCCTGAGCTGGGTCGGTCAGGGGTTTCGGTGATGACAGCCAGCCTGTTCCTTTCTCCTTGCAGACAGCCTCGCAGCTGAGCTCCCCGAGATGCTGAAGTCCAAGGACGCCCCACGCCAGCCTCTTCATCCCTACCCCTCCTCAGCAGAACCCTGCCTCTTTCTCTCTCCCCACGGGCCTACGTGGTTTAGCTCCGTCTTACGCAGTAGACTTGAAGGCCCGCAAGAGCAAGAATTGGCACCTTTGTGGGGTTTTTTTGTTTTTGTTTGTAAAGATTTATTTATTTATTCGAGGGAGAGAAAGAGTGGGGGGAGGCAGGGGGAGAGGGAAAGAGAGTCTTAAGTAGACTCCGAGTTGAGCAAGAGCCCAACTTGGAGCTGGATCTCACAACACTGAGATCATGACCTGAGCCGAAACCAAGAGTCAGATGCTCAACTGACTGTGCCGCCCAGGCATTGGAGAAGGATGTGTTCCAGGCCTCTCTCCTAGTTCCGGAAAGTTCCTTGGCTTGTAGCAGCATAAATCCAGTCTTCACATAGCATTCTCTCTGCGACCCGATTTATACTTTTTATAAGGACACCAGTCATGGTGGATTAGGGCCCACCTAATGGCCTCATCTGAACTTGCTGACCCTATTTCCAAATAAAGCCCCATTCTGAGGTACTTGGGGTTAAGACGTCAACATAACTTTTTTTGGGGGGGGTCACAATTCAACCTATTAATAGCAAAGAAATGGCAGAATGCGGACCTATCTGCCTGACCCAAAGCCTTTGTCCTTTGGAAGGAGAAAGAGTGTAGAAGTTAAGAGGCCAGCTCTCCAGCCAGGCTACAAGGCGCCAAACACCTAGGTCTGTCTTAATTCAGGGCTCCTAAGAAGCAGAGGGCAAGCAGCTTATGGGGTAAGGTGGAGGTGCGTGAGAAAGGGAAGGAAAGGCAGCCAATACACACTGAGTTATCAAGGCCACTACCATGGCTTGGCCTGTGACTGGTGCTTAATCCCATGGGGATTTGGGGATGTGGGGAGAATACTTTCCCTGTAGTGACCTCCCCCAAGAAGAAAGGGAAAGGTGTTGACCCACCAACTCCCTGTTATTCATCGGTTGAGGGCTTCCAGCTTGCTCTGTGCACGGGCTTTCTTTGAGTGCCTTCCAAGAAAGTCCTTAGGCAAAGAGGTACGGATACTGGCCCTTGGAAGTCAGCCAGCCACACCGAACGTGACAAGTCCCAGGGGTACCGGTAGGCCACATATCTTCCGCTACACTCTGTATGTGGCTTTGAACAAGTGATTTAACCTCTCCATACCTGTCTTCTCCCTCCATGGGGTCGTTGTGAGGCTAAATGGCTTAATACATGCTGAGCTCTTAGACCAGAGACCCTGGCATGTAATTCATGCAATTGAAACCTTTGCTAGGATTAGTATTGACTAAATTATACTGTCCTTTTTGCTGGAGAACGAGCCATTCGGACACTCATGTCTACAACACTCTTTTTCTCTTCGAACCCAAAAGTGTGTCCCTCACCCCTGCCCTGCCCTGCCCTTCCACATTGGTCCTGAGTCTATTCCCAAGAAACCCACCAACCAAGTCTGCTGTCTTCGTCCTGAGACAATTATACAGAGACTGGGAGATGGCCATCAAGGAAGTACTCCTGTGTCCCATAAAGTGTCTTTTAAATTCTTGTACCACATTTTGCTAAGTTCCCTCCATCAGCTTTTAGATTGTCCGGACTTGAAGTAAGAGGAATCCCTCTTTTTCAGCTTCCTACAATTTATGCAGTGCTGCTAGGATGCCCCCTTATTGTGTTGGGGGAGAGAGATTAGTGTAAGAGCAGGAGGATGGTCCATAAGGTGAGAGCTCCCGAACCACCCTCCTGACTTGCTAACCCTGGTTGAGCAAGAGAGCGGCAATCAGATAATGTGAAAATATAACAACTGAAAGCAGATCGCTGGAGGAAGTGGGGGAAGAGGTAGGTGATGGGCAGGAGCCCAAGTTCCTGGAGCTATTTCCAAGGATGTACCACTCTTCAGCTCATCATTGAATCTTACCAGCTACAAGGCATTGTGGGAATGACTGGTTGAGAAGCCAGGGTTCTGCAGCCAAAGGGAGGTCCCCCAGCCAGAGTTCCCAGCTCCCCCAAGCAGATGCCCTTGACAAAGCTTTCACACTCTTGCCTCTGGGAAGATGTGAGCTGGAAGGATCTTTGGAGAGCAGTCCAACTGCCTCACTATGGATGAGGAAATGGAGGCAGAGAACTCAAATAGCAGGGATCATTAAACAACAGAGAACATGGACACAGCTGGTGCTTTCACTCATTACCTTGTAGTCTTGGGCAGATTTCTCAACCTTTCCGAGTTTCACTTTATTTACAAATATGGGTAATGAAAATACCTGTTAATAGCTCTAGCCAAATACCACTAGAAACACTCTTGTCTCTATTTGAACGAGCTGGGTTTATTACTCATTGCAGCAAGGGAGGACCTACACCTGGGGGAGTCATGCACATCTCAAGAACATGTTAGCAGGTAATTAGGGGATTTGGGCTTGAGTGGGGTGATTTGGGGACAGGTTCAAGGAAACTGGCTTTGCTCTGGACCAGATGCTGTCAGGAAGTGGGGCAATTCTCTGATTGGGTAACTTAATCTCAACAATAAGAAAGGAACCCCAGGGGGGTGCCTAGGTGGCTCAGTGGTTAAGCCTCTGCCTCAGGTCATGATGCCAGGGTCCTGGGATCGAGCGCCCCGTGGAGCCCCCACATTAAGCCCCACATTAAGCCCCACATTGAGCCCTCGTGGAGCCCCCACATCGAGCCCCCACACCGAGCCCCCGCATCAAGCCCCTGCATTGGGCTCCCTGCTCAGTGGGAAGCCTGCTTCTCTCTCTCCCACTCCCCCTGCTTGTGTTCCCTCTCTCACTGCCTCTCTCTCTGTCAAACAATAAATTAAAAAATATATATATCTTTAAAGAAAGGAACCCCAGGTAGTGGTGAAAGCTGTAGTGGGTAAAGAGGCAGCAGTCCCTCCAATTGGCCAGGATAGGGGATGCTGGCTCATTTGTGTGGCTTGTGCAATCCTCATGTTTTGTCTGTGTTCAAACAAGATCACAGAGGGTCATGTTTTTATCTTGACCCGCTACAAGCACAGGACGGCCTTAGTCTGACACTGATATTCTGTGGAATGGCCTACGTGCGGCAGGAGAGCATCAAAGGCCAACTGTGAGTGCCAGGTCCAACTCCCAGCTGTCTGGGGCTGCTCCTCTGTGTCTCATAGTGACCTCCTGGAATTATGGTGAGGATGAAAATGAGATGACATTTGGAAAATGCTTTGTTCAGATGGCTGGCAGAGTGACCCCCTCTGATAACAGCAATGGTAATACATGTACATATTAGTAGCACATGATTTAATTATTAATTTAGAACAGTGTAATAAGAAACAGATTTGGTAATAATGTGAACTAGCTCTGGGTGCTGCTCTGTGATCTTGGGCAAGTCGTTTTACCTCTCTGAGCCACAGTTTCTTTTTGTCTAAAATAGGGAGATGATACCTGCCTTAAGGAATAAACTCACAGGTGTGGGTAGTTTTGAGGACTACAGGGCTTGTGGTGCTGAAGTGCTTTAACACCACAGACCAAAGCAACTTTTCTAGAAGCACATAGATTTTTAGTTTCCTTGGCTCTTGACTGCTTTTTTTTTTTTTTTTTTAATGTGCTGTCGAATGCATTAAAGAAAGGAACAAACAGCATTTTTGTGTGTGGTTGTCACGTCCCGGAAATCCGTCCCTGGAAAGTCCCTCCACTGCCCAAGGAGTGTCACAATCTCTCTTCCAAATGGGTCCCAATCTACCCCAGGAGTGACTTTAAGTCCTCTTGCTTTCGTGATAGGCCTCACTCTGGCCCATTCCCACGCCCACCCCTCCTTGCCCTTTATTTGGCTTTCAGTGTCTCAAAAGTGTGCTCAGGTGGGTGATACCGCTGGTGTTCTCTGAGATCCAGGACACCTCTTCTTCAGCTTGTAGGAACCTCCCTTTAAGGAAAGCTCTGTCTGCCTCCTGGTGGTAGCAGGGGGAAGTGTCACCTCCCGCGGCCAGCACACACCCCTCCCCAGGGACAGGGAGGACTCACTTCTTTAGGTATCTGTTTTTAAAAATCTTTTCCTTGTTTGTTTTTTGTTTTGTGTTTTGTTTTGTCATAGAAAGTAAGTTCATAAATCATAAAATAATAGAAATAATTAACATAAAATACTGTGTATCTGTACGAAGGACAGACCCAATCTCAGCTCTCATGGACTTCTCTTCAGCAGGAAATCCCATGAGACAGTGAACAGGTGCTTAACAGTGCATGTGGTGACCCTACGGGAAGGGGAAGTGCCAGGTGTGATGGGAAAGTGGGGACCTGGCCAAGGGTGGAGGCAGTGGTGGTGGTTGATGGGAGGGAGGCCTTGGGGAAGTGAATTTACAGCGGAGACCCAAGAGGTGAGCAAGAGTTACTCAGAGGGAAGGGGAAGCGCGCTCAAGTAGATGGGAAAGCAAGAGACGGCTTAAGGAAGAGAAGACACTCAGGATGGGATAAGACGGTCGTGAATACAAAAGTAGGGACCAGACTCCAGGAGCTTGCGAGACAAGCTAAGAGTCTGGGGCTTTATCTGAAGGTCAGAGAAAGGACCTGGACATCTTAGAACCTGGAGGCGGGATGGGAGGAGGGGCGGGGCCAGTCGCAAGGGGGCCTGACCATTGTCTAGGTGGCAGAGGAGAATGGCTCGGGGAGGAGATAGTGAGGTGGTACAGGCTTTACCGATAGATATCTCATGGGGGAGAGACGACTCTGTGGAGCCTTCCACACCAGTTTCCGGGCACTGGCTGGGTATGCAGCTGCCCCTCCGGACCCGTGTCAGGCTGCCTGAGCCGAAGATTCATCAGTTCATGTGGAGGTCCTCCCTCTGTGCGGTGGGAGTGATCCATCCGCCCTGCCCACCTCCCGGGAACGCACGGGGGAGAAGCTTAGATAAACCCCGGGAAAGGTTGTTGAGGGGAGGGAGGAAGGGTTTCCTTCTTCCTCTCTTTCTACTTCACATCGTGGACGTTGCAAAGGCAGTGTTTAGGTGTTTGCCCTGGGGCACGGGGCATGCGCAGAGCATCTTCAGTCCGAAGCTGAGGCTTCCTGAGCAGGAAGGGCGGTAACATCACTGGAGCCCCTGGGACGAAGCAGGGCCAGGTACTCGGAGCCTCAGGGCACCCACAGGGCATTTTGACAACATCTGTTGCTCACTTCTTGACATTGTCCTGGAGGCTTTGTGAAAAACCTCTCTTAATCCATGTGGACCTTATGAGGTTAGAAGTACTATTTTCAGCCTATAAATGAAGGAACTGCGGCTCGGCTCAGAGAGGTGAAATAACTTGCCTAAGGTCACAGAGCTAGGAAGCAGAGATTTGGGCTTCAAACCAGGCCTTCTGGACTCTGAATGGCCGAATGGCTGCTCTTAGCTGCTCTTGTAGGATGGGGAGTAGGGGTCATTTGCAAATAATGAAACCATTGGCTGGTCTTTCTTCTTCACTTCTGCTGCAGAATGGTATCTGTGGGCTGGCCTCAATAACTGACAGACAGCCTATTCTAATTCTACAAAGTTCGCTCACAAGGCCAATAGGATTATAAAAACCCTGCCAACTTTGTTCCCCTCTCCAGTTACCTACTGGAGGAGTAAACTAGCCTAAAGCTAGTGTAAAACGGCCATCGCTTTCCTATGCTCATGGTTTCCATGGGTCAGGATTGTGGACCGGGCACAGGGATCATGGTTTGTCTCTGTTCCATAAAGCCTTGGTCCTCAGCTGGGAAAACTCAAACAGCAGAAGGTGACTCCATCTGAGGCTGGAATCATCTAGTGGCTTCTTCATTCACCCCTCTGGGCTGGGAGTACTGAAAGGCTGGGTTACCCGGGACTGTGGTGCAGAGTGCCTACCCTGTGGCCTCTCCATGTGCCTTGGGGTTCCTTATAACATGGCAGCCGCAGGCCGGTCAGATCTCCTCCACGGCAGCTCAGAGCTCCAAGAGCTAGTGTTCCAGTAGAAACTTCCAGTACAAAAGGTAGAAACTGCATGATGAATCAGGAACGCCACAGCCCCTCTCTGTGACTGTATCTTCTTTCGGCAAATTAGCCGAAAACAAATTAGACAAATTAAACAAATTAGACAAATTAGCTCTGTCTTCCGCATGTGATGGACTGACCAGCACCATGTAATTCATGCTCGCTTGCCTCATATAAGGGACTGTTACCAATGATCCTTTGCTCAGTCAACTGCAAAAAAAGTCTCCTCACTCTATCTCCAGTGTCCATGGCTGCCCTCTTACAATCCATTCTTTTAGAGCAAGTGGAGTGATTTTCCAAAATAATAAATCAGATGGTTTCCCGCCCCTACCTCCCGGCTGAAAGTAGCCTGTGACTTCCAACGCGCCCAGAGGCGTTCCCTCACTGCAGGGCGCCCCACGAGCTTGTCCCTGCAAAGCTCTTGGATTTCGCCTCTTATGACTTTGACTTTCACTCTGCTCCAGCTACGCTGGTTTTTTACTGTTCTTGGCGTTCATCAGGCTGGTTCCCGCTTAGGGGCCTTTTGACTTGCTTTAGCCTTTTTTTTTTTTTTCTTAACAGTGGCATTTTATTTCGCTGAAAAACTCGAGTTTACAATCCCGTAGTAAATGATGAACAAATGCTTCATTTTCCTATTCTACAACTCTTTTAAAAAATCATTGGTAAATACATATCCGTGAACAGGTGAAAGGTAAGGCAGACGGGGAGCAGTTCTGATGTTCACATTCCTGGTGTGTGACTCACTCCACAAGGGTGAAAACAGCGCTGGTGATAGTGGGCTGGTATGATAGGAGCATTGAATTTCATCCCTAAGCATTCCCATCCACCCAGTGACAAATAACCCAGTTTTTGTTCATCACGGACAGTCAATTATACATATTTTCCTGAAGGAATACTATGATAGAGTCCTTATTTAAGGAATATTGCGCATCACAACTATAAAAATGGCTTGAATTGTTCTATTTAACCATCATTAACGAAGTATAACTATTTAATTTTCTGCATTATCTGGGCTATGTTGAATATCGGTCTAGACCAAAAGTACCCCAGCTGCCTATTTCCACCACTTCTGAAAAGATCTAGATCTTGGAAAAGGACTGTCTACCACAGAAAGATGACTGTGCCAGGAGTTTAACCTTTTGTTTTTTCTTTCTTTTCCTCAACACTCAGCCCCCAGATGATCATATGGATAGATCTCCCACGTCATTCAGGTATCACTTCAAATGTCACCTGCTCAGAGAGCCCACCCCTGGTTTCCCCCAACCCCAACTTACAATTACACGACCTTGCTTTATTTTCTTTGTAGCATTTATCCACGTCGGCAATGATATTTTCCATTCACTGATTTATTTGCTTAATTTTTTTCACTAGAGAGTAGGCTCCGTGAGAGCAGATACCGTACCCCTCTGGCTTACCCCTGTTCTGGTTCTCTTATTGATGTGTCATGAACCACCCCAAAACTCAGCAGCTTTAAACAATGTCGTATTATTTCTCATGGTCCTGCAGGTGGACTTGGATCAGCTGAGCGGTTCTTGCTTGGGATCTTTATGAGGTCAGATGGTGGCTGAGGCTGCAGTCATGGGAAAGCCTGACTGAGACAGACGTCACAGTGGCTCCCTGGCGTCTGAAACTGGCTGTTGGCTGAAAGCTTGGTGGGGGGTGTCCACCGGAGCACCCGTATGTAGTTGCAGGTGGAGAATGGGTGGAATATCTGAAAGGGGGGTTAACATGCTAATGTTTGGACAGGGTGAGATGGGTAGGAATGGCAAGTGGCCTTCTTGTAGACCGTGGTGCAGTACCAGCTCTCGGTACCCCTGGCACATTAAGGCACACCTTTGTTTGTCTTGTTTTGTGTAGATATAGGCTATTGTGACAGGGTATCTCAGAAACCAAAGAGCCCTAAAAAAAAAAAAAAAAGAAAGAAAGAAAAGAAAAGAAAAAGCAAAAGAAGAAAAAAGGGGAAAAAAGAAATTGGTGGGTACTGGTTGAGCATTTAAAGGCTGTTAGAGGGCTTCCCACCCAAGAAGACTTCGTGGTAGTAGAATAAGTTGGTCACAGAACGGGTTCGATGGACACTAGGTTACCAGCCGACCTCAAGAATATTTCTGGGCAACAAGATACATTGTAAGACACACACCATCACCAACCCCTCGGGACATCCTTTTTGGTTATTAGTTCGGCTCCAAGAAACCCAAAGGCTTGGGGGGCGCCTGGAGGGCGCAGTCGTTAAGCGTCTGCCTTTGGCTCAGGGCGTGATCCTGGTGTTCTGAGATCGAGTCCCACATCAGGCTCCTCCGCTGGGAGCCTGCTTCTTCCTCTCCTAGT
The DNA here is from genome assembly GCF_002007445.2 of Ailuropoda melanoleuca. Lineage (NCBI taxonomy): Eukaryota > Metazoa > Chordata > Mammalia > Carnivora > Ursidae > Ailuropoda > Ailuropoda melanoleuca. The sequence continues at coordinate 60,000,519 of NC_048230.1, read as the reverse complement.
CCCCCTGCTTGTGTTCCCTCTCTCGCTGGCTGTCTCTCTCTGTCAAATAGATAAATAAAATCTTTTTAAAAAAATTAAAAAAAAAAGAAACCCAAAGGCTGAGCGAATGGGACCCTTAAATTCTAGGGGCAAGCGTGCCACCTTCCAGCCTACCCGCTTGTTTTAGTCTAAGAACTATACCCTGGAAGTTACAGACATCCAGCAAACACGGATGTTTTACAATCTTACAAAGCTTGTTTGTGTCCTAAGGAACTTGGCTTGGTAGCCATCCGGTTGGGGCCCCCCAAATAAAACCGGAAAGAAATGTGATTTGCACCCCATTTGCAGCTAGAAGCTGCTGGACGGAAATGTGGGTTTGCTCCATCTGGGGCCAGGGTCCTACCAAACTGCTGCCTGCCCTCAGGGGAATTACAACCCAGAAATACAATCATGGCCATTATGGAGAATGTCCCAATTAGGTAAGATCATGTAAGAAGTGCCCTCGAAAGCAAGGGTTCACAAATTAAAATGGGAACCCTATCTTAACTGGCAAGCAGAAGCCTCCAAAAGCTTTCAAAATTCCAAAGTAGTTTCATGAAGAGATTCATTGCAAAAGGCTAGTAAAGACTTAAAGATGGAAGAGGGACTTAAGACAAAAGGCTGTAAGACTGACATAACCCCTGCTCCCCTCTGTCCCCCTCTGAATGCTCATCCTACCAATCCTCTCTCTCAATGGTTTTTCCGCTCTGAAAAGAGTACTCACCCTAGACAAAAGTCCACCAAGTTAATGGACTTACGAACTCCCCCCTCCCCCCATCTACCTGTAGAGTTGTCAGAACTGAGGGGTTCTCTGGGAAATTGCTACAATATTCCCTTAAACAGCCAAGGGGAAACCCGTAAATACCAGAGCCTTGTGGAGGGGATCCTGCGAAAACCGGCAGGAGCCAGCAAAGGGTGAAAATTCTTACAAGAATCATCTCTCCGGAATCTCTGTCTGTAATAGCCCGTTGAGAGCCGAAAACAAAAGTGCACGTTGTCCCTTCCTTTCCAAATCCGGACCCACTGGTTATTGACCCTTTCTCTCCCAGAGATATCTTCTTGCCTTGTATCCTCGCCACTGGGTTGGGCTTTCTGCCTGCCTGGGCATGCAGGTGGCTGGTTCTTTCTTTGGGCTCTCACTGGGGGTGACTTTGGATTTTGGAAAGGTAATATTCTTTGCACCCTCTTTGGGGACCAAGGGCAGTTATTCGACGCTGCCAGAGATATTTCAAATGACAACTACGTACTCAGATGGGAAGAAGCAAGGTGAGGGTAAGGGAGTTGGAGAGGTGAATCAGCCGGTGAGGACAGTGAAGTGACAAAGCAATTCTTTGAGGAATTGAAAGCAAGTTTCCACATTTTACAAATCTTTACAAAACCAGAGCTGCAGCTCCCGGGGCTAGTTTGAAGTTTATCTCTTCCTTCACCAATCCCTAAACTTTCCCTATTTCTGTTAAACGGCTTGTAAATTACTGGCTTTAGAAAACCAAAGCCCTTCTTAGAAACACTTGCATTCTAACCTTTCGCAGTGTGTCTACCTTTTTTTTAATAATATTTTTTATTATGTACACTGAGAAAGGTTAGATGTAATAAGAAACACCATCACACTGCTGAGAAAAAAAATACAAAAAATAAATTAAAAACACACACACAAAAAAGAAAGAAACACTTGCATTCTTCCTCTGTCGCTTAAAGTTTTACATCTTATCATGTCTTTGAAATGTGAACACAGCCCACAATTAGCTGAGACTGAGGAAAAGAAGGGGGGGGTGCTTTTTAAAATCTGGTAGGGGCGCCTGGGTGGCACAGCGGTTAAGCGTCTACCTTCGGCTCAGGGCGTGATCCTGGCGTTATGGGATTGAGCCCCACATCAGGCTCCTCCGCTATGAGCCTGCTTCTTCCTCTCCCACCCCCCCTGCTTGTGTTCCCTCTCTCGCTGGCTGTCTCTCTCTCTTGTCAAAAAAAAAAAAAAAAAATCTTAAAAAAATAAAATAAAATAAAATAAAATAAAATATAAACTGGTAAAAGGGCTCTTGTGCCCAAACTCTTCTACAACTTCTTTAAGATTAATTCCAGGGACAAATACAAATGTCAAAAATCTTCTTCATGAATATTCGTAACGCTAAGGTCTTTACACCTGTGTGTTTATGGTGTGTTGTAAACGTGAGCTACTGTTCCACCTCTGGGTGGTACCGCTAATATTAATTTGTAGGAAAGCCCGATTTAATAGGTTTGGAAGTAAGCACTTGTAAGGACTGGGCATTCTAAAACTCTCAGAAAGGTAGAAACTAACCCCCTTTTTTTTTTTTCAAATTCACCTAATCTGGGAAAACATTCGATTGTTTGTTTATGGAAAATAGACATGCCTTGGGGCACCTGGATGGCTCAGTCCAAGGAGAATGTGACTCTTGATCTCAGGGTCTTGAGGTTGAACCCCATGCTGTGTGTGGAGATTATTAAAAAAATAAATAAACTTAAAAAAATAGACATGTCTTCAGAGTTATCAGTATTAAAATGAAGACTTTTATTATTCTGCCTGGGTTGACTTCAGTTAAATAAGTTGATATGATCTCTGTTACAAAAGAAAAATTTTTTTAAATAGCTTGGGAGAATGACTGACTTTGATGTCTTATAAAGTTTTTATGGGTCATCTAAGCATAATTGTTAATAATGAGATTAAACAGGTGTAAATAAAATAAAACAATTTTTAGGTAAACTTGGAATAGTCTCCCAAATCTGTTTGGTAACCCAACACCTTAAAGTTTTGCTGTTTGGTTAAGTGATAAGTTAAATTCATTAACGATCTAGATCACTTCCAAATAAGGTAAAATACTGCAACATTAATTACTGAACGTACTGAATTTTGGCTTCCTTATTACAGAGAAACTAAAGATAAATTTGGGTCTGTTAGTAAACATGTTTCATTAAAAGACTATACTGTAGTATAAAAAAGTACATTTCTAAAAATTATGAAATGCATTTATTAATATGCCAATCTTGAGAATGATGGTGTAACAGGACACAATTGCTGACTTATTAGCTTTCAGTAGAAATTATGGTTTCTAAGAGTTAAAGATTCTAATAAAGGAAACAACAATGCAAGAAAGTAAGATGTGTGTTTTCAGTAAAAAAAAAATTATGAGGAATAGAAATACATTTTTATTGAGGGAAAAAGTATTTTGTCCTAAATGAGGGTGGTTGGTTACTTATTTATTTAGCGAGAGAGGGAGGGAGGAGCAGAGAGAGAGGGAGAGAGAGAATCTTCAGCAGGCTTCACGCCCAGTGAGGGCTCGATCTCATGACCGTGAGATCATGACTTGAACAGCGATCAAGTGTCAGACTCTCAAGGACTGAGCCGCCCACGCCCTCAGGCGTGGTTTTTTAAAGAGGGAAAACTGAGGACAACTTATGAATGTGAAAAAGAAAGTTGCAGAAGTTCCATGAAAAAAAAATCTTAGGGAAGGAATTTTTTTAAAAGATTTACTTATTTGAGAGAGAGAGAGAGAACTCGCACAAGCTGGGGGAGGGGCAAAGAGAATCCTCAAGCAGACTCCCCACTGAGCATGGACCCCACCGCTGGCTCTATCCCAGGACCCTGAGATCATGACCCGAGCAGAAATCAAGAGTTGGACACTTCAACTACGGAGCCACCCAGGCGCCCCCTTTGGGAAGGAATTTAATGCGCGGTCAGGACTGACTAAGATTGGAATTAATAAGGCGGGGGTTTTGCTGGTTTTTTGTTTGGTTGGATTTATTTAATCTTTTACTTTACTTACTAGTGAATTGTTTATTTGTATCTTTTGCACAATTTCTTCTGGAATGAGTAGGTTTTAATATCAAGAGTAAGCTGGCACAACATTAGAATTTGGGTTTCTCTCTGTTAAAAGGACAAAGGCTTTTTTAGACTTTTGGTCTGCTTCAGTCTTTTTGACCTCGAACATTCCAAAAGATTGGCTAAACTGATTAGGCTTATGTGACATGTCCAATTGCATGGGAAGCATTGTCAAATAAGAAGTAATACTAAGCTGGGGCGCCTGGGTGGCGCAGTCGTTAAGTGTCTGCCTTCGGCTCAGGGCGTGATCCCGGCGTTCTGGGATCGAGCCCCACATCAGGCTCCTCTGCTGGGAGCCTGCTTCTTCCTCTCCCACTCCCCCTGCTTGTGTTCCCTCTCTCACTGGCTGTCTCTATCTCTGTCAAATAAATAAAAAAAATCTTAAAAAAAAGAAGAAGTGATACTAAGCTTTCTCTATGTTGTATTTGTAGGTTGTGGCACATGGGGGTAAAGTCCATTCTCCTTCTACAGTAATGGCCCCTCATTGCCAGACCTTTGCCATCCTGATGTCCTGGTAACATGGCAACAGTCAGCTCTTCAAGCAGATAAATTAAGGTGGATAAACAATGGCTGTAAATTTTTTTATTAACATTATAACGTATAATTTGTTTCACGGGTGCAGGTCTGTGATTCATCAGTCTTACGCAACACACAGCACTCACCACAACACATACCCTCCCTGATGTCCATCACCCAGCCACCCCATCCCCACTCCCTCCTCCCCTCCAGCAACCCTCAGTTGGTTTTGTCTTGTTTCATTTTTTCCTCTCTTCCGCATGATCCTCTGTCTTGTTTTTTAAATTCTGCATATCAGTGAGACCATATGTAATTGTCTTTCTCTGATTGACTTATTTCGCTTAGCCTAATACTCTGTAGTTCTATCCATGTCATTGCAAACGGCATGATTTCCGTTTTTGTTTTTGCTTTTTTTTTTTTGTATGGCTGTGTAATTTCAACAATGGCTGTAAATTAAACAAACAGAGCTATGCAAAAACCAAGACAACTGCTTGGTTCTTCCCGGCTCCCTGACAAACCCCATTTTTTGGTGTCTGCATTCCTTCACCCACCATAGGGCACTTAAGATGACTCAATTTATTAATGGACATTGGTGGATACAGAATATAGCAAATAAAGCAAAAACAAAACAAAACAAAACAAAAAACCCAGTCTATCAGCAATGTCTGACCTGTCAGGTCCATAATCCTGGAAAAACTGTTTTTGTCTCCAGGACCTTCCAACCTCCTTCCTCTGGACTCTTTGAACACCTGCAGCTGGATTTTTTTAATTGCCACCAAGTATGGGTTACCAATATGTTTTTGTTCTTGCTTGTACGTTTTCTGGATGGGTTGAAACTTTTCCCTGGTACAAGGCAGATGCCCTCACAGTGTGGGGAGAAAACTGTTAAAAAATGTGTTTCACACTTGGGATATATCTTCTGTAATCTCCAGTGATCAAAGCTCCCACTTCACTGGACAAATCATAAAACGTTTCCTGAAAATCTTGCAGTCTTCTTGGAATTCCATCAGCATGTAAACTTCCTCTGATCCTTTGTCTCGTTCCAGTACGCCCAGCTACAGTAGCTTCTAAAAGTCTTAGGCTTAAGCCTGTCCTCAACGGGTTAAAGAATGCTTCCCAGATCCCAGTTCAAAGCAACCTGTTGGTCACAGTCTAAAGCCAAGTGACTGGGTATTCTAGAAACGTCATCAGAGGAAGACAGCCCTCCAGCCCTGTTGGAAAGGACCGTACCAAGTGTTCCTTAGTTCCTGCAAAGCTAGAAGGTATTGAGCCTTGAGTACACATCACACAGCTAAGGGAGCCTCCCCCTGCTACCTGAACCTGTGCAAATACTGGAGACCTCCAAGTCAAGTTGGCGAGGAGAGAAGCAGCCGACTTCTAGGTAGAATGCTTTCACCCAAGATGACCGATCGACTTCATACTGTAACTACACACGACACCCTCCTTCCTTTTCTTTCCTTTACTCTGGCGTTGGCCTGGAAAACAACACCCTCATCTATCTCCTGGGCCACTCTGAAGGGGGTAAATGCCTAGAATTTAAAACAACTCTTTATTTCAGGCTAGGGGAAAATCTAACTGTGCCCTCAGCTTTTCTCAAGCAGAATAAGACATTCCCTAAATTTACATCGGGAGTTAAAAAGGATCTGCCAGGAGGCTTTCATGATTCAGGACTCACTCCTTTTGGCAGGTTCCTACCTCCCTGATTAAGGATAAATGTAAATGAGGCTGTGATTGGGAACTTCTTAAATCTTGAAATTATTGCGACATGTGCTGTTAAAGCAACAGATGCCCGACAAAGATCCTTAGACTCTCTGGCCAAAGTTGTTCTTGATAATAAAATAGCCCTTGATTATCTTTTAGCTGAACCAGGAGGTGTCTACTGTGGCCAACACCACCTGTGATCCCTGGATTAGCACTTCTGTGGAAGTCAAAACTGAATTACATTAGATCACTGAGCAAGCCGCCTGGACTAAAAGAGCGATTCTTTCAATGGGGTCTTTTTTTTTTTTTTTTTTACTCATTTAATTTATTTTAAGATTTTATTTATTTATTTGAGAGAGAGAGAGAGAATGAGCAGGGAGAGGGACAGAGGGAGAGGGAGAAGCAGGTTCCCCGCTGAGCAGGGAGCCTGATGTGGGGCTCAATCCCAGGACCCTGGGATCATGACCTGAGCTGAAGGCAGATGCTTAACCAACTGAGCCACGCAGGCGCCCTGACTTATTTAATTTTGATTGTTTTGGGTCTTGGGGACCATGGCTTTGAAGCACAGCCCAAATATTGTGAATTATCCTGTTTATAATAATCATAATAAACTTCCTGCTGTGTTCTAGTCTCTCAAAAGCTTTAAATGTGTGTTCATAGCCACTAACCACCATGCAAAAGATCTCCCTAAGATGGAAACGTCAAAAAAGGAGCGAAGAAAATGACCGATTTAGAGCATGTGAACCTGAAGTCATAACCTCTGAATATCATAGCAGTTAAGCAAAAACATCATGACCTGTGAACACCATGCAGGGTCAACGGGAGCCGTGAGGAGCAGTGAGGAGCAGTGAGGACTACAGCTTAGAGCTGAGAGTGATGCTAATAGCTTACATTTTGAGCACATCTCTCAGTTAAGCTGAGTGTATGATCAAAAGGGAGTCATTGTTAAAAAGAAAACCACAGGCCCCAAAATGGCTTCACTTAGGTTCAGGCCCCAAGTCAGGAATGACTTGACTGTATGTAGTCTCAACCCCCTTGAAATGTAACGTTTTACTCGTTAACATGGGAATTCCCTGCTCAGCGCTGGGAAATTTACTGATAGACCCCTTCTGCTCCTCTGGGGAGGGTGAACTGGCCTAAAACAATAGATTCTTTGTTAATAATTTCCTTTTTTTCTGTTCCTTTTCTACCTTTAAAAACCTTGGCTTTTCTGTAGCCCTTTGGAGCTCCCCTCTACCCGCTAGGTGGGATGCTGCCTGATTCACAAATCAATTAATAAAGCCAGTTAGATCTCTAAACTGTACTCGGTTTGACTTTTGTTATTTAACACCAGGAAGTAGCCAATGGCTGGCTTAGACCTGAATGTGTTTGGTTCTAAAGCCTCTGACCATTTAACTTTTTATGGAGAAGGGAAAATACACGAATGTTCCTAGCACAGAGCCTAGCATCACAAAAGGGAAACATCTTTTCATGCCATTGGCCATTAGCAGAGAAAACCTCTCCATCTTCTGCGGCACCCCATCCTCTTAGCCACAGACTAATTCATATTCCTGCAAGAAGAGAGGGCCAACCAGCGGGGAACTCAGGAAGACTGGGGAGGGGTGTGGCTGGGCAGTTTCCCGTCCGGGGAGCTGGGTAGGTCCTGGAAGCTGTGCTCAAGGCTGAATGTCCAGCAGCCAATTGGGTCCAAAGGCTAAAACTTGCTGTTCATCAAAGTGTCCTCTGTACGCCCTGCACGGAGTTTCAGGAGTGTGCCCAGTGCTGTCCCCCGCCTGGCTCCTGCCTCATTGCTGTTGACTGTTCTCTGAGCTCAGAGTAAACAGCCCTCGCTCCTCCCAACTATGGTACCCCTCTATTCCCCAGGATGGGCATGAGAAGTTGGGGGAGGCATTCTTTTTTTTTTTTTAAGATTTTATTTATTTATTTGAGAAGAGAGAGAACATGAGCAAGGGGGAGGGGCAGAGGGAGAGGAAGAAGCAGACTCCCCACTAAGCAGGGATCCCAATGTGGGGCTCCCTCCCAGGACCCTGAGATCATGACCTGAGCCAAAGGCAGCTGCTTAGCCCACTGAGCCACCCAGGCGCCCCTGGGGGAGGCATTCTTAGCCTCTTTTATCAGGAGTCACCTGTAGGGACAGTGGCCTGATACACTCATGTCACCGAAGCCCTACTCACCTGTCATCCCCACGGGCAGTGCCTCAGATGCCCTCTAGCCTCCAGCAGCAAACACCTCCTGGGGCTTACAGAATCTCAGATTGTTGGAGCAGGAAGGGTCTTGTCTAACACCCTGGGTAACTCTGCTCTGGCATTTGCCAGTCTGGATTCTAAGGCTTCGGTATATACTCATCCGGCTCCTTCCTTACAGGAGACACCATTCAGCAAGCACTCACAGCCATTGATCTACTACCTGCTATGTGTCGGGGCTGGAGTTCCTACGTCAATCACGAGGACCTGGCCCTCGATGAGTACACAGCCATTCCACGGTGGGAACAGTGTAGTCGTGTCCTGCCTGAATTCGTATATTACCATCATCTTTGTGAATGGCAGAATGGAAGCTCAGAAGGGAGAAGTGATTCATTCCAGGTTCCTCAGCTCGGAAACGATGAAGATGGGAGTCACACCAGACCCCACCCCACAGTCAGAGCTACACGGCTCCTTTAATTACTTTCTCTACCCCAATTCTTTGCTCTATAAGGGTCACACAGTAGGCACCTAGTGAATATTTATGACGGATTGGGGAGGAAAAAAAGGGCTTGGAGGAAGGAGATGTGGGTTCAAAACCTTGTCTCTAGACCTTGACATGGGACCTTGGAGGAAGGGTGTAAACCTTTAGAAGGTCTGGTTCATCTGGCATATGCTGCGGATGATAATAGTAACTCTCTATTCCTAATTTTCTGGGAAGATCTGTGAGACTCCATGAGACCGAGAGTACAGAGCCTGGGACACAGGCAGCCCTGATAGAGTGTCAGTGTAGAAAAGAGGAGGAAAACAATAAAGAAGAAAAGACAAGACAAGAAACGAAAAGAGAGAAAGAGAGAAGGACGCATCCAAAATGGCTTGAGATTGTTAATAGGCTTTTCAGTTTCATGGGCCTGTGTTTCTTGCGTCAGACGGGTACATTTATTAACAACAACTGCTTTTTCTGTAGCCCCTACTATGCGCTCTACGTATCACTACACTAAGCCTCCGTCTCGGATCCTTCAACAGGGATCTGCGCTCCGATCTGGCTGGCCCAAATCCAATCACTTAATCCCCAGGCTCTATTTGCCTCCCCGTGGACCCTGTCCTTCCCTCCCCGGGCATTACAGGGAGACCCAGGAGTCCTGGGCCCAGCCCTGGCCACCGCAGCCCTGCACTCGGGCCCCCGCGGGGAGGAGAGGGGGAGGAGCGGACAAGGGTCCGGCTGCAGCTGGTCGAGCTGCGCCAGGCCTGGAATCTGCTCAGGTTCCTGGTTCCCACCGGGGCCAAGAGTGACACCTGATCCCAGGGGATTGTGAAATGGCCTGAGGTGGCAGCCGGCCCGCCGTGGCCGCTGAGCCCCCTCCCTCCGCGGCGCGGCCCCACCCCTACCCCACGCCCCCCGCGCGCGTGGTTAAATCCCCGCATCCGGGCGGCGGCTCACACCCGCACCCCGCCCCGGCGCAGCACCATGCCCGCCTGCCGCCCGGCTCCTCTCGCCGTCGCCCTCCTCCTCGGCCTGCTGCTGCTCGGCCTCCCCCGGGTCCCAGGTGAGCAGGGCGGGAACAGCACGGGCGCCCAGAGGAGCACGTAGCCTCTCTGGGAGCTGAAGAAGTGGGGATTCCTGGGGCGGAAGTGGGGAGACCCGTGAAGACTAAAATTGGAGGATTCCCTAGTTACTGAAGATGGTGACCCGTGGAGCTTAGGGCGTGGGGTCCAATGTGCTGGAGGTGGGGGAGACCACTGCAGGCTGAAATTTGGGGCAGAGGCTCTGTGCTAAAGGTGGAGACGTAGTGGCCGGTGAGGGGACACTCTGCCTAGACATCGGAAGCTCCTGGGTGTTCCGCTGTGCGGGCGTCCCCTCCTGAGGATGAGGGTTAGGTAACCCCCGTACTTCCAGGTGTCAGGACCCCCAGGCCTGTAGGTGGGGCCCTCTGAAGGCCGTAAAGGGGGTGCCTAGGGCCAGAGACTGAGAATTCCTTGGAGCTTGAGATCGCGGCCCTGGGAGCAGGAGGTGGGCGTCCGCCGGGACTAGGGCTCCGCGCCCGACTGACCGTGCGCCTCGCAGGTGGAGACGCGAAGAAGCCCGGCGTGTGCCCCCAGCTGCAGGCGGATCTGAACTGTACGCAGGAGTGCCTCTCTGACGCCCAATGCGCCGGCAACCTCAAGTGCTGCCAGGCCGGCTGCGCCACCAGGTGCTACCTGCCCAACGGTAACCCCGGGGCGCCCGGGGCGGGGCGGGGAGGGGAAGGGCGCGGTGGGCTGGAGGGGGTGGAGCGCCGGGATCCGGGAACGGGCCCCCCCACCCCCACCCCAGGGACCCCTGCAGAGTCAAGGCGGATGGAACCAGATCCGTCGTGCGCTTCCTCGCGGGCCCGGGGGGAGACAAAGACGCCGCTGAAGATCAGCCGGGGGTGGGGGGCGGGGGGAAGTCCCCCACCCCTGGCTGGATTCCATTCCCTGGTGCGTGACGGTTTCCGGGCAAGCACCAGCTAGGACGGTGTTCCCGGAGGTCAAGGCACCCGGTTCACAGTTTCCTCCCCGGCCGGTTGGAGCCGCGGGGAAGCCCGGGGCTGGCGAGAGGGCTGGGTCCCGAGACCTGAGGCGCTCAGTCCTCTCGGAGTCCCTCCCCTGGGGCCTCCCCCAGCTCTGGGGGCAGGACTTGGAGCGCCTGGCCTAGCAAGACTCCCCGGATTCCTCTGTCCGGACGGAAAGAGACTTTACACATTGAGGAGAGCGCCCAGCCCATCCTAAAGATGTGGTTGTGAGCGTCAGACAGAAAAGCTCTTGCCCAAGGTTACAACCGTCTCTCCGTGGTTCGGCAGGAGTCCTAGCGGGGGGCGGGGGTGTGTTCAACTTTTGCCTCTTCTGAAGGCTGGTTTGAAGGAATCAATACTCCTCCCTGAGCACCCCTCCTCTCTTCCTGTATTTATTTATTTTTTTTGAAGATTTTATTTATTTATTCGACAGAGATAGAGACAGCCAGCGAGAGAGGGAACACAAGCAGGGGGAGTGGGAGAGGAAGAAGCAGGCTCATAGAGGAAGAGCCTGATGTGGGGCTCGATCCCAGAATGCCGGGATCACGCCCTGAGCTGAAGGCAGACGCTTAACCGCTGTGCCACCCAGGCGCCCCCTCTTCCTGTATTTAAAACAATCTCTTCCACTCGAAAGATTGAGAGAGAGAACTATGCGAAAGCGCTGGTGGTCCACGAAAGGTCCTGCTGCTCCCTCTCTCCCCCAGGCTATGGGGACGCGCATCGGAGCAGGGAGTGGCCTTAGACAACATGAAACCCAACCTTCTCATTTTCCACAGGGAAAAACTGAGGACTAGAAGCAGGGATGTGACCTGCAGCACCAAGCTGTTGTGATTACTGGTCTTTAGCCAGAATACAGCTCCGGTGGTTTTCCCTCTCTGTTATTTCTCCCAAAATGCCAGTAGGGGCTGGGATGGTTTGTAATTAGAGATCTCAGACTTAGGAGCTGGGAGGTAGAGGGAGGACTGGCCCATCAGGGGCAGCTGCTGCGTCTGGAGGCTTCTAATCTGGAGCAGAGAGAGGATCCCAAGGAGAGATGAGGCTTGAGAATGAAAGAGAGAGGGGCAGACAGAGAAACAGATGAGGAAAGTGGAGGGGGACAGAAGGCTTGCCTACTGTTAGGTGCAATCTTTGCTGGTTTGTCTTTGTTTTTGTTTTGGTCTCAGATGGACAGACTGAGTCAGGAAGAGGGATGGGGCCAGATGGCCTTCTGAACTAGAATCTTTGTTCTGCCCTTCTGTGAGCTGTGTGAGCCTCAGCAAGTTGCTTTACGTCTCTGAGCCTCTGCTTTCTCTTCATCAGAATGGGAATGATGATCCCAAACTTTTTGGAACTGACACGGGGGCTAAATGAAATAACACACGGAAAATGTCTCTGTAGAGAGTGGATCCTCTGTGCACAGTGCTGTGTTTTGTCAGGAACCAGTTTTTGGTTCCCTTTTGTCCTAGGGAAGCCAGTATCCAGACCCCCTGCCCTTTTCAGGGGAGTGGGTTTCTCTCTGCTGGGAAGTCAGCCGCTCCCGTCCCGTGCAACTGATCAGCCAGTTCTGTGCCTGTGTTTGACCTTTGGCTGGGCCTGCTCTTGGGGCTCCTGGGACTTGAGCCCAGCTCCCTTCTTGACCCAGGAAGTAGAGCATAGGGTGTGTGTATGTGTGTGTGTGTGTGTGTGTGTGTGTGTGTGTGTGCGCGCACGCGCGCGCAAATGGACGGTCACAGACCGGGCTCAGGTCTTGGTTTGACTTCTGCCCGCAGCGTGGTGATGGGTGGTTCCAACATCAAGGGTGGAGGGAGCAGGAAGAGCAGGGGTTTGCAGGCAGTCTTCCTAGGTGCCCCAAGATCAAGGCCGGCAGGCAGCTGTCCGGTTTGTGACGCAGGGGGAGGGCAGGGGGACATCCTGTTGTGGATAAGTGTTCATCCCCTGGCATCCTCTCTGCCCACTTCCCCTTGCTCCTTTTTCTCCCCAGAAAAGCAGGGTACCTGCCCCAAGGTGAGCACTGACTTCCCCCAGCTTGGCCTCTGCCAGGACCAGTGCCAGGTGGACAGCCAGTGTCCCGGCCTGTTGAAATGCTGCTACAATGGTTGCGGGAAGGTGTCTTGTGTCACTCCTGTCTTCTGAGGTAGGTGGGGGGGTGGGGGG
>NC_048230.1:59937676-59987066 GCF_002007445.2 Ailuropoda melanoleuca | reverse complement strand
GAAGGCAGCATTTGAACACAGACTTGCCAGAACTTGAGGGAGGGGGCCGTGAGGATATCTGGGGGGGGGTGTTACAGGTGAGGGACAGCAGGTACAAAAGCAGGAGGGTCCCTGGTGTTTCAGGAAAAGCCAGGAGGCTGGAAGGGAGCAGGGAGAGCCCAGGAAGAGGAAGGTCAGGGGTAAGTGGAGCGGCTCCTTAGGGGCCTGATAGGTAATTATAGGACTTTGGTCCTGACCCGGAGATGTTGCCTCCATGGAAATGGACATGCTCTGGCTTAGATTTGAAAAGGATTGCTCTGGCTGCTCGGTGGAGAACAGACTGTTGGGGGGCAGTGGCAGAAGCAGGAGACCAGCTGGGAGGCTCCTGGGAGAGGGTGGGGGATGACAGATGAGGCGAGCTAAGTGGCTGGGTTTGGGACATATGTGAAGGTAGATGGGACAGGATTTGCTGATGAATTGGGCTGTGAGGGAAAGAGAAGATTTGCTTTGTCTCCTTAGCATACACTTCGAAAGTCACAGCTGGATGAGCAGCTGTGTCCTGAGAGAGGGGACAGTAAACAGTACTGGAGGCGGTGGGGAGGTGGGAAGCTCTTTGCACGTGGCCAGTGGGAGGCTGAAGACTGATCTTTAGTTTCGCCAAAAGCTTGGCTTTTCAGGACACACATGGCAGGCGTCAAATGCGTATTCGAAGTGTGATGAGTGCTTGCTCTGTGGCGGGCTGGGGCCATGTTTGGCCACCTCTGGTGGCTCTGGCCCTGCAAGGAAAGGATTGTGGGCCTCTCTTCCCCTACTTACAACTAAAAATAAACCAGCACTAAGTCCTAGAGTAAGTGTGAGTAAGAAAAGAAATACAAGACCCAAAGCACGTGTTTGGTTGGCCCATTGGGAGTTCCAGGGCTGTGCCAAGGTCTCTGCGTCCGATGCTGGGACAGAAAGTGACCACAGCCCTTCCTCACAGAGTTTGCAGCCCTGCGGCTGAGGCGGACGGAGGGACAGACACTCCCAGTGCCTGTGCTCAGGGCTGCAGCGAGGGAAGGGCTGACTGCTGTGGGCCCAGAGAAGGAAAACCTCATGGGATGGAGGGTGGGGCGGTGGGGGGAGAGAGCAGGCCTCGCAGAGGGATGACCCTGGGCCCGTCCTCAAGGACGACCCGAAGGTCAGGAAGGGGTGATGTACAGGAGGAGCAGGGACCCGGAAGCGCCCTCTGGTTGAAATCTCACTGTTGATCGCGGGCTCGCTTGATAAGCCCTCAGCCCAGGGACTGACAGGTCACTGGTGGGACCGAGTATAGCACAGATGGGAAGCCCGAGACCACCGAGAGGGGAGGATGTGCCCAAGGCCCTGTGGTTGCTATTTCGAGGGGTCCTTTCAGTGCCTGAGGGGGAACCACAGTCTCCGAGGGCCCAGAGCTCTCCAGCAATGCCAGCCATCCCTTGCCTCCGAGGCGCTGCAGCGAAGCTGGCCTTCGTGGCCAGGAAGACCCAGGTTCAGAATTCAGCTCTGACACTTGACTAGTTTTTACCTCCCTGAGCTGCAGTTATTATGCTTATAAAATACGATCAATAGGATCTCCTTGACCAGCTAATCCCAACTTAACCTAAGGAATGGAGGAGGCCCAGTGGAACTTCCTGGTGGTAGAGGGACTCCTTGTAGGGAGACAAATGACGATGGTCCCTCAGGAAGGCCACAGGCCGTGCTTGCCCAGGTATGTCCCAGGATGGTCTGACGCAGAAAAGGTGAGTCTGGGACCTGCAGAGGCGTGGCTCTCCTGTGTGTGTGTAGCGGAAAGGGAGAGTAGGGGAGCTTTGGCTCAGAATTTAAGCTCCAGGTCCTCTTGGCTCGTATTTTGGATATTGTCCTTGATGGATTGTTATGATTTTCTTCCTCCAGCTCCAGCCACCACAGCCCAAGGAGTGGGGGAGTAGAAATTTCTTCCCGGTCCTGCCTGGCTCCAGCCCAGCTACCCTCCCCTCTTTCTGGCCTCTGCACTCCCTCCAGAGCTGAGCACCACTTTTTCCCTTTCCAACCAATAAAGTGACCGCTTCCAGCACTGGGTGCAGGGCCTGGCCTCCATTCTTACTCATTCTGTCCCTGCCTCCCTTGACTCTGGGTTGGGGTGGGGCGTGGGGGATGATCATGTCTTCCGGGCATGAAGTCCAGGGCGGGATCAACTCTGAACAATGAACATACATTTAGGGCTCAGCTTGTGTTGTAGCCCTTTTCCCAGGAAGTAGGGGGTTATCCTAACCGCGGGAGGGAGGTGGAAGAGAGAACAGGCTCAGAGACAGGATGGAATGCTTCCAAAGTCCCTTCCATTCATTGCCGGGGGCTTGGTAACGGCCACACGTCTGGGTGCGGGACCCAGGGCTGGGAGATTTGTTTGTGAGATCTCTCCAAACTACAGCAACCCTCGTGTGGCTGATGACAGTCCAAGTTCTAGACTAGGGGTCTCCCAGGTGACTTGCTTGCAGCCACATGGGTAGAAAGTGGCAAAGCTGGGGTCCTTTGATTGGTTGTTGGTTTTGTTTTGTTTTAAAGATTTTATTTATTTATTTGAGAGAGAGAGAGCATAAGTTGGGGGGGAGGGGCCGAGGGAGAGGGAAAGCAGACTCCCCACTGAACAGAGAGCCTGACACAGGGCTCTATCCCAGGACCCCAAGATCATGACCTGAGCTGGAGGCAGATGCTTAATTGACTGAGCCACCCAGGTGCCCCTGGTTGTTGGGTTTTATATTTATTTTTTTAAAAGATTTTATTTATTTGTTTGTGTATTTATTTAGAGTGAGTAGGGTAGGGGCAGAGGGAGAGGGAGAGAGAGAATCCCAAGCAGACTCCCTGCTGAGTGCAGAGCCCAACAGGGGGCTCCATCTCATGGCCCCCAAGATCATGACCTGTGCTGAAACCAAGAGTCAGGGGCCCCTGTTTGTTGATTTTTAAATCAAACCATTATTTTGTAGAAATACAAAATTTGGGGGCGCCTGGGTAGCGCAGTCATTAAGCTTCCGCCTTTGGCTCAGGGCGTGATCCCGGCATTCCGGGATCGAGTCCCACATCGGGCTCCTCTGCTGGGAGCCTGCTTCTTCCTCTCCCACTCCCCTGCTGTGTTCCCTCTCTCTCTGGCTGTCTCTCTGTCACATAAATAAATAAAATCTTAAAAAAAAAAAAAAAGAAATACAAAATTCACACGGACCAAAATTCAAAAGGTTAAAAAAAGAAATGGAAAGGGTCCTTCAAGCTTGACCCCCTCCCCCCCCCAGCCCCTAGCTAGTTTCTATGGGTGAAACCAAATCTACCAGTTTCTTGTGTGTTCTTTCAGAGACCTAGCTTGGTCTCAGTCCTCACATCTCCTCTCTTGCTCTTTTTCTTCCTCTTCTCCGGTTTCCCTGTTATCCCTTTCTCTCTTCTCTCTCTTCCCCTTGTTCTCTTTCTATCCCTCCATCCCTCTCTGTTCCCCCATCGCCTTTTTTTCTGGCCCTCCTGCATGCCCCTCTCTCTTTATCCCCTTGTCTCAATGTTCGTCTGCCCACCCCCGGACAGCTTTTCCCTCCTTCTCTGCTCCACCCTTCGTGGGATGTGAGAGATCAGGGCAGCTTGAGGGCGATGGTCTGGAGACAGAAAACCTTGGTGGCTTGGTGTTTGGCTGGGCTTATCTTTTTCATCCTTTCTTGGGTCCCTGCTCCAGGCCACGAGCCAGGCCAGACCCCAAGGCTTCTCCATCCGCCACCCTCAAGGATGCAGGGTGAATGAGTCTCCCGGAAGCAAGTGACGGTGTTCAGAGCATAAGGCTGCCTCTTGGTGACAGATGGCAGTGTAGCTTTCTCTTTGCTTTCCCTTTTCTGATTTCTGTCCCTGCCCATGCTTGGGTCCCCCTAGCCCTTGCAGGCAGCAGCAAAGGCATCCAGGGATGGGCTGATGAGCTCGGTAGAGCTGCTAGGGACCAAATGCGTGGCTGCCACCTCCTCCACTCTCTCCTCATCTGCCCCAGGTTTGCACCCTGGGCAGAGCTCTAACTCAGGCAGCATATGCCTGTTGTATGGACACCATCATTCCTCCTCCATCACCCACTCCGCAAACCTTTAGCACTCCTGCTGCTCCTCTCCCTACCACTCCAGGCAGCTGCTACCAGCTACCCACCGATCAGGGCTAGCAGGTGAATTTGCTACTCCCAGTTTAACTCGAGAAACAAAGTGCCTGTAGTGGAATAGCAGACATGGTAGTGGAGGTTTTGTTGCGTGAGAAGCTGCCCAGGACCATCCTGAGTAGGGGTCCAGGGGAGATGGGCCCTCAGGCCCTCCACCAGGACCCTGAGAGGGGGTGGGACTTTTTCAAGGGGGCCCCAGCCCAGCGGCGTCCTGGGGAAGATGAAGTGGGGGGGATCAGGGTGGAGGTTACCGAGGTTCCCAGTGATGAAAGGGAAGAATCTGGAAAAGGAGAGTTGAGGGGTGGAGTGGGTCAAGTGAGAAAATGGGTGGGTTTGGAGGAGACCCTGGCCGAGGACATCTCTTTGGTCAACTTTGGTTGCCGAGTGGCGCTGCAGGTTGGGGACTCTGTGGGTCTTTGTTGGAGGAGTGGGAAGAGGAAGGAAGGAAGGAAGGGGCTGCTCTGGACTGGTCCCTTCCTCCCCATTTCCAGGTCTTGATGGGCTATGTGCTTGTAGCCAGGCCACAGCAATGCTTAGTTTGGGCTAGGAGGACAGCTTCCGGGGCCAGCAATCCTGGGAGACTTCTGGCTCCAGATGGGAGTTTCACCCTCGTGGCACCTCCTGGCGCCCCTCCCCCCCCAGTCCTGCCACTGCCCCAGAATCCAGGGAAGGATGTCTTCCCGCGCTTACTGTCCCATCTCCAACAGCAGATGGCTTTGCTGATGCCTCTGCATCCCGTCTCCAGTCCAGAGCGCTGTGTATGGTAACACCCACATGGAAACAAGTCTCTGTTTTGCAGGAAAGTGCAAGTTTGGGGCTGAAGGGATAATAGGAATTTACATTAAAAAGGAAGTTCTAAAGACAGACCAGTAGAGGGTAGCCCTGCCTGAGGAACAGCATAAGCAGAGCCATTCACTCCCTCAGTAAATATTTATTGAGCACCTACTATGTGTTCTGCTGTAGGTGGTGGGGATTTGGTAACAAAATGGAATGTGTATGTGTGTGTGTGTGTGTGTGCATGAATGTGCATGCTGTGTGTGTGTCTGTGCGTGTGTAGTGGGGGAGCAGTCAATAAATGAATGAACCCACACATGTATACCATGGCAAGTGGTAACATAAAGATGGGTAAGAGGACCAGGGAGTTCAGGGGGTGGGGTAGAGGTGGGGGGTGTTTATTTCACAGAGGGTATCCATTAAGCATCATTCAAGTACTGTGTTGAGTGAAGGAGGACAGGAGCCATGTGACAATCCATGGGAAGAGGGGTCCAGGCCCAGGAAACTTCCAGGGCTCAGGACCTGAGGTCAGAGTGTGCCCTGGCACTGGGTGTTACACGCAACTAACGAATCATTGAACTTTACATCAAAAACCAGGGATGTACTGTATGGTGACTAACATAATATAATAAAAAAAATTATTATAAGAAAAAAAAAAAGAGTGTGCCCTGGGTATTTGAGGAACATCCAGGGGGCTCAGGTAGTTGGAATAAACGAGGGGTCAGGGGCACAAGGGGAGATGAGCTCAGAGAGGTGTGGGCACAGATGATGGAGGGCGCTGTGGTCACTGCAAAGACTTTACCTTTTATTCCAGGGAATTTAGGAGCTAGGAGAGGAGTTTGAGCAGAGACTCCTTGTGTTTGAAAGATCCTTCCGGTTGTTATGTTAAGAATAGACTCTAGGGGGCGGTGTGGGAGCAAGGAGAGCCGTTTTACTACCACCACTGGGCAGGGAAAAAATGCGTTTTTGTTCTTGCTTTTTCATCTAGTGGCAACTCTCATCCCCCTGTACCCGCGCCCAGCACCCCCCCCCCCGAACTGACGCCCCNGCCCCCCCCCCCCCCCGAACTGACGCCCCGATCCTACCGCAGCTCAGCTGTACCAGCTGTGTGGGCTGCCGGTCCTTCCCATGGACGCATCTTTGGCAAACTAACTCGAGAAACTATCATATTGCAAACACAACAAATACCCCACCTCCTGCCCAGTTGGTAATTCTACCGCAGGGTCATGGCAAAAGTGAGAGGGTGAGAAAAGCATAGGAACAGAGTGACGGCTGAACGAACGCTAACCTTCCACTCTATGCCGCAGCCTGACAGTGAGGGGTCTGGTTTGCTCAGCTAGAAAGGTACTTGGGGGGAGCCGCAGAGACCCCTTCAGCCACAGAGCAGCATAGCACCTGTAGGTCCTGCCTGCAGAGCCGAGAGGTCCTAGACTCAGAAGTCTCTGTATGCTCCCTGCAGCCAGGGTCCAGCCAGACCAGACCTGTTGGGGTGAGCTCATTGCACAAGAAGATGGGACCCCCAGGGCTGCTCCGTGCCCAGTGCTTGTGCCCCTCATGCTATAAACGCCCCTCTGGAAATTTTTCACGGGACAAACAATCTGAAGCCTGTGATTTCTTATGGGTGCGGGAGGGTTAGTTTTTGGGTTATGGGCAGGATCTTGGCTCGAGGGGAAGAGGCGGTAGAAGGCAGCTGCCGTCAGTCTGAAACAACAGCTCAGGAACGGGAGGCTGGCTGTTCCAGTCAGTAGGCTGGGCTCCCCCTGGCCCGCGTGCCCACAGGACCCATTTCAGCCAAGCTCCAGGTAGCAATCCACATGGGATCACGGGTAGGTGCCTGGGTTGGCTGAGTGATTTGGAGCACAGAACCCTCTACGTTGGCTTATTCATGATCTCTGATGTAGAACTCAGAACTGCTTCGAGGGGGCTCCTGGGCAGCTCAGTGGGTTAAGCCTCTGCCTTCGGCTCAGGTCATGATCTCCGGGGCCTGCGATCTATCGAGCCCCCCACCCCAGCCCAGCGGGGAGTCGGCTCCTCCCTCTCCATCTGCCCCCCCTTGTGCTCTCTCTCTCTCTCAAATAAATAAAGTCTTTTAAAAAAACTGCTTTGAAATAGCATAAATCTCTCAACATATTAATATGCCAGTGAGGTGCGGATAACACGATCACAGGACAGTTCTCCAGCTGTCTTGGGGAATTCCTGTTCCCTGTGGAATGCACAGTCGCCTTGTTGTTTCTGTCACTTTGGCCTGTGGTTTCACGGGACACCATATCCCACCCTCCTGGTAGCTCTGATGTGGTTGGGGTTATTTCTCCTTGACTTTCATCTTCTTTTTTATGCTTTATTTTATTCCTGGTTTCAACTTTTACTTTTGACATAATTTCAGACTTACGGTTGCAAGAATAGTGCCGAGATTCCCTGCGTACTCTGTGTTTATACATCACATGCTTCTACGATTTACCACATTTTCTTTCATTTCTTTCACTCCCTCCACAACCCCCCAACATAGTATGTTTCTCTGTAGCACGTAAGAGTAAGTTGCAGACTTCTGAAATGCTTCAGTCAATTTCCTAAAATAAAGGCATTCTCTTAGATAACCACAGTACCATAATAATCAAATTCAGGAAATTAACATTCATATGATATTATTATCTAATCGACAGACAGGACTGGCTAGGGAATTTATGGGGCCTGGCTCTGAATGAAAATGTGGGGGCCCCTGTTCTAAAAACTGGAGAAAATGTACCACTAAAGGTCCTCACATAGAATGCTTTTCCCTTTCTTCTAGAGTTTCTCTCTAGACTTGTCATAGTGCTTTTAATCTATTATTCAATTTCCCTCTCCCTTGGCGTGAGGATACTTATGGGAGCAGTGAGGACTCTCAGAGGTGCCCAAGGCCCCTGCCCTGAAACTTGGCAGTGTATCCTTGAGTGTTCCACCTGCTGCTGGACTGAAGCTCCGTGCTCCAGCCATGAGTGGGGAAATCAGTTTCCTCTTTCTACAGTACCCCCACTCTAACCCATGGATGGGTGATCTCCAAGGGATTGCAGTCTCTGTGCTGGATGTGCGGGGTACCTGGATTGGAGTGGGTGAGAGGTTAGCCCCTGCTGAGTGGTCTCCTGAATGCACCGTGGTGCTCCTGTCCCCAAACAGAGACGGTGGCTGCCATAGCCTTCCCCAAAATGCCACGGGGTGTGCACACTTAACTCTCACCCCCTTGTACCCATGCCCAGGCCCCCACAGGAGAGGTGAAGGCCATGACAGATCATGGGCCTCCCCACTAATGTGACTCAATTGCCACCCCAGCCATAGGGTGGCAGGGTCAAGGGGGTGAAGGTGGAAAGGGGGACACTGGACGGAGCCAGAGTGCCAGGAGGCAGAGGGTTGGCTGCTAAGAATCCATCCTGGGAAGGTAGCAAGAGGTGGGACAGCTTTTGAGCCAAGGCCCCATGTCCCCGCAGCATGCTATAATCTAACAGTCTTCACCTACAAAGCACAAATTCAAAAGTAAAATTACAGAGATATCAAGTCGGTGGCCAGAGATCATTAACCTCAGGTGCAGGGTCCTCCTGCATACGGGGCCAGGTGTGGCTTAGTTGTGCACCCATCAAGTCTGTCTCTAGAACTTAATCCAGATCTCACCAATTGTTTCAATAATGTCCTTTATAGGAAAAGAAAATTCNCCATGCTTGTGTTCCCTCTCTCGCTGGCTGTCTCTATCTCTGTCGAATAAATAAATAAAATTTAAAAAAAAAATTTTAAAGAATCCATCCTGGGAAGGTAGCAAGAGGTGGGACAGCTTTTGAGCCAAGGCCCCATGTCCCCGCAGCATGCTATAATCTAACAGTCTTCACCTGCAAAGCACAAATTCAAAAGTAAAATTACAGAGATATCAAGTCGGTGGCCAGAGATCATTAACCTCAGGTGCAGGGTCCTCCTGCATACGGGGCCAGGTGTGGCTTAGTTGTGCACCCATCAAGTCTGTCTCTAGAACTTAATCCAGATCTCACCAATTGTTTCAATAATGTCCTTTATAGGAAAAGAAAATTCTGGATCCTGCATTGAATTCAATTGTCTTTAATCTTCTTAAATTCAGAAAAAATTCCCTGATCTTTTTTTTTTTAATCTTTTGTGACATTGACATTTTGGAACATCACAGGCCAGGTGTGGCTTAGTTGTGCACCCATCAAGTCTGTCTCTAGAACTTAATCCAGATCTCACCAATTGTTTCAATAATGTCCTTTATAGGAAAAGAAAATTCTGGATCCTGCATTGAATTCAATTGTCTTTAATCTTCTTAAATTCAGAAAAAATTCCCTGATCTTTTTTTTTTTAATCTTTTGTGACATTGACATTTTGGAACATCACAGGCCAGTATTTTACAGAATGTCCCTCAATCAAGCTTATCTGATATTTCCTCACGATTAGATCCATGCTGTGCATTTTTGGCAGTAATACCGCCGAAGAGGTAGAGTGTTCTTTGCGGTGTATCATCAGGAGGCATGTGATGTTGATCTGTGAAGAGTGATGATGTTAAATTTGATTACTTGAGTTAAGATGGGATCTGCCAGGGCTCTCCACTATGAAGTTCCTATTCTCCCCCTTGTAAGGAATAAGTATTCATGGGAAGATGCTTTGTAGCTCTGTAAATAATCCTTTTGCTTCTCAAAATTTTACTCACTAGTTTTAACATCCACTGGTGATTCTTGCCAGATTCAGTGATTATTGAGAGGTTGCTAAACAATGGTTCTTCTCATTCTATCCTTTACTGAGCTCCTTCTGGCTTCCCATCTCTGCAGTGTGACGGTTGGGTATTGTGTTCTAGCTACTGTCCTGAGTCCAGGAACAGGCTGGGGGTGGGGAGTCAACTTTCTTGGCATTTTTGGGATCTCTCCTCCAAGTTTTGGTTCTATACCAGGGTTTTCTCCTTGTAATTAGTGGAGTACCCTACTCCCAGTAGGGATTACCTGCCTGTTGGGACAGAGTTTGGGATTCTGCTTGCTCTACGTCATCCCATCCCACTCACATCTCTCCACAGTAGCCATGTGCTCACCTGTGCATAAAAAGAGAAAAGAGCAAGGTGCCCTTGTATGTGCCTTTATGAATAGCTCAAGCAGGGAAGAGATTTCTCGAGGACTTCCACTAACTCTCTTTCCTCCAACCTGATCTCCCAATCTTAGAAGTATTTAATGCTTTGTCTCTAGTTTAATTTATTGCTTGGGGTGACGTGCTCCTAGCTGTCGCATTCTGCATCCTGCTCTGTGTTTCTCCCAGTTGAGCAGGACAAATGGTTATCCCTGCTTGTTTCTGCCATTTCTATTAGGATCCTACAGGAGCAGGTGGGGGCTTTTACTCTTGAGGGTTCTTTCATAACTTTTTCCTGGGCTGTCTACTCTCAGCTCTCGGTTTTATAGTCTCTGGTTTGGGAACTGTTGTGAGAATTCCCAGGTGTGAGTGGTCCTGTCTTTTTCAGCATTGTTTCTCCACATTTTTATCACAATTCACCAGACTCTTAGTTTTCCTTCTAAAAGTGCAGTGTTTCCTTCCCTGTCAGTCTAGATCCTCCCCAGGGGGAATTAAAGGCACAAGAGATTTACTGGGGAAGTATCATGTAGGATAAATGGGGGCAGAAGGAGGCAGAGAGAGCCTTCAGATGGTGATGGGGGTCTCACACAAGTGAAAAGAGGTGGGAGGGCAGGGGGTTTAGGCAGAAAGTCTCTGATTGTAGCTCCGTTCTAAGAAGGCTTGTCCGGGCCAGTGGGAAATCTTGGTTGCTTATTAGGGGAGTCCTCTATCTCAGAGGGATGGGCCCGCTCTAGGACCCCCACGAATCTCAGATGTTGGCTGGAAGCAGCCTGAGGGAACACAACATTGATTCAAACAAGATGGAGGACCCAGGGGGGTGGCAGGTGGGCTGTCAGTCAATTGTGCTTCCTGAAGCCAGTTCTCCTGGAGGAGATCAGAGCTTCCTTCCCTCCCTGATTCCTTCCTTTTTCCTCCCTTTCTCCTTTCCTTCCTTCCTTCCTTCCTTCCTTCCTTCCTTCCTTCCTTCCTTCCTTCTTTCCTTCCTTCCCTCTTCCTTCCTTCCTCCCCTCCATAATTCAGAGATGATGAGGCTCATAGCATTGACTCATAACTTAAAACCTTAATTCTGAAAAAGAAATCCCAGGTCTTTCCTTTCCTCTAAGGTATAATTTCATGAAACTAACCAACAAGTACTGGCTGAATACTTACTCTGTGCATGTCACTTTGCTTGGCCCAGTGTAGAGGAGAAATGTGTAAGGCAAGGTCCCTGCTTTTAACCCACAAAATGTGAACATGAAAAGGTAGAAGCCCACAGACCCCCAATATCCTTGTGGAGTCTATTTGGAGAAGTCCAGGGTTTTTATGGGGTGGAGAGGTGAGGAGGGTCTGGGCTGGCCATGGCAGAGCTGTGGTTTAATGATAGTAAACTAATTAAGAACATGAGCCCTGGAGTCAGACTTTGATTCAAATACCGGCTTCATTCCTTGCCAGTTTGCTATTTGGGGCAAGTCATTTATCTTCCTGCCCTTCAACTTTCTCATTTGTAAGATACAGTTATTAATAGAATCCTCCTCTTCAGGCTGTTGAGAATATTAAATGAGATAATGTATGCAAAGCACTAGGCTTGCTTCCTGGCATATCATAAATGTTTCATAAGTGGTAGTTATTAAAATTTTAATGAAAGGTATTGTGTATTGAACGCTTTTAAAATACATGTCCTCTTTGACCCAGAAATTTCACTTCTTAGAATCTCTTCTAACAATCAGAAATGTCCACAGTGATTTATTATCCTTGCACTATTACTTATTATATTGAAAAACCATAAAACAATCTTAATATTTAATCATAGTAGCTTGCTTTAAAAAATATGATCTATCCATACAAGGAAAGCTCTTTAGCAATTATGTTGCAGAATATATTTGATGGTGTAAGAAAATCATCACCCAGTATTGTTAACTGATAAAAGCAGGTTCTATATCTGCATTAATATATGCTCCTAAATTATTCTCTATCATTCTTCCCAGAAAGTTTTTTTAAAGGCTTGAGAAGCTTGCTGCTGCCCTCAGGGGCATTTGGAAGATCTTCCTCTGTCATATGTGAATTGAGAAATTTTTTAAAGATTTGTTTACTTGTTTCAATAATCTCTACACCCAATGTGAGACTCAAACTCATGACCCCGAGATCAAGAGTCCCACGCTCCCCTGACTGAGCCAGCCAAGCACTTCCGAATTAAGAAATTTAATGAGATCCTCAATACCATGGCAAGAAGGCTATTCCCAGGGCCCATGTAGCTTATTTGGCCAGTGATCTAGTTTCTTCTTTCTGGAAATTTTTGTTTATCGTTCCAACTCAGCAACTTTTATAATGACATCTTTCAGAACCTAGACTTGATGATGTAGGACCACTTGGATATTTGTACTCACAGGGACCAGGCACTATGAGCCTTGAACTTTCCATCTGTGAGCAAATACCAGGGAAGAAGAATGGCGAAGGGAAAGACCCAAGAACTGAGACTTCCAGCAGTCACTGCCATATAATTCAGGCCAAGTTACTCCTTGTGGCAGACAGACTTCTAATGTGGCCCCAAACAATCCCCACCTCTTGGTATGAGTGCCCCTGTATACTTCCCTCCTGGAGTGTGCACTGGACGCAGTGACTTCCTTCTAATGAGTAGTGATGTAATGGAAAACGACAGGGTGGAGGAGGAAAGTGGGATGCGTCTGTTGTCTTGGCAGCAAACCTGTTATTTTGAAACCCTTCGAATAAAAGCTGTGGCTGAAAATCAGCCCCGTGGGGGAAGTTCTGAGAATCATGAAAAAGTGTAGCATAGCAGTTAAGACTTTGGAAATGGACCAGCCTGGGCTCAACGTCCACCTCTGCAACTTTCTAGCTGTAGGCCTTGGAAATAAATTAATGTTATCTGCGTTTCCTCAACCTTCACAGCTTCTTTTTTTATTTCACTTTTTTATTTTTATTTTTTAATTTAAATTCAATTAGCCAAGGTATAGTACATCATTAGTTTTTGATATAATGTTCAATGATTTATTAGTTGCATATAACACCCAGTGCTCATGACACACATGCATAATATGATTTTTTAAAGGGAATTTTACTGTCTGCTGAACAATCTTGGACACTACTGCTAATTCTCCTCATTTTCAATAATCTTGTATATTCTGCATTTCATCTCTCCACATCCATTTGCAGATTTTAAGCTTTAGCAAATCAAAGTCCAGAATGGAGCCTTTTCCTACAAGTAGGTCTGACTTGGCTAAGTTCCTCATCTTCAAATTTTGACTCCTACCACATCCTTCTCCATCTCACCTTGCTTGCCACCAGCCCCACCCCAGACTTGAATCCCCCTTACTCTGCTCTACTTTTTCTTTCCTCTATAGATCTTTTATCATGTATTATGTGTGTTATGTATTGTCTGTCTCTCTCCCATTGGAATATGAATTCCGCAAAGGCGGGATCTTTGTTTTGCTCATTGCTTTAGCTTCAGCACCTAGGACAGTGTCTGGCATGTTGTACACATATATTTGATGAACATACATTTGATGAGGTGAATTTAATTGACTCCCTATCCTATAAGTCACTCTCTCTGTGCTGCTGGACACCCTGCTTTATTCCCAGGCTGTTCTTAGAGCTCCAGTGTTCCATACCAACTGTGTCCTAATCCTGATCAAGACTCTTGGAACGGGAGAGAGACCTGGAGCTTCATGTTGCCACGCAGCCTGTGGCCCAGCCTGGGATTGGCATTTTAGGGAGAAAGGGGACCAAGGGGAGGAGCCTACGCCCACATTCAGCTAATTTACCCCCAACCTCTGCTATTTACAAGGCTGGGCTACCCCTAGAACAGATTGTCCAGCCAAAGCACAGCTCTGCCCTTCTCCTTTGGCCTTACCTGATTTTAACCAAGGTCATTTAACTACACTTCAGAATGGAAGTCTCTTTAATAATAATAAAACAACAGCTACCAATTTGTTGAGTGCCTTACCTTTCCAGGCACCATGAAAAATACTTTTCATACATTACCCCCCTTGAACCCACACAGGATTCCCACAAGGCTTAGAACCCATCTTACGGACAAGGAGTGGTCAAACTGCCTTTATCACATGGATAACAAGTTTCATAGTCAGGACTGGGACCCTGGTCTGTCCAGCTCCAAAGCCCTTGTATCACTCATTCATTCAACAAACACTGAGTTCCCCTAACATGCCAGGCATAGTCTTAGGTGCTATCTCCCTCCCCTCTGGGGACTTCAAGGAATTTTGGAACAACAAATACATCGTCTAGAGGTCAGAAACAGTCACCTACTTGGAGAAGATGCAGACTCAGTGTATTTGAATGGAAATGTCAAAAGCGCAGTGTAGAAGGAGGGCCCAACTTTATTTGATTTAGAGAACCATCTGTCTAAACACATGCCCCAATCACCAGGGTGCAGCACATTCCCCACCCAACTCCTTTCCTGGATCTCCCAGAGATTTGATTTTTCAGAAGACAAAACCAGCATGCTTTAGTTGGATTTAATGAGCCTTGGATTTGAAATCCAAGGTTCTGTTTTTGAGTCCAGGGGCTCTTTACTGTGGGTGAATTATTTAACCTCTCCAAGCCTCAGTTTTCTCACATATCAATTGAGATGAATTGGGGCTTCTGGGTGGCGCTGTCGGTTTGTGTCTAAATCTTGGTTTTGACTCAGGTCACAAACTCAGGGTTGTGAGATCAAGCCCCATGTGGGGCCCCACACGTGGTGTGGAGTCTGCTTGGGATTATCTCTCCCTCTGCCCCTCCCACTCTGCTCACGGGCTCTCTCTCTCTCTCTCTCATTCTCTCAAATAAATCTTTTTAAAAATTGAGATGAATTATGCGGGTTTGGCTTACCTCCCAGAATCTGGCACAAGTGTTCAATGAATATGCAAATGTTTCATTAGTTGTAAATGCACACACAGGCACATGCCATTTGCAGATGTGTGCGTGTGGGGGGGTCATGATGCCTTTTTGGAAATGGAGTGCTAACTGGATCAGCACCATGCTTGGCCCCTACAGACATGTGTTACCCATTTTTCTCACTACGCATAGCTCTTCCTTCTCTTTAAATCCCCTGAAGCTATGATACTCATTCTTTGGCCATTGCTTCTCCCAACGGTAGTTTACATAATGGTTGGTCAACTCTCTTATCACCTGCTAATCTTCACTGCTTCCTCTACCTTTATTTCCTATTTATCTCTTCTGAAGAGGAGATACGTATCTATGCATCAACATCTCTCTGATTCCTTTTCTTTTGTACTTTGGTGGTCCACCAGCATTGTTCCTGGGATCTCTTTCCTTAGCCCTCTTAGGTAGTCTAATCGGTTCATCAGAAACCAAGATAAGGGCAGAAGGAGACCCCCAGGGAGTGCACAGACTGGCATTTGCCATTCAGGCAGAGGAAAGGCAGGATTGCCTGTTGGTGCTCTTTGGTGAGAGCTTACCAGGATGTTCCCTCTTCTAGAACAGCTGGGCTGGAAGTGAGAATTGGCCTTTTAACACGCTATACAGAAGAGCAGTTTTCATTCTACATGCCCCACCTCTCCCTGGGACACTTGGCAATATCTAGAGACACTTCCGATGATTACACCTTAGGGGTGGGAAGGGACTTACTGGTAAAGGGACTTACTGGTAAAGTCCAGGCATGCTATTAAACATCCTACAAGGTACAGGACAGCCCTACCACACAGAATTATCTGTTCCCCAATGTTAATAGTGCCAAGGTTAGGAAACCCTGCAGAAGGTTATGGACATAAATTATTTTTTAAATTAAAAAATTTCTAACATTAGCAGCATGATAAAAACTCCATGCACTGATGGTAGTGCTTGATGAGGTGTGCCTGTACTTTTTTGGCTGAACAGGCTTTGTGGTCAGTGTGGGAGGCCCTGGACTTTGAAAACCAGGCACTCTGTACCCGAGTTGTCTTGGGGGATCTTTGTCCATGATTCAGTGACTTGGCCCTTTCTCAGGTGACTTTGGTGCAGGGTTACTGTAATTCCAGAAGATGGAGGACAAGTGTAAGATTTATTAAATGCACACTAGAGAAGCTAGAAGGAACTTCTTGTTGGTTTTCCAGCTCTTAGACTTATCAAAGGAGTCTTACTAACCTCATATCAACTATATGTACATGCATGCATGCGTGTGTGTGTGTGTGTGTGTGTGTGTAAAGAATTAATTAAATTACTTTTGGTTGAGACCCATTGATTTGAGTGGTATGGGGAGGGGAAGTAAATTGGGTGGAATTTTGAAAGAAAGAAGTTTCTTCATTTAGATTCTAACCTCCATGTAACCTTTCTCTTGTCTAGAAAGGGAAGGAGACTAACATCACTTGAGCACTATATGTCAGGGAGTTTTCTGCCTTGTCTCATTACAGTCTCATAAAACGTCCTTGGAATAGATATTATTGCCACCCTTATTTTACAGAACAGGGAAACCAGGGCTTAGAGAGAAGATGTGCTTGTACATATAACAAATACATTTATCATAAACACTCACATACCAAAGGAGTTGATTTCCATTTTTACTTTATTTATGTTCCAAATAAATGTCCAGAGGGCAAAAATAAGGCTGATCGCTTTAAGAATAGAGTAAATTTATGTCTTAAGAAATCCAAGTGGAAAATTTAGAAAACAATGACAGTTACACAGGCTCAGTTCCCCCTTCTTGATATGTTATTCCCATGGAGTGCAGCTCACTTGATGAGAGGAAGATGTAGAACAAGGGCTTGGAGCCTCAGGTCTTCCCGGGAGGTGTGTGGTCTATAGTATGTATAACTGGATCTTCTGTGGCTCTGCGGAGCTCTACCCTTCGCCCATCACTACCACCACTAATATCTTTTTGGACATCATTGGAGGTGAGAAGGATGAGATCTTCAGGTGAGTCTGTGGGGGAAGATTCTTTGTCTTTCCCAATGGTGCAAGTTTGGTAACTGGGGCTCAGAGAAGAGACTGGGTGACTCATTGTTGCACAGAATCTAAGGTCTGGGGCCAGCTTTATTGAACAGTTCCTCAAACCCAGAGCTTTTCTACTATTCATGGAACTTGTCTAGATTTACCCTGTTATTTTGGAGAGAATGCCCCCTCTGATTCTCACTCAAGCTCCAGTTCTTCCTAATGACTAGGTCCTCCCAAGAGAAAGTAAGATAGCAAATGACCTTGGTGTTACATACTTCTGGACATCCATGTTCTACAGGGCACCTTTTCCAAGGTAAAACTTAACTCAGAGGAATATGGGGGCCATAGCATGATGACAGGCTTCAGGAGCCAATCATGGGGAAAAACTCCATCGGACCACATCACAGAAGGATGACAACCTCTCTGGAAAGAAAAACGTTCTCTTTTCTTTTTTTGAGAGAGAGAAAGAGAGAGAGAGAGTGTGTGTGTGTGTGTGCAAGCAAGGGGGAGGGGTAGAAGGAGAGGAAGAGAGGGAATCTTAAGCAGGTTCCATGCCCAGCACAGAGCCCAAGGCAGGGCTCAATCTCACAACCCTGAGATCATGACCTGAGCTGAAACCAAGAGTCAGACACCCAATTGACTGAGCCACCCAGGTGCCCCAAGAAAAAAAGTTCGTTTGTGCTCATTCAGATTTCTAGGCTCAGTGTACCCTCCAGGTGCCATCCTTGTTATATCCATCAGGGTTTCTAGACATAAACGCAACTCTGGTTATTTTGAGCAAAAAGGAAATTTATTTTTTAAGAATTTGGGTAGTTCACAGGATCACCAGAAGCACTAGAAAATAAGACTAGGAGAATGGCTGGGAACAAGGAAGGTTGCAAAGTTGGGGCCACAGTCAACAGAACACTGAACACTTGTACCATCTTGCTCCATCAATGCCATCACCATTTTCCCTGCCACTACTGTTTGCAGAAACAGGATGAGGTTGTCTGTTGCCACTGTTTCCATCAGAATAAATTCCCCATTGGCTTTCTTTTTTTCTTACTAGTTCCCAGTTCAATGTCTGTTCAATGTGGGAGTGTTTGATTGAGCCCAAGATAAGTGCCTATTTCCTAGCTGCAAGAGAGCCTGGGAGAATGCATACTATTTACCAACTGTCTCTCAGCTGCAAGTCTGTCCCTTCATACTCTTCTCTCTGATGCTTCCAGTGACACTCTGCAAACTAAGTTTTCTCTCATTCTTTTTTGTGTTGCTTCCAGCAGTTCCAGTTAGACTCTGTGTGGGAGACATTGAGAAGAAATTGACAGGTGAAATGAGGGGAGAAGGGGTTTCCTTCCTGTTTCTGGCTCTGGTCAGCATGTCTCCAGCAGCAAAACACAGTTATACCTCTATCCTCTGGATCCTTTTGGCACTATTCAAGCCATATGTATTGCACTTCCTCAGATACTAGCACCAGCTGGCTGCATCTCCCAACTCAGTGGACCCAGCTCCATTTGAGCCAGGTTCCCCTCAGAGGTCTGAACTCCAGCCACAGTGCATTTTAGAAGACTGAGTGCCAGCCAGACAGTCCCCACCTCTCTGTCCTGCCAGAGGTATGAGCGCCAGCTGTGCCTGGGCCCCTTCTATGAACTTCTAGGTCTGCGAAACCTAAAGATTTTATTCTCTCAAATCTAGGAGTGATGGATGTATCCTCCACTCCCACCAATGCTCATATAACCGACTTTCAGTATTAAATACTCTCTGTTTGGGGCACCTGGGTGGCACAGCGGTTAAGCGTCTGCCTTTGGCTCAGGGTGTGATCCTGGCGTTATGGGATTGAGCCCCACATCAGGCTCTTTTGCTATGAGCCTGCTCCTTCCTCTCCCACTCCCCCTGCTTGTGTTTCCCTCTCTCGCTGGCTGTCTCTATCTCTGTCGAATAAATAAATAAAATCTTTAAAAAATAAATAAATAAATAAATACTCTCTGTTTGAAATACTGAGTGTAGTTTCTGTGTCCTTTACTGAATCTTGACTGATAAAGTCTGGTTCTTTCAGCTTTTACAGTGGAATGCTGGTTTTACCTCATACCAAGACTCCTAGGGCACCTGGGTGGCTCAGTTGGTTAAGCATCTACCTTCAGCTCAGGTCATGATCCCACGGTCCTGGGATTGAGCCCCATGTTGGGCTCCTTGCTAAGCGAGAAGTGTGCTTCTCCCTCTCCCTTTGCCCCTCCCCCTGCTTGTGCTCTCTCTCTCTCTCAAATAAATAAATAAAATCTTAAAAAAAAGACTCCCAGTGGAGACTTCTTCAACTGTTAGAATGGAATTAAGATGCTGAATATTGACAAACCAACTGACAAATAGCCATTATATCCATCCTGATTTCCAACTAGGCTGTATAATCTGACCCCTTGCTAACCTTCAAATCTGGATTTTAGCTTCAGTTTTGCTATTGATTTGCTGTGTGATCTTGGACAAATCTATTTCTTACTAGAAGCTTCCATTTCTACTTGGGTTTAAAAAAAGGAGGGTGACTGAGGCTGTGGAACTCAACATTCCCTGAGTTTCAAAACCATCTTGAGCTTCCTCTAGGCATTTCTGGGTCTGGAAATAGCTTCAAGGAGAGAATAAGAAGGAGAGGGAAGATGAGGAGTCCTGGATCTGCAAGACACCATGGGTAATACTTGAAGATTCCACTTGATGTGTTCTCTGGCTTCCAGTGGGCAGAGTAATGAGCAAATAGTTAACAAAGAAACACAACATCTTCCACTGAGGTCCTTGTAAGGCAGAGGTTTCCCTGTGTTCAGCCCCTAGGGCTCTGAGTTCATTCCTAAGGACAGCAGACTCCATAAACTGCAAGGCACATTCTGGCCATTTTCAAGGACCACTCTGATCCATGGGCCCTCTAGGACAGAATGATTTTGTTCTAGTCATTCATGTATGTCAACATTAATCAAGGACTGAGAGGTACTAATGGGACAGACAAGCATCAGGTGCTTATTAGATTTGGCTGGGTTCCTGACCTGCCATAGTTCCTCAAATTGAGAAGTACTCTGACATTATTAATCCATCACCTTCATCTTATGGATAGGAGACTGAGGTCCTGAGAGAAGCATCCCTCCACCCTACCCTGTGCCAACCAGGTCATACTTCAACCAGGGGCAAAGTTGGGATTTGTATTTGGATATTTTTCTTCCCAGATAAGTGCTCTGCCTTCTTCCTTCTTCCTACAGGATGAGACCAGTGATGACTTGTTAGTCTGGATCATAAAGATGCACAAAGATGTTCCCAGGAAAACAGACTAACTCTCACAGATGTGTGGAGGCAAGAGCCATGTAAATAAAGGAGATGCAAACATGGGGGCCACTTGGCTAGATGGTCACTCTGTAAAACTGCCAGACTAGCAGGACTATGGGGTCTTCTGCACGACCTTTCCCTGACCCTCCCCACATTTAATGATTCTAACATTTTCTCCTGATCTCCTTCTATACAAGGAGCAGACACCAATAGACTTCTTAAGCCTTTATTATTTTTTTTTCTCATTAATGGATTGGCTCTTAAATATCACCCGATCTACAGGTTCTGAAACTTTAAAATCACTTGGATGTACTTGTTAAAAAATGCATATTTATGGGATCTGGAGGACCCTTTTATTTTTATTTTGTTGTTATTGTTTAGTTTTTATTTCATAATCATGTTAAGTCTGCAATCCAACTAGACTTGGAGGGGAGTAAGGAAAACATGGAACCCATAGAACTGCAGTGAGAGCACAAAGATTATGGATTATTTCAAGTAAGTGGGGGTGAGGGGGTGCTTTCCTGAGCTACAAAAGGAATGATCTCGTAGTTAAGGTAAAACACAAGTCAAATTTATTAGATTTGTCCGCAGTCGGCAGTGGTGACCTCCTTGCTGGTCTTCCCATTCTGGGGCCCAAAGCACTCCATGGCTTCCACAGTATTCATGCCCTCTTTGACCTTGCTAAAGACCACATTGCTTGCCATCCAACCACTCAGTCTTGGCAGTGCAGATGAAAAACTGGGAACCGTTTGTGTTGGGTCCAGCGTTTGCCATGGACAAGATGCCAGGACCCATGTGCTTCAGGGTGAAATTTTCATCATCGAATTTCTCCCCATAGATGGACTGGCCATCAGTGCCATTACGGCAAAAGACATCACCACCCTGGCACATAAATCCTGGAATAATCCTATGAGACCAGGAACCTTTATAACCAAATCCTTTCTCCCCAGTCCTCAGAACACTAAAGTTCTCTACTGTCTTTGGGACTTTGTCGGCAAACAGCTGAAAGGAAACCCAAACCAAGGGCTCGCCGTCCATAGCCATGTTGAAGAACTTGGTGGGGTTGACTGTAGCTGGGTAGTGCAGGCTTCTCCGGGGCAGTGGCATCTGCAATTCCTTGAGGACCTGCATTTTAGACAGACCCTTCCCACCCCAAGTAATTCTAATGTAGGTGCTTGCTAACAGCATTTTCAGAAATAGTCATCAGTTTAACCAGCTCTTTTTAAAGAGAGAAACAGAGACGTGGAGAGGAAAGAAATTACTCAACAGTAAGTGGATCCCAGACTCTCATTAGAGCGTCTTGATTCAAGTTATACCAGACAATGAACTCATTTGAAAGATATATCCAGGGGCGCCTGGGTGGCACAGCGGTTGAGCTCCTGCCTTCGGCTCAGGGCGTGATCCCGGCGTTATGGGATCGAGCCCCACATCAGGCTCCTCCGCTATGAGCCTGCTTTCCTCTCCCACTCCCCCTGCTTGTGTTCCCTCTCTCACTGGCTGTCTCTATCTCTGTCGAATAAATAAATAAAATCTTTAAAAAAAAAAAGAAAGAAAGATACATCCAGGTTTTGGTGTGCTGTGGTGGCCAAGACTCCTGCTGTGGGGTTCCCTCTTTAAGCCTGGCACCTTCTTAACTTGCCCAGTCCTTTGGGGACCCCTTTCTTCCTTCCCATTGACTTCCCCATGCCTTTCCTCTCCTCCATCCCTCTCCTTTTCCTTTCACTTCCTTCCCATCTGTTCCAATTATCTATCTATTGCTGTGAATAAAATTTCCCAGAACATTTTCTATTTCTCACCATTTTGTGGGTGAGCAATTTGGGAGGGAATGAGTTCAATAGTTCTCTCCTGGGGTCTTCACCTGGTTGCAGTCAGATGTCTGCTGGGGCCACAGTCATCTGAAGCTCCACTGGGTTGGAAGCTCATTCACATGGCTGGGAATGGACACTGGCTCTCAGGTAGACTTTGTCTGAGGCTGTCAACCAGATCACGTGCTTGGGCTCCCCTGCATGATTGTCTCAGAGTAACTGGACCTCTTACATGGCATCTGTCTCATGTACCCCCCACAAACAAGCATCCTAAGAGGATGGAGTGCACTTTTTCTGGCCTAACCTTGGAAGTCACACAGCATCATCTGGCTTTACTCAACTAGTCAAAGCGGTCCCATGGTTTGCCGAGATTCAAAGGGAGGGGCCGTGGACTCCATGGGCTCTACCCCTAGACTGAAGTGAGTGAAAGAATTGTAGGTCCCTGCTTTAAAACTGTGCCATCATTCAGTATCTTTTCCTCCTCCATCCCTCTCTCTTCTCACTTGCTCTGAATCTCTTCTTTGCTGCCCCATCTCCTCCTTTCATGTCTCTCCCCAGTTATCTGCTATTTTGTAGTGTCTGTGCTGGACTCTGGAAGTGTATCCTTTATTGAAAGCCTGGGAAACAAGCTCACAGCCTTTTCGGAGATGAATCTCCCATGAAGTTGATGGAGCGCAAGCCTCATGGTCCCTCGCCTGAGCAAACCCAGTTCCATTCTAAGCATTTCATGACAATTTTACCAGGGCCACGGCATCACCAGCATTCCCAGTTTGCAGGATTTCCATACTCTTCTCTTTCTTTTGGTGTCACTGGAAGACCCAATTATTTCTTGTTCTGCAAACACTGCACAGAGGGAGTAGATGTGAATTATTCATTCTCAGAAATATCAGATCTACAGAACACTTTATTAGGGAAACTGGAGGTTTCTGAATCATACACAGGTACCGTGAGAGTGAAGAGATAGGACCAGACACTGAGAAAAGGTTAAAGGGTGAAGGGCATTGTGTTTGAAGAAAAGCTGCGTTGGAGGAAAGGGAGTAAGCAAATCCTGGGGGTTGGGTTTTGGAACAGTCAGTGTCTTGGCAGCTGCGATTTGGCCAGAGGAAGCCGATATGAAGCATCCATCAGGCACACATGGAGACATCCCTGAATTATGAGCCAAATTCTGGAGGTTGTTCCAGTCCTCTTTATCCTACTCAGGGAGATGGTGACTCTGCAAGATAGCATAATAGGAAAGGATGAGATGCTTGGGCTCTGCTCATCTCAGGAACCAAATCTTGTAGTTAATGGAACAAAGGAGATGGGGTCGTTTTTATATCTTTTCACAGGAAAAGAAACCAGAAGTGGAGTGATTTTGGGGGCTCATAGAGTGCTTGTGTGCTTTGGTTTTTCCAGTCAAGTCCCAGTTTACACCTGTTGTCCCAATGTAATAATTGATGGCATCCCTTTTCACTCTCAAAAGTTTCTCCGTTTGGTCAATAAAGCATGTAGTTGTCCTGGCTCTAGTCACCTTATAAATGAAAATGAAGACATATGAAGACATATCCATCTCATACTTGTCAACTTCCCTTTGACTACTGCTCCACTTCCCACCTTCTCTTTCCCAAAGCATCCCCTATTTACCCTTCTGCAAGGACTGGTTCTATCGGCCCCAGGCCTGCCAACCTCCTGGAATGGGCCAGCCAACACCCAGACCTCCCACCTGTGCAGATGAGCCTGGGAGACGGGACCCCTGAGACTTACATATATCTGGGCAGATGGCCCTGCAGACAGCTCTAGACTGGAAGTTGTTATTGTTCCCACTGCAACCACCATAGCTGAATCTGGAGCAGCTTTTGATCTCCTTATTGTACCACCAGCGTGGAATGCGGGCCAGGCAGAGGCCAATATCCATTGGCAAACTGCATATGTCTGCAAGGAGATGGCAGAGCAGTATTGCTTGGGCGCCTGCCTTGCTAGAGAATATTCCAGGTGTGTGCAAAGGCTTGGAAGAATGAAAGAGCATGATATTTTTAGAGCAGCATGAACTTGCTAAAAAATATGGTGCTGTTACACTTCTCTACACTTTTGCACATGCCTGGAGTGTCTACCCCTCTCTTGCTTACTAGGTATACTCCTATTCATTCCTCAAATCACTCCCACACATCACACTCTTCTATGATGTCTCTCCTGGCTCCATTCTTCACTGTTTGCTTTTATTTATTGCTTTTCAATCTTGCCCACATATTGATCACTTCCATGTAATTCTTTGTTCATATTTTCTAACTCCTCCATCAGAAAGCGAGGCTTGCACATTATGTCATCTTGGTACACCAGTTCCTAGCAGATGATCTGGCACTGAGAAGATGCTTCAGGAATGTTCACGGTACACAATCAGATATATCCTGAACTTCGAGAAATACTTAACGGGCCACTGTTTTTGTGCATAGTACAATGAGGTACAAATAGAGTTGTTTAGACCTCATAGTCTGAAACACAACAATGATAGCATTTATTAAAGTTCTTAGCACTTGACATACACTGACATATAAGCTGAGGAGGTAGGTCCTCTTATTATTTTCTTCATTTTGCAGATGAGGAAACTGAAGTTCANGATAGCATTTATTAAAGTTCTTAGCACTTGACATACACTGACATATAAGCTGAGGAGGTAGGTCCTCTTATTTTCTTCATTTTGCAGATGAGGAAACTGAAGTTCGGAGAGTCTAAGTAACTTCCCTAAGGTCACATAGATGTCAAGGGATTTGAACAGAGATATTCTGTTGCTCTTAGGATCAAGACCAGACCCCTTAATCTGGCCAGGAGGACCCTGCCTTGTCAGACACTTGCCTACTTAACATGGCCTCACCATCCTGATATTTCTTTCTCTCTCTTACCACAGGCATGCTTACTCTCTGGTCTCTGGATTTTCTAGGCCTGAGCATGCTGTTTCCTAATACAGGGCCTTTGCACATGCTATTAGCTGAGGCTGGAAAGCTCTCCCCTCCAATTTTTGCCTACTTCTTGCCCATCTTTCAGGTCTTAAATCATAGATCTTTTTTCTGAGAAAACCTTTCTTTCCTCCCCTGGCCTATATTGAGCAAGCGGAGCCCATCGTGTATGTAAGGAGCACCAGTAAATATTTGTTGAAGGAATGAATGAATGAGTGGTCCTTGATGGTCCTCTTTAGAGTTCAATCATACGCACAGAGAGGAAAGAGTGGAAGAGGTAAAAAAATTATTAGGGAAGGCATCCTGCATTTATATGGCAGGGAAGACTGGGGTGGGGGAAAGCCAGGAACTATAAATCATATACCTGTTTTTTTATATCTATCATATCACCTGACACCATGCTGGCATTTGATGGGAGTTCAGTGGGAACTTGGCACCTCAGAGGATCACGGAAGACTAGCCAAGAAACCATGGGGTCTAATGCCTACAACTTTCTTACAGATGGGGAAACTAAAGCCCATAAAGCAAAGACTCTGTTACTCACATTACCTACCTGAATAGGGGCAGAAATGAAATAATCCCACCCCAGTCCAGTGCTGCTAGGATTTGGGTCAAGTAGAAGAGGCACCCAGATTCTTGGTCAGAAACCAGCCGTCGGGGAACCAGGGGAGACGTCCGACACTGCCAGTACAGATGGGCGGAGAGTGGGGGTCAGGAGGGAGGGCACTGGATAGTTCAGGGGTTTGTGTGTTACCTTCCTTGAGGTCTAAACATTTCTTTGCACAGTTAAAATTGCAACACTTCATCTTCCCGGGGCATGGTTTGCTCCTCGTGCACTGGTCGATTTCTCTGTAAATGCATGGTACTCTGGTTCGGGGACACCTCTCTGAGGGAGGGTGAAAAAGGGAAGAAGCAAGGCCAGAATCCTCCATTACCAGGCCTAGGTCACCACTGCAGAGTTAGAGAAGCCTTTTTTCACTTCATGGTTCCCAGAAGGTAGTGACCTTCAGAGGGCTCGGGATTTTCACACGACTGGCCCCACTCCCAACCCCAAAATGACTCTCCATCTAGTCCTTAAACACAGCCCTACTCCCACCCCCACCACCCATGAGGTTTCAGGGAGAAGAACGCTGCCCCCTAAGGCTACTATGGTCCCTTGGCCTTCCTGTATTTTGATGTTCCCTGGGTGGAGATGAAGGTGCTAGAACTTCCAGGTGACTGAGATCTCCATTTGTGGAGTCAGATGGCTGGGCTTTTGAATTCTGTGCCACCCTTGGTGGGCAGGCACCATCTTTGGACCTTGATTCTTTCATTTGCCTATAGAGTGATTTCGAGGATTAGGTGACACATCTTGGAAGCCACTGTCAGGCGGCCTGGGGCACAATAATAATAACTAATATTAACAAGGTGCTCACTGTGCACTTGTTCTCTTCTCCTTAATCCTCTCGGCATTTCTACTGGTAAGTCCTATCAATATCCACATTTTATAAACAGCGGAATCTGGAAGACAGGGAGGTGAGGTGAACTTCCCCAAGGTCACACAGCTACTAAGGAGAGGAGCCAGGGTTTGAACCTGCAATGTATGGCTTCACTCCTGAGCACTCAGTGTTATTTTAGCTGCTACTTATGGGGGTCTTCATATCTCAGCATTCTGAGGGACTTCGAGAGATCATGCTTTACTCCTCTGGCAAGGACTCTCTGGGGAGGGGTGGGTGTGGGGAGACTTTTGGGGGCTGCAACTGGAAGATTCATAGCTGCTAACAGTGGTGCTAGGGTGAGGGACCTTTCTTGCAGGAAAGGCCCGTAATGTCCCAGCACCTTTATGCCATCTCATGAACTCCTGGTCCAGGCACCTGCAGAAGGATTCCCTCTCACAACAACAGTGGGGAGTCTGTTGTTACAGACTCAGATTCTTGCACTCACAGAAGGCATCTTACCAGATGGTAGGGGTCTGAGAGAAGGACTGTGAGTATCTCCCTTTCTCCCATCTAGGACCCCAGGCTGAGTGGAGGAGGCGTTCCTCATCCGTAGAATTCTTTATTCCTCCCTCCCAGCAATTTCCATGTCTCTACTGGGAGGACCTAGTCCCCAGTACTTACTGCCAAAGAACCCCTCAACCAGCTCAGGTTCCTGGACTCCCCCCAAGAGGATGAAGAATGCCAGGACTGGCAGAAGTCCCAAGAGCCCCATTTTAAGAGCTACTGGCCTGGCTGGTGGCACCAAAATTAGGAACTGCTCCTCGGTAGCTCCTGCTTCTGAGCTTTGGCTGGCCTGGCACAGGAACCACGTATCACTGAGACAAGCCAGCCACACTCCCTCTGCTGGGGAACGCCAAGTCCCCGAGGCCATCAGTGGGAGTAGTTGACACCCACAGCACCGACCCTGGGGGAAAGGGCTCTTGACAGGCATCTTCTATTCTCAGCTTACTGAGGCTCTCTGGCTGTCTGGTCAGCCAGGGAGAGGGGGCAAAGCTTGTCTGGGACTTCTAGGCTCCCTTAGAAAAGGGCATGTTCAATTTTAGCATCTTCCATTTTCCAGGGGGGAGTTTAGAGATCAAGAATATCCCAGTTCTCTTCTTTCCAATCTTACACTTCTCCTGATATGTCTTTTTGCCTGTCTGCTTGTTTTTCTCACACTTTATTTTCCTCCTCTCTGTGCCTCCTCTTTTACTCTGTGCCTGCCTTTTTCTCTTTTCCTGTGAATCTCCCTCTGGGTCTCTTTTTTCCCTGACCTTCATTTCCCTCTGTCCTTCTCCTTTTTCTTCTCTTTGGGCCACCCCGTTTCCTTAACCATCGTCAAAAAGTAAAGATGTTACCATAAGTAACATGTGGTCTGGAGGAGACAGGTTGATCCCAGGTTGAACCAAATCTTCAGAGTGTGTGTCAAGGTCATGGTTCTTTGAAAGCAGGAGAGGATGCCAGAGCTAACAGAGAGCCTCTACCATTGAGTGTAATTTGGAATGGGTGATGCAAGAGGAAATACTAAATATCATTTATGACCTCAGAAGCAGCAGCCATGGGGCATGAAGATTCTTCCCTGAACTTTCCTATTTAAGGTGTGGAATGTCAATAAGACACGTTCTTAGCTTGCCTCCGAGTTCACCTGCAGCTGCAGGAGACAGATTTAGTGCACATTTTTTTTCTAACCATTTTTTAAAATGAAGTGGAATTCACATCAGATAAGATTAACCATTTTTAAGTAGACAGATCAGAGGCTTTTACGTGCCTTCACAATGTTGTGTAACCACCACCTATATTAGTTCCACAATATGTTTATCACCCCAGAAGAAAACCCTAGGGACACCTGGCTGGCTCAGTCGGAAGACCATGTGACTCTTGATCTCGGGAGCTCGAGCTCCACATCTGTTGTAGAGATTACTTAAAGAAATAAAACTAAAAACTAAAAATGGCAACCTCTACCTATTAGCAGTCACTGTTTTCCCCACCCTAATCCTGCCCCTGGCAACCAGTAGCCTACTTTCTATTTCTATGGATCTACCTATTCTGGATATGTCATACAATACGTGACCTCTTGTGTCTGGCTTTTTTTTGCAACACCTAATGCCTTTGAGGTTCATCCACAGTGTAGCTTGTGTTAGTTCTTTGCTCCTTGATGGACATTCAGAGCACAGTGATAGCTTCCCACCTCAAGTGTCAGAGTCTCTACTTCTGTGCTGTGGGTTTTCTCTGGCTCCCTGACAGATTGCTCAGCTTGCGTGGGGGAATAATCTGGAGGAACAAGGGGTCTCATAAGTCCAGGCATCCAAGAAGGGATGGGAATTAATAAATAAATGCCTCAGTCGCCCCATCACTGGAGATTAATGCAGACATTTGGACACATGTTTTACAGGGTTCCATAGAAGGTCCCCAGGGGTAGTAAGCTGCAGTTTGCCCCATGGTAACCAGCTCATTATCGACTCCTCTCTTGCCTGTATCACCTACCCCACCCTTGTGTGTGTTGAGAGATCTCCCAAGTCAACTCCTCTACCCATGTCCTTGTCCTAAGATTGGTTTCTGGGGGATCCAAACTAAGGCAATGGCCGTAGACCCTTGTCTTAAAAGGGTCTTACAATTTTTTGAAGAAACAGAGGAGGATAACATGTCCCTGGAGCTTTCAACTCTCAAGGTTCTGACTGTTTTCACTCCCTTTAATGGTGTCACAAGAGCCTCAATGACCCTTTACTCTCTGCAAAGTGTAATGTACCAACAGATGTGAATTGTTCAGTCTCGGAGGCACAGGACTAAACAGAGTACTTTATTGGGGAAAACTGGGAGCTATGCAGGTATACACAGGGGGCTGTAGACATCCAACATAAAGGAAAGAAGCATAGAGATGGGATCAAAAGAGAATGATACCATGTGTAAAAAGAGGCTGAGCTAGAGAAAGGGGAATGCACTTCCCGGGGCTCTGTCTGGGGAAGAACCAAGCCCTTGGAATGTGGAGTGGAAGAGTGGAAGCCAACATGGAGCATCGGTCAGGTGTATGGATAGAGCCTTGGATCGCGAGCCAACTCCTGGTAGTTGTTCAGGTGCATCCTTATGCACTGACGATTAGGAACCTGGTGAGAATATAGGACAGGACCTGCTAAGCACCTTGGGCTCAGCTTATCTTCAGCGCGAGTCTTGGAGTGACGTTTGTGCATCTTTGCACAGGAGGTGAAAACAAAATGGGTTTTCTCTGGGGAGCTATACTTTCTCCCTTACAGGAGAAAAGGGATGTGGTCGGGATAGAGTGCTGGCGATCCAGCACTAGACTGGATGTCCTGTGACCTCTCTGGAGTTGGTCTCTGGCATTCCACCATGTCTGCATCCTCCCTCCACCCCTCATACTTGCCAGCTTTGATTCATGACCACGCTGGGATCCCTTCCCAACCTCAGTTCCCATAATGTGGCAGTCCAACCCTCTGCCAGGTGCACGCTCACCTCCCAAGTGGAGTTGGCACTGTCAGCACCTGGCCTGCCAAGACTGTGGCCATGCCTGAACAAAGCAGCCACACACAGCCTGCCAGCAGGGCCCCAGTGAGGACGGGATGCCCCAGGGACTCACGATTGCTGGGGCACATGTTCTGGCACATGGCTTTGGACTGGAAGTTGTTGTTGTTTCCT
This sequence comes from Ailuropoda melanoleuca, assembly GCF_002007445.2. Taxonomy (NCBI): domain Eukaryota; kingdom Metazoa; phylum Chordata; class Mammalia; order Carnivora; family Ursidae; genus Ailuropoda; species Ailuropoda melanoleuca. The sequence goes on along the minus strand of NC_048230.1, from coordinate 59,957,092 downwards.
TTGCAGCCACCATAGATGAAACTGGAGCAGGTATTCTTCTCCTTATCGTACCACCAACGATGAAAAAACGCCATGCAGGGGCCAGGTTCTTTAGGCATGGTGCATACGTCTGTAGGGAGACCCCAGACTTGAGCAATACGAGTGCTCAACCCCCAAGAAAGCAGCTGATATTGTTATCCCTGGAAACCACCAGACATGGAATGGAGCAGGCTCCTTTCCCCTTATCACACTCAGGAGCCCAGATCTACTGGTGTATGGTGCACATTGCAGGGAGACCCCAGAGCGGAGCTGTTGGTGTGTCTGCAGGCCTGGAGAATGTCTGTCTCCCCCATTCCTCGTGGTCTCCGTCCCCATTGTCTTCCCTGAGAGTGAGGAGACTGATTTTAAGGCTCTGCTCCCAATTCAGTGTGCGCACATCGATCTCCCCTGTTACCCATCTTGTCCTTGACTTTCTCTTCTGGAAAATGAGAATGCAACATCCCATCCTGCTAGTGGCACAGGGCTGTCCTGAGGTACAAGGGAGACTGCCCTCATGGACCTGAATGTGCAGCTTCTAGCACAGTGCCTGGCAGAGAGTAGCTGCTCAATAAATGCATCCTGAATGGATAAAACATATGGAAGCGCCTTGAAAATGACAAAATATAAGCCACATACCCTGCCCTGTAAACCATGCCAGGAAAAAGAATATGGGATCATGAGTAAAAGGCAAGCAGGGCAGGGAAGGCAGGGGCTAGTTTTTTTTAGATGATCAAGCACCTTTCGTCCCACAGTTAGCTTCAGTCCTGTGATGGGCTGAATTGTGTCTCCCCCTACCCACCCCATGCCCATTCATATTTTTTTGTTTTGTTTTTTTAATTTTTTAATTATGTTTCGTTAGCCTCTGTATAGTATATCATTAGTTTTTGATGTAGTGTTCAATAAATCATTAGTCGCATATAACACCTAGTGTTCATCACAACATGTGCCCTCCTTAATACCCATCACCCTATTACCCCATCTCCCCACCCTCCACCCCTCTGACCCTCAGTTTGTTTGCCGGGAAGTCCTAACCCTCAGTACTTCAGAATGTGACCCTATTTGGAAATAGAGTTGTGGCAGGTGTAATTAGTTAAGATGAGTCATCCTGGAGTAGGATGTATCCCTAATCCAATATGACTCGTCTTCCTATACAAAGGGGAAATTTGGGCACACACACACACACACCCCAGGTGGAGCTGAAGGCAGAGGTCTACAAGCCCGAGACTGCCAAAGATTGCCAGCACACCACCACAAGTTAGGGGGGAGACATGGAACAGATGGTGTCCTGATAACCTGAGGAAGACCCTGCCTTGCCAACACTTGACCTTGGACTTGTGGACTGTGGACGTTGAGACAATACATTTCTGTTATTTCAGCCACCCAGTTTGTGGTCCCTTTGTTACAGCAGCCCTAGCAAATGAATGCAGATCCAAACTAAACTTTGAGGTCCTTGAGGGAAAACTCCTGGCTCACTTCTCTGCCACTCTCTTTAATCTTCAGTGTCTCATGCCTGGGCTGTTGGGATAGCTTGGAACTGATCTCCTGCCCCTGTCCCTGGCCCCTCCAATCAATCCTTCATCCTGCCCACCAGAGGGAAAGACCTAATGAACCTGAAACAAAGCTGATCACATCATTCCACAGCTAAGACCTTGACTTCATGGCCAAGTCTTCCCATGACTCACAGGCTCTTTGTAGTCTGGCTCCTGCTTGTGGTTCTACCCCACCCCACCCCCACTACAGTACCATTTGAGGTGCATTCTCTTGCAATATTCAACAGCCCTTGCTATCCCACACATCTACACCTTTCACTCTGCAGTCCCTCTGCCCACTCTGCTGCTGTTCGTTAGTGACACTCCCACTCTCCCTTCAAAACCTCAACATCAGCTCCTCTGTGATGTCACTGACTCCATATACACCCCAAACCCCCACAGGTGCCTGGACCAATCCTGCATTATTCCACCATGCTTCTGATCTCATGTGCATGATTGTCACTAGTTTACCTCCTCGGTCTCCTCTGTAAGAATGTGAGCTTCCAAGGGAGCAGAGTTTGTGTCTGATTTCATCTTGGAGCCCCATTCCTAGCAGGTGGTCTGGCTCAGTATAGGATCTTGCAGAATGTTGAGGGTAAAACCAAATGCATCCTGACCTGAACTAAATAAGCTATTCATCGAGCATGAACTATGTGCAAGATGCTTTTAGAGACAAAGAAAAAGCATGGCCTCTGTTCTTTAGGAACTCCCAGTCGAGAATAACAAATAATTTAAACTAATATGTGTCACCTGGCTATATTGTGCCAGGAATTGCTCTAAGAACTTCATGCACATCAACTTCTTTGATCCTCCAAATAACCTTTAACACTGGCCCTTTTATTATCTGGGGAAACTGAGGAACAGTGGGGGAGAGTTGTTAATTTGTCCAGGCTGGTAAAAACCGGAGCTAAGACTTGAACTCAGGAAGCCTGGATTCAGGGTCCATCACCTGTAGGCACATGAAAAACCTACCTTCCTCTTACCCACTCTGCTCCATTGTCAAGTCCTACTTACTTTACCTCCTAGGCACCTTTCAAACATACCCCACTCCTCTCCATCCCCTCAGCTACCTCTGTGGCCCATACTATCACATCCTCTCTTCTTGAAGTCCATGAAAGTACTCTGTTCCTCCTCTGTGTGTGCATTGTAAAAAACCAATCACATCACTGTCCACCTCAATGGATTTCCATCCACCACTCTTGGGACCAAGGCGAGACACTAGGCCACCAGACCCTACCTACTTAAGATCCCTTCCCTCGTACCATGCTATGGCTTCCCCAGGCTCCACCATTGAACTTTTGTTCATGTTATTCCCTGCACCTGTAAAAGCCCTCCCGCCCACTCTATGCCTAAATTTATTACCCATCCTTCTGAACACAACTCCAGATTTGCTTTCTCAGGGAGCCTTCCTCACCTCCCTGACCAGACTGCTCAAATCCCATATTGAGTCTCAGATACACTCAATGCATATTTGTTAAATGAAGAGTAAAGATTGCCTTTACTCCAAATAGTCTATGATAGCCTATTTGGAGCCCAAGGAGATGGCCATGGAGTTAAGATTGCAGAAGTAAAGAAAAGATCCTCTGGTCTGGAGTAGTTGAGGGAGGTCTCCTGGTGCTAAGTTGAACTTCAATAAACAGAGAGGTGGCCCTTCTGCAGCAAAAAGCTGGTAAGTACCAATAGCTTGCTTATCACTTCCAGCAACCATGTGCCAACAGTAGTCATCTGGGGACTCAGAAAATCACAAGTTATACACAAACAATGAATCATGGAACGCTATGTCAAAAAGTAATGATGTACTGAATGGTGACTAACATAATAGTAAAAGAAAAAGGAAATCATGAGTCCAAACAAACCAAAAAAGAAAATCGTAAGAGTTAAAAGCAACCACGAGACTGTCTGGTACAATCTTATAATCATCTTCTGTTTGGGGAAACCGAGGCCCAGACAGGATGAAGATACTATCTAATGTTACACATAATATCAGGGGCAGTGATGGCTCTAAATTGCAGGTCTCCCCAACCCAGCAATCTTGCTTACAGACCAGCCCTTAGCAAAGCAGGGACGATGCCACCCACATAGGCAGAAGGTGAGGGTGTGGGCAGAGGGGCCGGTTATTCTGAGGCTCTGGATATTACCTTGGTGGAGGTCTAAACATTTTTTTCCACAGCTGAAGATGCAACACTTCTTCTTGTTGTCCAGACATTGTCTGTCCTTTGTACATTCATCCCTTTCTCTGAATTCACATTTCTCCCGGATTCTGGGGCATCTCCCTAGGAAATAGGACAGTTTTACAACCATGAATGTTGGAGGGCATGGTGCCCACTCTTCTTCCAACCCAAGGCAATTCTGGGGAGTCAGGGAAGTTTGCTTTCTCTCTGCTCATCCACAGGAGACCTTTTCCCCAGGGTGCTCTCATGTATTTCCCAACACTGCCTACACTACCCTCTCTTCTGACCACCCTTACTCTCCACCTTCTTACCCTGTCCCTAGTTCCACCCCCTGGCCTCACCCCCTCTAAGGGAGGATTTCTCAACCTTGCCACCAGGGCCTCTTCATTATTTATGGGCAAGGGAGGGCTGTTCTCTGCACTGGAGGACGCTTAACTGCATCCCGGCTCTCTATCCACTGGATGATAATAGCATTCCCCAGCTGAACAACCAAAAATGTCTCCAGACATAGCAAATGTCCCCTGGAAGGCAAAATAGCCCCACTGAAAGACACTGGTCTAAGCTAATCTGGTCATTTTGGCCTTCTTGAGGAGTCAGTGTTTGGGAGTTCCTCTGGGGGGAGGGGGCGCTATTGCTCAGTGATTAATATCCTTCACCCTGGCATCAGAGAGTCAGGTTTTTAAAATCCTATCTCTGGCTTACAACTCACCTCTCTGAACCTTCGTATCTTCACTTGTAAAATCATTTTAGCCTTACAGAGTTATTGAGGAAGAAATGAGGCAAAGTTCGGAAAGCTCTAATCATAGGAACTGAGGCATAGCAACATTAATTAACGTTTGTCAACTGTTTCCCATAAGACAAGCACTTTTCTGTGCATTTTAAACGCTATCCCATTGAGTTCTACTGACATCCCCATTTTGCAGAGGAGGAGACAGAAGCACATGGAATTTAAGTAACTTGCCCAAGGTTATGGCTACTGAGTGGTGGAACCAGAATTCGGACCCACCATGTCTGAATCCAGATCTCTCAAGCTCCTTACTTTCTAAATGTTCAGTAAGTGGTAGCAAGTGTCATTATTACTCTATAGTCATGAAGTATTACTGTCTTCAGTTCAAAGAAACTTCTGGTTACTGTCTTTTATCCCAAAGGCAAGGCACCCCTGGGGATGCAGGAATACTTTATAGGACTATATTTGAAAGATAGAGATGATAGTCCTGAGAAAGGGGGCTGTTTCTGTTGTGGTGTGAGAGGAAGGTCTCCTAGGCTTCCCAGATTCCTATAGCCCCTCCCATAAACCCTGGACCCTGTGACCCTTCCCTCCACCCCCAACTGACCCTCACTTCAAAGAGGCTGAAAGTGGGGGTTGCCTCAGGTCTGCAATCTTGCATTCACTGCAGGGATCTTCCATAAAGAGGGAAATTGGAAGAAATATTCCAAATATGTCCCAACCTAGGACGAGGGCTAACATGGTGGGAAGCAACTAAAGTATTATTCCTTGTTCCTTCCTCCCAGCAACCTTCCCTCTCTCCAGGGTGAGCGCTGAAGCCCCAATACTTACTGGGAAAGATCCAGTCAGTCAGACCATATCCCTGGACAGTCACTAGAATGGTGAATAAGACCAGGATGCTCAGAAGTCTCCAAGACTCCATTCTGAAGAACAGCAGGCCTGTCCGGTGATTCCAGAACATGAATATGTCTGGCTGCCTTTGTCCAGCCTATTTCTTCAGTAGTCAGTATCTTGGATGTGAGAACTGGAGTCAAGCCAGCCACCTCCTTTCCTGCTGGGAACACCAAGTTCCTGAGATCATCAATGTGACCAGCTGGCATCTACAGTGCACAGCCCTGGGGAAGGGTCTTTGACTGCATGGCTTCTGATCCTCAGCAGCCTGGGCTGGGCCCTCTGATCAACCAGGAGGAGTGGGCAAAGGTTGTCTCATTTTCTAGGTGACCTTAGGAGTCAATGCCACCATCAGGGGTCTTCTTGATGACTCTGAGAGTTGTGGAAGGTGCTGTTCTCCATTCACTTTCAATTTTATCTGCACACTGAGTGGCATGCCCCTTTTGTTTGTCTCTGACAATGTGTCTCTAGGGATCTTTTGGCATCTCTTTGTTTTTCTGTGCTTCTCTGTGTCAGGGTCTGACTTACTCTCTTTTTCTGTGGGCCTCTCATGGTCTCTGTGTCTCTTTCTCCCTCTCCTACCCTTTCTTCCCATCCTTCTCCATTTTCTCCTTGGGTAGTTCATATTTGACTAAGGCCAAAGAGCAAATGTGTTGCCACAGAGTGGGGTGTGGGGGAGGAACAGCCTGTCAGCAGAATTTTCAGAGAGTGTTTGTCAAGGTCCTATTGTTTGAGAGCAGTGGAGAATGTCAGCAGAGCTTATAGGGAGTGTCTTCCGTCTGGTGCGAACTCCTTGTTGTTTGAGGAGAAACTGTAAGATAGGGAGAACTGCCTGAGAGATTATACCCCAGTAAAGGTCCATAGGCAGCAGAGTTGCTGGCTTCTGACTGGACTGGTGAAAGGGCTCTGGAGAGAGTGCTTGAGTAGCTGGTAGCTTTCCTACAGGGAATCCACAATGCCAGCGAGTCCACCAGTCTTGGCAGAAGGAGAGACTCTCTTCAAAGTGTAAATGTCATCTGTAGGGTCCCCATTTCTTTCCTTAACTAGCTGTTGCACTTTTGGGCCAAGCTTTGTTCTCGATTTGTCCCACATGATGGGCAAAAGCCAGACAAGCCAGCCTTATCATCAGTGAGTGACTATATGGTCACAAAATTTAGGATCACCGACTGAGGCCCCTATGGGAAACTGTAGTGTGGGTCTCAGCCTACTGACAGTGATATTCTCTGCTAGGAAGGCCTGCGAAGCCCCTGGGGCATATTTACTCAAAGTGAGGCCCACAGACATTCTCCTCAGAGACATCCCCCTACCACCACTGAGCCAGTGTTGTGGTTGGACCAGCCTCTGTTGTTCTTATTATGATCACAGGACTCACCTCTGCCAAACCATCAGGGAATTTAAGAAAACAAGATTTATTGCTCACAAGCCCTGGAGTGTACATGGCAAGCCAGAGGGCCACACAGAAGGTTGTGGATGGAGAGAGGGGGAGAAAGTGCAGATTTGGGGCTCTCCCTTTATTCGGGTCCAAAGGTGGAAAGTCTAAGGTCTCACGGGTTCACTTTCTACTGGTGAATTCAAAGCATATAAAAGTGGGGATTAGGGCGTGGGAGGGAAGAATTAGAGTCACTCCAGTGATCAGTTCTCTGGGTTACTCAAGGCCTTTCTAAAAGGAAATTTCATTGGTGAGGGCAGCAGATTCCTTATCCTAGTTGTGTTGTTAGTATCTGTGTGTTACAGCTGGGGATGTAGTTACTCGAGATGGATGTATTTGAAACGGATGCCTCAGCACTCAAAAGCTTAATGTCAGGCACTTACATTACAATGAAAAAGCAGAGTATCAGGTGCTTGCACTACAGAATCTGATCCTACCAGTCAGGAACCAGGTGGACCCCACAAACGGACCAGGGAATAATTTTCTAATGAACAATCAAGATGTCTTGAGTGGTGCTCTCCCTCTTATTCTGTGTCTCTCCCAAACTCAGCCCAGGAGAGAACACAAAGCTGAACAACCTGGGTGGAAGGACTTGGGGCACAAGTCCCAATTCCTCATCTTACACATAGGGGTCATAAGGCCCAGAGGAGTGCAGATGCTGACTCAGTGTCACCAAGTGAGTGAGTGTCAGAGATAAAGGTAAGAGGGAAAGCAGTGTCTGAGTTGTTGTCAGAAGTCACTATGGAATGTTCTGATATTAGTACGGATATAATATCTTACTATGGAGTTGAAGGTAGGGAGGAGTAGTGCATAAAAGGGGATGAAGGTGATGGCTATAGTGGGGACAGAGGCTAAAGACCCCCCAGAGTCTATAAATGTCCAAATGGTTCCCAGGACCCCCAAATAAGGCTGAATTCTTCTCTAAATTTTCTTGAATGTAAATGAAAATTCAGAATTTCTGGGTGTTCCATCTTTTCTGTCTTGCCTAATTTCCAGCCCCACCCAAGGGTCTCATTTTCCAAGCAGGTGAGATGAAATTTATGCCTTTGGGGCCTAGGATGAGTGACATTTTGGACCCTTCCCTCACCCAATTTCTTGAAGAAGGCTGAATAAGGATCCATGTGGATCTTTGCCCTGCTTCCCTTATCTCCTCTCACTGATGGTCATTGTGCCCTCCCTCTATCTCAGTCACTCTTCTGTTCCAGCACCAATCCCCTGCTCAGAATGAGGGACTGTGAGGGGTACCAAGGTAGATGGCCTCTACCTGGAAATTTCTGCTTGTTAATAAGGCCAAGACACTTTGAACAAACTTTCTGTCCCTGGCTTTCTGTGCTGTTCTCTGTGCCTCTAAGTGTATTACTGAGTTTCATGTTTGTTTCCCCAAATAAACTCTGAACTTCATTGAACAGGTCTGTGTCTAGAACCTAGTGCTTAGAACATTAATAGTCCCAGAATAAACACTCAGTACAAATCACTGGATGAGCAAGGTCGATATGTGGATGGCTCATAGTATGATGAATGGGAAGATAGTTTGAAGAATACGAAGGAAGATGGGTGGGGCTATCATGGATATTTGGGTGCATGAATGCATGAACATGGATGGGTGGGTGAATGGCTGGGGAAGAAGTGGATTGGATTGAACATAAAGATGCATAGGTTAGTCATGGGATGAATCGGTCTATTGATAGAAACTCTTGGAATGAAAGGCAAATGAGTAAATTGGTAGGTGGATGGAGAGCAGATGGGCATAGAAATGATGGAGAAGTATGTTGATGGGCATGAGAGAATGTGTGTGTATGAAAGACGGATAAAGGCTGGATATAAAACGGCAGCTGGATAGGTAGAAAGAATATGGGTGAGAAGAGGAAGTGGATAGATATATGACTGAATGAATATTTGGAAAGAGATAAATTTAAAGGTATGTCAATGCAGGCTAAGTGAGTGGATGGATACATGAGTAAATGGATGGAATGATTGGTGGATAGGTGCGGGTGGGTAGAAACATGAGTATATGAATGAAAACATTAATGAAAATTAAAGATATAAAAAGAATTTATACCACACTAAAGTAATACATTTGAAAATGGAGAGAAAATGGATGAATTTTAACAACATATAAAAGACCAAAATTTACAGAAGAAGAGGTAGAGAGCCTGTACGGTCAATAAAATATGTACAAGGAAAATTAGTAAAATAAAAGTGTCATTATAAAAGAAACTTTACTAGGTGCTTTTGGAGTGAAATTTAGTCTAGCCTTCAAGGAATAGAGGATATCCTTAAAAATATTGTTATTGAGGATATTTTTAAAAGATATTATTAAAAATATTACAGATCATAGGGGGTGCCTGGCTGGCTCAGTTGGTAGAACATGCAACTTTTGATCTCAGGGTGCTGAGTTCAAGCCCCACGTTGGGTGTAGACATTGCTTAAAATAAAATAAAAAATAAATTTAAAACATTAAAATATTACAGATCATAGGGAGAAAAAGTACATTTCCCAATTAGTTTTCCATGCGAGTTTGTTGAAAGTTGTATGACTCAAATAGTAAAACATACAAAAGTAATAGACCTATTTTTCTTTTTTTTAATGTTTTTTTATTATATTATGTTAGTCACCATACAGTACATCCCTGGTTTTTGATGTAAAGTTCGATGATTCATTAGTTGCGTATAACACCCAGACCTATTTTTCTTTTGACCATTGATGTGAAAATTCTGAACAACTATTTTCTTAAAGAACCTTCAGACCAGGGATTTACTGTATGGTGACTAACATAATTCAATAAAAAATATTATTATAAAAAAATCCTTCAGTGTATTAATTCAAGTATACCCTCAATATGATTAAGGTCAATCCAGGAATGCAAGGATGGTTCAACATATGAAAATTTGATAATATAAGCTCTTATACTAACAAATTAGAAGAGAAAAATCATTACATGACTAGATGCTTAAAAGGTATTTGATAAAATTCCACAGTAATTTCCAATAGCAGTTGTAAATGGATAAAAAGAAGACAACCCAAGTGTACTATAACCTATTTATCCCAAAGCCAAAACAAATGTTCTTTTACACAGGAAGGGATGCTGCCTTATTTGTTTTTTATTTATTTATTTATTTATTTATTTATTTATTCGACAGAGATAGAGACAGCCAGCGAGAGAGGGAACACAAGCAGGGGGAGTGGGAGAGGAAGAAGCAGGCCCATAGCAAGAGGAACCTGACGTGGGGCTCGATCCCATAACGCCAGGATCACGCCCTGAGCTGAAGGCAGACGCTTAACCGCTGTGCCACCCAGCGGTTTTTTAATTGAAATTCAATTAGCTAACATATCGTACATGATTAGTTTCAGATGTAGTGTACAATAATTCATCAGTTGCATATTTTTTTAATGTAGTATCTTTATTTTTTTATTTTTTATTTTTTATTTTATTATGTCAGTGACCATACAGTACATCCCTAATTTTTGATGTAAAGTTCCATGATTCATTACTTGCATATAACAGCCAGTGCTCATCAGCCAGTGCCCTCATTAGTCCCCATCCACCTATTCACCTCCCCTTCCACAACCCTCAGTTTGTTTCCCAGAGTCAAGAGTCTCGCATGGTTTGTGACCCTCTCTGATTTCTTCCCATTCAGTTTTCCCTCCCTTTCCCTATGATCCTCTGCACTGTTTCTTATATTCCACATATGAGTGAAACCATATGAAAATCATCTTTCTCTGATTGACTTATTTCACTTAGCATAATACCCTCCAGCTCCGTCCATGTCTATGTAAATGGTATGTATTCATCCTTTCTGATGGCTGAGTAATGTTCCATCGTATGTATAAACCACATGTTCTTTATCCATCCATTTGTTAAAGGACATCTCAACTCCTTCCAGTTTGGCTATTGTGGACATTGCTGCTATGAACATTGGGGTAAAGCTGTCTGTTCATTTCACTAGATCTGTATCTTTGGGGTAAATACCCAGTAGTACAATTGCTGGGTCATAGGGTAGCTCTATTTTTAGCTTCTTGAGGAACATCCATACTGTTTTCCAGAGTGGCTGTACCAGCTTGCATTCTCACAACAGTGTAAGAGGGCTCCCCTTTCTCTGCATCCTTGCCAACATTTGTTGTTGCCTGTGTTGCTAATGTTAGCCATTCTGACTCATGTGAGGTGTTATCTCAATGTGGTTTTGATTTGTATTTCCCTGATGACAAGCAATGTGGAGCATTTTTCATGTGTCTCTTGGCCATTTGTACGTCTTCTTTGGAGAAATGTCTGCTCATGTCTTCTGCCCATTTCTTGACTGCATTATTATTATTGTTATTATTATCATTGGTGTTGAGTTTGATAAGTTCTTTATAGATCTTGGATACGAGATCTTAATCCGATATACATTTTGCAAACATCTTATCCTGTTCTGTAGGTTGCCTTTTAGTTTTGCTAACTGTTTCCTGAACTATGCAGAAGCTTTTTATCATGATGAAGTTCCAAAAGTTGATTTTTGCTTTTGTTTCCCTTGCCTTTAGAGACTTTTTTGCAAGAGGTTGCTTTGCCCAGGGTCTCAGCTCTCGGCTTTCTGCTGTCCTTACTTGACACACACTTCCCACATCCATTCCCATGTTGCTAAGTGTGGTTCCTATGCCTCCCTCAAGACCTATTCTCACTTCCAAGCTAAAGGCACATATCCAGCCACCTGGGGCACATACATCTGGGCATGTCATAAGACATCTATGCCCACATGTATAAATCAGCTTTAGTGTCTCCCTATCCCTCAGCAGTGCCTCCTTCTCTCTGCTCCCATCTTTATATTTGGCATCAACAGGCCCCCAGGCTGCCATGAGAACCCTGAGGTTCACTCCTCCCTCCCCTTCACCCTAGCATCCTGTCAGTCATGGACTTGGGCCAGTTCTGCTTCCTAATCTCTCTCCAAGCCCCATGGCTTCCCCTCTTGGCCACCACTTCCAGGTCAGCCCCTGACATCATCCCATCTCTCTCCTCCACTTGTGCAACCACCTCCTCCCTGTTCTCTGTTCTCGGGCTCCTGCCTAGTGACTGATTCACTTTAAAAAAAAAATTAAACTTGGAAAAGACACATACCAGGTAAAGCTAGGGAAATAATAGATAAAGGAAGGATTTGAAGGTTCCAGGGTGGGTGAGTAGAACTAGTGCTCTGAAGCCACAGAGGAAGTGACCTCATACAACACAAGTCCTTGCGTCCTGTCTGACCCTCAGTCGCAGGAGGGCTGCTAAGGAGGGGAGGCTGCAGCTTCTCTGAACCCACGTTTGACTCTCTTGATTGGAGATGATGTGGTCTCCTCCAAAGAGAGAGAGAGAAGCAGCAGGAGTGCTGCATTCTTCCAGGAGAAGATGGAACTGTGGAGACGAAAGTTCCTGTGTGGATGGGGAGAGGCACGGGGATTAGGCACAAGCTGGACAGAGACACAGAACACATGTGCTGAGAACTGTGAAGAGGGCCCACTACTTCTCCCAGTTCACAGATGAGGAAGCTGAGATGTGCAGTAGGGAAGGGGTTTGTCTGAGGTCACATGGAGAGTAGGGCAGGACTTTTAGGCCCAGGACCCTCCCATAGCCCCATACTCTGATATGATACTGGATGGTGTTCCACCAGGACATTCGCCCAGTGTCTTGCTTCTACATGAGAGGTCACATATGAATGATCGCAGGGATTTGTCTGGAACAGTTGCAGGGCTAGTTTGCCCATTGTCATTCCCAAGGCAACCCCAGATACCAGGGAACACCTTTTCCTTGCTCAACTGGTGACAAGAAACCGATGGTATGAAATTTTCAGGAGGGCCTGGGCATGTTCCACAGGGTCTTGAAGCCCCAGGAGCAAAAAGGTCCCAGATGAACTTGGGTTAACAAAGGGATTCCTTGTATTCCTTCTGGTGTTATCCAAGCCTAGCTTCTGATAGTCCCAGAGCACCCCATAAACGGTTGACCCTCCCCTACTCATTCAACCCCCATTTCCACATGTCTCTTCCTGGTCCTTTTGTACTTTTTAGTTTTGTGATGTGAAGAACTGATGATGCCTTGCCATGTTACCTCTCTCAGACTACATGCATTTTGAAAGCAGTGAGATAGAGGGATAGTGGCAGAAAGGAAGGGAGACAGAAAGAGAGAGAACATTGTTATGGCCAGGAATGCATCTATGTTATTGGTGGAACTTCAGACACTGGGAAAGGAGTAGATTCTTTTCCAGGTCTCCTGAAACCTGCCTAAGAGTAAAAGCTTGTAGCAATTTATTCCTTTTTCTCTCCAGAATTCTAATCCTGTATGCTCCCTGAAGAGTCCTGGACTCTTCAGTAATGACAATTACATCCCCAAACCCAGTGACACTGAGTTTTGGTACTGGCTTGGTAACTTATCACTGTAGCTGTATCTTACAGCCTCAGTTTCCTCATCTGGAAAATGGAAACCATACAACCTACCTGACAGCTTTGCTGTCACTGTGAGGATCAGATGAGATGAGGTGAACAGTATTCATGAAGTGGCATGGAATGATCAAAAACAATGTTTGGAGTTGGACCTGAGTTCACATTGTGGATCCCCCATTTACCAGCTATGTGGCCTTGACTCAGTGCCTGAACCTCACTGAGCCCCAGTCTCTCTCTCTCTCTCCCTCTCTCTCTTTCTTTCTTTTTTTCTTTCTTTCTTTTCTTTCTTCTTTCTTTCTCTCTCTTTCTTTCTTTCTTTCTTCTTTCTTTCTTTCTTTCTTTCTTTCTTTCTTTCTTTCTTCCTTCCTTCCTTCCTTCCTTCCTTCTTTCAAGGTTTAATTTTAATTAGTCTCTACACCCAATGTGGGGCTTGAACTCACAAGCACAAGATCAAGACTTGCATGTTCTTCCAACTGAGCCAACCAGGTGTCCCGTGCCTCAGTTTTCCTTTAAGGAAATAGTAACATTTGTACTTCATAGACATGGGATTTAGTGGAACTATTGTGGAAAGCATGGTGACTAGCATAATTAGTGCTTAATGTATTTTAGTCAATAGACAATTTACTGATTGCCAAAACAAGCTACCTATTATGTTTTTAGGTCTTGAATTTCCTGTAAAAAAACTGTGTGTATCATTATTTCTGTTCCCCGAAAAGATTAGTCAAGGCCCTATGGTGTCTTAAATTCTTTTTTTTTAAAGATTTTATTTATTCATTCGACAGAGAGAGAGACAGCCAGTGAGAGAGGGAACACAAGCAGGGGGAGTGGGAGAGGAAGAAGAAGGCTCCCAGTGGAAAAGCCTTATGTGGGGCTCGATCCCAGAACGCCAGGATCACGCTTAATGACTGAGCCACCCAGGCGCCCCTATGGTGTCTTAAATTCTTTTTTTTTTTATTTTTTTTATTTTAATTTTTTTTTTATTATATTATGTTAGTCAGCATACAGTACATCCCTGGTTTCTGATGTCAAATCACTCTTTTGGTTTGAAGCTTTACACTTATTAACCAAGTCTTGAGTACTAGCTGGTCAGGTTAGCTTGTAGTCAATTAGTCGGAAGAGGAGACCCAGGGGTGGGTGTGCAAGGAAAGATGCAGATCAATCGGATTACCAAATATAATACAGGATATTCAGTTAGTATTTTTAGCAGAAGTATATCCCATGATATATAAAGACTATAGTTACACAAAAAGCAATTCAGTGTTTATCTGACATTCAAACTTAGTTGGCCATCTTACAGTTTTATTTCCTAAACCTGGCAACTTTAAAACACAGTGAATTCATTCTGGAGGGGGGTTTGTTTGGGAAAGAGACTACAAAACATGGGCCCTGTGGGGGACAGGCAAATGGGTGTGGGGGGACTGGCTCAGTGGCCCCAGGGACTGGGACAGATGTGGGAGGGATAGCCAAGGATCCTGTAGGAACAAGAAGCCAGGAATGAAGAGACTTCGACTGAAGCCCAAGTTCCACCTTTAATTCACCATGTCAATTTGGGCTACTTTTATCTCAGTCTACCCATTTGAAAAATGAGAAGATCAACCCAATCAATCCTATCCATACTGCATGCTGGCCTACCCATACCCCAGAGGGCACAAGAAGATTTTCCAGAGGGTACACAGGCACAGACAGATTTGAGGACATGATGTCCTGGTTCCTAATTTCCACATTCTTTTTCCTGAAGTTGGTCTTCCTGAAAAAGAGCCTGCAGTCTGCCTTTCTCTTTTTCTGTCTTTCAGAAAGTCCTGTGCCCCTTCCAAAAAAAAGGCAGGATGGAAGCATATTTCTTACCTGCCTCTTATATGTGTCCAAAGTATAAAAAGTGAGTTCCAAACAAAGGAACAATTTGAAAATGCATTTTCCTGAGGATGCTTCCCCAAGAACAAAGCAAAAAATCAGTGGGTAGGGAACACTAAGGGGTCAGTACCTTGTTTCGTTCAGGTGTCAAAGTCATAGTACATGGCTATGCCTTTAGCTCCCTCTTCTAGAATTAGAAATCCCAAGAGTGATGGTACATATCCACAGGGATGTGTATTAAAACATTCATTTCAATTGAAAAATGAAGTCATTCTTTTTGTGGGAGAAAGTGGTCTGATTTGGCTAAGTGAGGACTGACTTNAAGTGGTCTGATTTGGCTAAGTGAGGACTGACTTCGCCAATTAGTTGATTCGTTTAACATTTTCCATAAAAATAGTGAGTTAAATCCGTGGCATTGAAAAAATTTTAAGGTATTTAAAGCATGCAATAAGATACAAGCATTGTATAAAATATGTACTGTCCCAAGTCCATCAAAGTGAATAGTATTCAAACTTTCCAACATTTACAGAGTGTATCAGGTTTAAAAAGGTGTCTAAATAAAAGAATATAATGGGTATAATCAATAACATTACTGATCATTTGGTAAATACTAGTAAAGACTTTTGGTAAACTTTGCAGAAATTAAGAAAAATACTTGTGATTTATGATCAGTATCCTAAAGACTAGAAACAAATTCTTTTCAAGGATACGGTTTTCAATTCTACGCCTTTATAGAAATTGAAAGGGGATTTAATCAAGCTGTTTGTCAATATTTAACTTAGATCATTAAAAATAATGTTTTATGGGGGCGCCTGGGTGGCACAGCGGTTGAGCATGTGCCTTCGGCTCAGGGCATGATCCCGGCGTTATGGGATCGAGCCCCACATCAGGCTCCTATGCTATGAGCCTGCTTCTTCCTCTCCCACTCCCCCTGCTTGTGTTCCCTCTCTCGCTGGCTGTCTCTGTCTCTGTCGAATGGATGAATAAAATCTTTAAAAAAAATAAAAATAAATAAAAATAAAAATAATGTTTTATGATAGAGTATTATGTGATTTGGGGCAATGTCCTAGAAGTTCAGAGAACCAAGTGACATACCTATAACAAAACTCTTGTTCCCCAGCACGCACTTACCACTAAGAGATGCATTACCTATAGAATTTTGTTTGTCAGTAAAATTTTGTTAATCAATAATTTCAATGTATGTACTGACATATGCATTATTATGTTATTTAAATAACAAATGGAATGAAAAATCAATCCATAAGAAGAACTTTTATTCCAAGAGTCTTATGGTCCCAGTAAATGAAAAATTAAAATTTCAACCTCTACACATGTTTCTATTGCGTAGCAGTATGAAATGTTGTGATTAAAGGACTCTTGAGCTTAAGATTATATTGCATTAGATTAAGAGTCTGTGGGGCAATAGGAACAGAAATATGAGTTCAAGGAGACAGAGAAGTGTTTTCAAATGTCAACCTTTTAAAGAAACGCTTTGTATGTATTTTTTAAATGGATGATTGTGGGTGTTACATTAAGATGATGTTTTGACCCCAATGGATTTTCTTTTATAAGTTATGTAGTACCTATAACAATATTAGTGTTTACAGCATGTTTGCATAATGTATTTGAGATTCCTTCATGTTGTTGTGTGTTGTCTGGACCTTCTTATTGCTGACTTAGGGTTCATCTTATAAATTGCTATACGGTGTTTATCCATTCACTAGTTCTGGACACTTGGGTTGTTTCCGGGTTTGGGGGATTATGAGTAAACCCCCTACAAACATTTCCATACATGTTTTTATATGAACATAAAAAGTCATTTCTCTTGGGTAAATACCGGGGCAGAGGATTGCTGGTTTGTGATAAGTCTATGTTTATAAGAAACCACCAAAATGTTTTCCAAAGTGGCTGTACCATTTTGCATTTCTACAAGTAGCAGAGGAGAGTTCCACTTGCCTCACATACTTGATAGCATTTAGGATTGTAAATGTATTATGTTAGTCATTCTAATGCATGCATAGTAGTACAACTGCATAAATTTTAAGAGATTAAAGCAATTTGTTTAAATTTCTGGGACCCTAAGAAGCTAAGTCACTTAAAATGATGGTGGGGATTTTTTCCTATTTCCCAACTGTCCATTTGACAATGTTTCAAACCCCATGGGTTCCTTGGTTCCTGAACTTGGGTGGTCAGAAGTTTTCCCAGAACCCCATCGTAGAACGTACCTCTTTGCCCAGCTTCCCCACATGGCAGAGGTGGCTCTTTGCGTAAACGGAGGAGTATTTTGCAATCAAAAGGTCTACAGATGGTCAGGAACCGGGGGAACAGTGTGAATTTCCAGGTTACAATTTTGGGAAACTACAGGTAAGGCCCCACAACGATTCTGCTACAGCCCATGACCCCTACTGCTCCCTGCACTCCCACACCATGCTGGGAGCACACCCAGCCTCAGATCCTGTTTCATGACTGAGAGCTCCTCCCTCACGTTTTCCTCCTCCCAATGGCATGGCATGTCTTCTGGTTGACTACTCAACCAAGAATGTGCCTTTAGCCTCAGTCACTGGGCAGACCTTGAGGAGGACAATTAGCTCCATGGGTCTCTTTCAAACACCTTGCTCAACACTTAGGCAGTGTAAGTAGATGCTTCCTCCAAAGACATGACCTTCTACATAACTCCTATCCAGTGATGAACATTCTGATACTGAAACTAAGTGTGGTGTGCAGAGCACTGCATCTCTCCACTGTGTTGTTTAAATGTCTTAAATCTTTCTAATTTTTGTCCCTTTGACCTATCAGTTATTCAGAAATGTGTGTTGAGGGCTCTCAGTACAAAGTCTTCTCAATTAATGCCTGTAATTTCATCCATGTTTGTTTACTAGATCTCGATTCTATTGATTTAAGTAGATAGAAACAATTCCTGGTGAATTGAATCTTTTATCCTTATATGGTGACCCCTTCTCTATCCCTAAAATGAACTCGTCTTCTAGTTCTGTATTGCCTGATATTAATCTAACTATACCATCTCTTTCCTGTTTTCATTTGCCTTGACTTTCCCCTCTCATTTTGCTTTCAACTTTTCCATGCACTTGTGTTTTATTTTTCAAACAGTGTCAATCCCGAGGGGGGTGAGGGATTGGGATAGGCCTGTGATGGGTATTAAGGAGGGCATATTTTGCATGGAGCACTGGGTATTATACGCAAATAATGAATCATAGAACACTACATCAAAAACTAAGGATGTACTGTATGGTCACTAAATAACATAATAAAAAATTATTATTAAAAAAATAAAAAATAGGGGCGCCTGGGCGGCACAGCGGTTAAGCATCTGCCTTCGGCTCAGGGCGTGATCCCGGCGTTGTGGGATCGAGCCCCACATCAGGCTCCTCCGCTATGAGCCTGCTTCTTCCTCTCCCACTCCCCCTGCTTGTGTTCCCTCTCTCGCTGGCTGTCTCTATCTCTGTCAAATAAATAAATAAATAATCTTAAAAAAATAAAATAAATAAAATAAAATAAAAAATAAAAAATAAATTTAAAAAAATCCAGTCTAGTAATCTTTACCGATTAATTGACATTTACGGGCTTTAATGACATATTTGGGTTCATTTCTACAATCTTATTTTGAGCTTTCTATAGTCTGTTCTTACTATTTGCAGATTCCATACTTGCAAATTTATTTTGTCAAACAACTCAAAATCAAGAAAACAAATAACCTGATTAATAGATGGATAAAGGATTTGAACAGAAATTTCTCAAAAGAAGACATACAAGTGGCCAACTGGTACATGAAAAGATGCTCAACAACACTGATCATCAGGGAAATGAAAACCAAAACCACAATGAGATACCACCTCACATCTTGTTAGAATGGCTGTCATCAATAAGTCACAAGATAGCAAGTGTTGGATAAGGATGTGGAGAAAAGGGACTCTTGTGTGTGCTTGGTGGGAATTTAAATTGGTGCAGTCACTATAGAAAACAGCCTGGAGTTTCCTCAAAAAATTCAGAAACAGAACTGCCATATGATCCAGCAATCCCACTTCTGCGTATACTGTATCCAAAAGAACTGAAAGCAATATCTTGAAGAGATATCTGCACCCCCATGCTCACTGTAGCATTATTCATGATGGCCAAGATATGGAAGCCATCTAAGTGCCAGTGGATGAGTGAATGGATAAAGAAAATGGGATGTATATGAATATGATTCAGTCTTTAAAAAATCCTGTCATTTGGGGAAATGAACCATAATAGACTCTGGACTCTGGGAAACAAACTGAGGGCTTCAGAGGGGAGGGGGGTGCGGAATTGGGATAGGCCGGTGATGGGTATTAAGGAGAGCATATATTGCATGGAGCACTGGGTGTTATACGCAAATAATTAGTCATGGAACATTACATAAATAAATAAATAAAT
>NC_048230.1:59933714-59936477 GCF_002007445.2 Ailuropoda melanoleuca | reverse complement strand
AAAAAATGAGATGACTATGTGACGTAATGCATGTGTTAACTACCTTGATTATGGTGATCATTTCACAATATGTACCTATATCAAAAATTATGATACCCATCTTCAATCTATACAATTTTTATGTGTCGATCTACCTCAAGAAAGCTGGGTAAAATTCTTTTAAATACAAAGAAGTTTCCCTGAGGTATTCAGAACTAGAGTAACAGTTTTCTGCCAGCACGTAAAAAATATATTACTACTGTCTTAAGCTTTGTTGTTGCTCCTGAGTAAATCCTTGGTGAGTCAAGCAATTTCTTTCTTCTTGCTTTTTACTTCAGTTATATATTTTATTTCTAGGTATTCTACTTGGTACTTTTTCAATATTCTGGTGATTTTTATTTATTTTATTTTTATTTTTCAAGATTTCATTTATTTATTTGACAGAGAGAGACAGTGAGAGAGGGAACACAAGCAAGGGGAGTGTGAGAGGGAGAAGCAGGCTTTCCACCAAGCAGGGAGCCAGACGCAGGGCTCGATCCCAGAACCCTGGGATCATGACCTGAGCCGAAGGCAGACGCTTAACGGCTGAGCCACCCAGGCGCCCCAATATTCTGGTGATTTTAAAAAAGATTTTATTTTTAAGTAATCTTTACATCCAATTTAAGATTTTATTTTTAAGTAATCTCTACACCCAACATAGGGCTTGAACTCACAACCACAAGATCAAGAGTCACACTCTCCACCAGGCGCCCTGATATTCTGGTTATATTTATGTTCTCTTTCACTTTACTTGAGCTATTATTGCCATCTTTTATTTCCTTCCCTTTCTTTTTATTCCCTAAGCACTTTTATTTTGTGCTCTGTCTACAGTTATTCCAATATCTGAAGTCTCTGTGGATCTCTGCTGTTTCTCTTGACTTTATCAATCTTTTCTTGTTTTCTTAAATTATGTGTGAGTATTTTTCCTATGAGCTCTTATGTTTAATGGAAACCTCTCTTTCATGGCACCTTATCTGCAGAATTTCTTGGAATCCTGTGTTTAACAGAGCAATTTCAAAATCAGTTTGTTTCACATATGACCCTAACCACTCAGACTATTTGGAATTCAAGTCACTCCTTTAGGTTTTTCAGACATCACACATATAACGATGTCTGCTCCACTATTATGTGGGGGAAACTAGCTTGTAAGTGATGAATTTTTGGAGGAATCTTTTTTCCCACTCTACTGAAAGGACAAAGGAGACGTGGAATATATATATATATATATATATATACACACACACACACACACACACACAATGGAACATTATTCAGCCCTTAAAATGAAAGAAATTCTCACACAGGCTACAACATGGATGGACCTTGAGGACCCAAGCTAAGAGAAATAAGCCAAAACCATATACTATATGATTCTAGCTGTGAGGTTCTTAGAGGAGTCCAATTCATAGAGACAGGAAAAGGGTGATTTCCGGGGGCTGAGGGGAGAGGGATGGGGAGCTGATGTTTAATGGGTACATAGTTTCACTTTTTCTTTTTTTTAAGATTTTATTTATTTATTTATTTGACAGAGAGAGAGGCAGCCAGCGAGAGAGGGAACACAAGCAGGAGGAGTGGGAGAGGAAGAAGCAGGTCCCCAGTGGACGAGCCTGATGTGGGGCTCGATCCCAGAACGCACATCACGCCCTGAGCCGAAGGCAGACGCTTAACGACTGAGCCACACAGGCGCCCCCCTAGTTTCACTTTTACAAGACGAAAAGAGTTCTGGAGATGGATGGTAGTGATGATTGCACAACCATGTGAATGTACATAATGCCACTGAACTGTGCACTTAAGAATAATCAGGATGGTTGGGGCTCAGACCTCAGCCCAGGTGGCTCAGTCAAACATCCTACTCTTGACTTTGGCTCAGGTCACGATCTCAGGGTTGTAAGATTGAGCCCCGCATTGGACTCTGTGCTGGCTGTGGAGCTTGCTTAAGATTCTCTATCTCTACCTCTCCCGCTGCCCCCACTTCTAAAAAAAAAAAAGAATAGTCAGGATGGTTAACTTTATGTTATATGTATTTCCCCACAATTACGAATAATAAAAACACAAAGGGACTTTTGATTTCTGATCAGACATGTCAAAAGCCGAACAGACCTCCCAAACTTACACTGAAAACAAAGGTAGACAACTTTTCTTGAACTCACCAGAGCACTGAGATCACAGGGCAGCCAACCAGTATGGCATCTAGGGGAAGATGGGCACCTGAAGGGAGAGAGAAGACGTAAGCATTGATTACCTATGAGACAGCCAGCCAGGCACCAGGAAGGACAGTTCAGCTAAGTGATCGGCAAATTGTTAGAGGCTGAGTATGCACTGGTGAAAGAAAATGAAGTCTTTTGGGCTGCAAATATGGGGGTGGGGGTGAGGGGTCCACACTATCTTGTAGATTTTCTCCCAAAATTCATGGTACACTTGAGGTAACCACAGCAACAAACAACCCATAAACCGCAAACTAGCCTGGCTCCTGATCAGATTAACACAAACTTCCACACTAAAGTCCTAATTAGAAGGAAAAGTGAGCCCACTTCCAGGGATAAATACTATTCCCTGGTTCTGCTTCCTTGCCTGTCCCACTGAATACAGCTATAAAAAATGGAAAGTCAGTACTAACGGGCCGATGGGAAAGAAGGCTAGAATTCAAGGACCACGCTGTTGGTGATGAGTCTACTGGGATTTTTCTCCCTCTCGTATCCCCTGGCCAACCTGAAAAGAAGCACTAAGGCACAGATAGAGAGAATG
>NC_048230.1:59919401-59933614 GCF_002007445.2 Ailuropoda melanoleuca | reverse complement strand
CAGCCATTTCAAGTGAACTACCTTTACTCTCTGAAAGAACAGAACATGTGGGGAGTTTGTTCTGGTTTTATCGAGTGAGGAGGTGAATCCTGAGTCGGGAACATTTTCCTGTTCTGTGAGGTCAGAGTCAATTACTCTACCTTGTCCTTCAACTTANCTTGTCCTTCAACTAAGTTTATTTCTTCCTGTTGACAGGCTTTACCACCTACTCCCTTGGGGGGCACCCCTCGGCCTTTCCTTCTCCCCTGCCTCCTTGTTTACCCTTGTGACTGTGGACAGATCTCCACAAACTGTCTCTTTCAGTGTTTTCGGGGTGGGATAGTTTTACCCAGAGACACACGATCCTCACCCTTTAACCTGAGGTCAACTGTACAGACCTCCCTATCCAAAAAGGATTCCTAAGGGATGCTTGAACTTCCATCATCAGCCATTTTTCCTTTGGAAATTGGACCCCTTTACAAACGCAGATACTGTGTGATCTCATGTATATGTGGCCAGAAAACAAAGACAGCCCAAGCTCGTACATACAAAGAATAGTTTGGGTGTCGCCAGAGGTGGCAGGTAGGGTGTGAGGAAAATGGGTGAGGGGGCTCAAAAGGTACAAACTTCCAGTTATAAAATAAATAAGCCCTGGGGATGTACTGTACAGCTTGGTGACTATAGTGAACAATACTGTGTTCTATATTGAAGAGTTGCTAAGAGAATAAATCTTAAAACTCCCATCACTGGGGTGCCTGGGTGGCTCAGTTGCTTAAGCATGTGACTTCAGCTCAAGTCATGATCTCAGATCCTGGGATCAATCCCCAGGTGAGGCTCCCTGTTGATCAGAGGGTCTGCTTGCCACTCCCCACTCCCCCTACTGACGCTGTCTCTCTCAAATAAAAAAATAAGATCTTAAAAAAAAAAACCCTCTCATCACAATAAAAAAAAAAGTATAATCATGTGGTGATGAATGTTAGCTAAATTTATCGTGATGATGATTTCACTATACAAACATTGAATCATTAGGCTGTATAACTGAAACTAATGTAATGTTATATGTCAACTATGTCTCAATTAAAATATGGAAATACCTGTGGAATAAGCAATCACTAGGATTTATGAAGAGCTCAGGAATGGCGACTATGAAAGCAGACACCAACCACACAACCTTACAGTTTTAGAAGAATGCATAGGCTCATTACGAATCAAAAATACATGAGCAGGTATTACATATAGGTGTAATATATATGTGTATATATAATCATATATAATAATATGTATAATATGATGTGTATATACATACTAATGTGTATGTATGTATACATAAAACCATATGCATACATGTACAAGTATATATATTTATGCATATGTATATATATGAATGTCTGTTTATACATATATGCATATATATGTGTGTATATGTGTGTTATGTATGTGTTACATGTGTATATATATTATGAGTGTATATATGTATATACATGTGTGATATTTGTAAGTATATGTGCGTGTATGTATAAAATATACACATAGTGTGAGTGAGAGCAGGAGCCTGCTGTTTTCCCAAATTCCTCACAGCTTTATTGCAGACCAGTCTGAATGATCCAGAGCCAAGTGTGGCAGGAATCCTGGGAGGAACCTCCTTGGCACTTACAGTGACTGTGCTCCTCAAACAGACCACTAAGAAACCCCAACACCTGGGCCAGATGCAGGGCAGGGCTGTGATTGCCCTGCACGGAACATCATTTTCCAGCCATAGAAAGCGAGGACTTGGGAATCCACAAGTCAATCATTTTAGGTGTGGCACCACTTGCAAAGTTCCCTTCCATTTGCTCCCACACCTTTGTACCCAGGTCCCCGAATTCTGCCTTTTGTCTCTATACAGTCCACTCTCCTCAGCCAAGCCCCCAGAATCCTGACGTACATTTCCCACTGTTCAAAGCATCCGGCGTATCCTGGGAAAAAGTCACTTGTACATGGACATCTCCAGTCAGTGTATGAAATATTCCTGGACATAGAGTGTGGAAGAAGGAGGTCTGCTCCTTGGGAGCCCTGGCCCTTACCCATTTGACTCTTCTTTTTTTTTTTTTAATTTCTCCAAATTATGGGTATGGTTGCTTCTTTCTGATATTTGGTGGGAAAATCCCCCCATCCCTCAACTCACAAATTTGTGTCAAGATGTGGGTGCTAGATTCCATCACTTCACTTCCCTCATTTACTAGGTGGTCATGTGTCTTTCCTAAAGTCCTTCCTATTTGGTCTCTTTTTATCCAGATAAAACCCCCAGGGCATTTGGTGGGAGATGGTGTTATGCTTTAATTAGCAAAAGAGAACCAATACAGAGAAAGTATTGGGTGGGAACTTATTAGCACAGAACAAGTCCAAGGCAAATAGACAGACTGCCCTTCACTGCCCACCTGTGGGAAGACTCAGATGCATCAGATAAACACTCTAGACTTGGGTCTGTTTGGGTGGCCAGGACTGTGATAAGGTACAAAGTGTTCCTCCTAGTTAGGAGGACATACTGCTCAGATCAAAGAAAATCCAATACTTTGGAATGGGAGAGTATCAAAGAAAAGAGTCTGTGACATGGTCAACATGTAGTTCCTGGGCAGAACTTACAGATCTGCCACAACCCAAATCACCATTAATTTTTAGGCCTTTGAACTTTGTTTTTCTGCTCCTCTGCCCCTGGTTCCAGGCCACGACCTGCTCTCCCCCTCCCCAAGTAAGAAGAGGCCACATAAAAGAGCTGTCAGCCAGTTACAGCACACACTCAGCTCAACACCTTGAGAGGTGAGTGTGGATAAGGGTCTGGAGGTACGAGTTTTAATTTGTGGCTTGCTTGGATGAGTTCCCTGCCCAGGTGGGGTCAATACTATTCCTGTGAGATGGAGATGATTGTCTCTGGTGTTCCAATAAGAAAACTGAGACAGAGGGGACATACCTGTCTGAGGTTCACAGGTAAAAGGGGCAGACATGAAACAAGATATCAGTATTCCTGATTCTAAATCCAATACTTTCTCGTCTTTAACATTATCTGGAAAGCCCAGGATCCTGAATTCTGAGGGCAGCAGTCCTCCTGTGTCTTTGTGATGCNTCAGTATTCCTGATTCTAAATCCAATACTTTCTCCTCTTTAACATTATCTGGAAAGCCCAGGATCCTGAATTCTGAGGGCAGCAGTCCTCCTGTGTCTTTGTGATGCCCGGGGGCCTTGTCATTGTCCTGCACTCTACGTCAAGATAACCAAAGAATTCACTCAGCTTTCTGTATGTGAGTAGTACGCAGCCTGGGCATGATTATATTTCTCTCCTGTGGCTCAGTTAGTGCACCTGAGGTGTGCAAACAAGGAGATTGGGCATCCCCAGGATCCTAAGCACTCTTTAAGGGCAAATAAGGAGCTTGGTTGGAAAACTGGACTGAGAGTTAGGCCTTTTTTTCTTTTTTCATCGAACAGATCTCAAAGTTCTGGAAAACTTAGATCTAGAAAGATATTTTTAGGTATAAATGAATAGCTTCATGGAATCCATGGCTTTGGATTTACTGTGTTTCTGTCAGTGTGCACCAGTCTTCCTCCTTCTTTGTGCAAAGGCAGTGTAAGTGCCACAGGCATCCAGCCCACCCCAGTGCATGCTCACCATCACCCAGCTACCTTCTACGTCGTATCCCACCTGTAAGTGGTGACAGAGCCTCTGCTTTGTTCATCGGCCTTGCTATGCACGGCTGCCTTCAGAGGATCACAAGAACACTCTGAGCCAGGCTCAGGAACTGGGTATCCTGCCACCTCAACCTGGCTTTCTGGGGAAAACTATGTGAGTGATTTATAGGATTTCTGGCAGCGTACCATGCTCCTCAGAGATAGTTCACCCTAGGCCTGGAGCTTCCCCAATTAGGTTGTGTCCTTTGGTAAATATCGCCCAATGGTAAATGAAGTCTCAATACCTTCACTTGGCAGTTTTCCTTCACCAAGCCAGGCTGCCAGGGATATGGTTCTGAATGGAGAAAGTTGGAGAATAGATGTAAGCATCTAAGATGGAAGCCCCCCAACACCCGATCTTTTACATTTTAAAAGCTTCTCTCCTTTGCTTTCTCTCCATAATCTCCTTCTCTTGTTCTTCTCCTCAGGTCTCCTAAATCCAACCTGCTCAAAGTCGATGTGTCAAAGATTCACATGCCTAAAACTTGCATTTTTCCAGCTTCTAAATTTCACTTCTTCTGAAAGGAGAATAACTTTTCAAAGCCCCCTTTGAAGAATTTTGCCCCTTTTAAATGACCTCTAGCAGGACACTTGCATTTGAGCAGAGGAATTTTGGTTGATTCTTCTAGAGCAGCGTTGTTCACTAGAACTTTCAGGGATGATGGAAATGTTGTATGTTTGAGCTGTCTAATATAATAGCCACTAGTGGGATGCCTGGGTGGCTTGGTTGGTGAAATGTCTGGCTTCGGCTCAGGTCATGATCTCAGGGTCTTGGGATTGAGCTCTGCATCAGGCTCCCTGCTCAGTGGGGAGTCTGCTTCTCCCTCTGCCTCTGCCTGCGGCTCTGCCTGCATGTGTTCTCTCTCTCTCTGTCAATACATAAATAAGCCTAATAAAAAAATACCCACTAGCCATTTGTAGCTATCGAATGCTTGAAATGACTGGAAGCTGAATTTTAAATTTAATTAAAATTGTCACATGTGGGTAGTGGCTATCATATTGGACAGTGCAGGGGAAGTACTTCTGCTTGGTGGAAAACTTCCAAAGATTCATAAAGACTTCCAGGGAGAAAGACAATCACTTCCTTGTGACCGTGTAATTCATAACATTGGAAGTTTACTCTTTTCTTGGGCTCTTTTATTTTCCTTCCTCTTTGGTTTCAGGATGGTGAAGCAGCAGATGAATGCTAAATGGGGCAGATGGGAGAGCTCTGGGAATTTTGAGTGGTAATTAAGGCTTCCTTCCTTGCCCCATCTTTCCCCCACCCTCAGCTGCCAGTTGTCAGCAGGGTATATCTTCTTCTGTTTCATTGTTTTCTCCTTAACAATTACTACCATCTTTGTCCTTCCTTATTATATTGTTTAATTAGAATGTCACCTCTACGAATGTAAGGATTTTTGTTTGTTTTGTTCACCACTCTATTCCAGTACCTAGAACTTGTAATGCAATTAGATACTTAATAGATATTAATTTATTTATTTTGAGATAAAGATAGAGATTGATGATAGATAGATAGATAGATAGATAGATAGATGATAGATAGATAGATAGATAGATGATAGAACTCACACAAGAGCACTAGGGCGGGGTAGGGGTAGCGGGAGAAAGAGGATCTCAAGTAGGTTCCGTGTCCAGCACAGAACCTGACCTGGGGCTGGATCTCACGACCCAGAGATCATGACCTGAGGCAAAATAAGAGCCAGACATTTAACTGACTGCACCACTCAGGCACCCCTTAATAGATATTTATTAAATGAATTAACTTCCCCTCTACTCACACAGGTTAAATTCTAGGCAAATTCAGGGCGCCTGGGTGGCACAGCGGTTAAGCGTCTGCCTTGGGCTCAGGGCGTGATCCCGGCGTTCTGGGATCGAGCCCCACGTCGGGCTCTTCCACTGGGAGCCTGCTTCTTCCTCTCCCACTCCCCCTGCTTGTATTCCCTCTCTCGCTGGCTGTCTCTATCTCTGTCGAATAAATAGATTAAAAAATCTTTAAAAAAAATTCTAGGCAAATTACAATGTAAAGTGTATACGCAACTAATGAATTGTTGAACACTACAACAAAAGCTTATGTACTATGTGTTGGCTAACTGAACATAATGAAAAATTAAAAAAATTAAAAAAAAGAAGTCTTGCCATTTGCAAGGACATGAATGGAGCTAGAGAGTTATCCTAATGCAATAAGTCAGAGAAAGACAAATAACATATGATTCACTCAGGTGTGGAATTTAAGAAACAAATCTGATGGACATGTGGGAAGGGAAAAAAAGAGAGAGGGAAAAAAACCACGAGACTTTCAACAAAAGAGAACAAACAGTGTTGATGGAGGGAGCTGGGTAGGGATGGTCTAAGTGGGTGATGGGTAGGCACTTGTTATGATGAGCAGTGGGTGTTATATGTAAGTGAAGAATCACTAAATTATACTCCTGAAACCAATATTACACTAGATGTTAACTAACTAGAATTTAAATAAAAATTTCAATAAACAAAAAAATATAAAGTATAAAAGAAAAAAACCAAAAAATTAAATGAAAATAGTTTTCAAACATCTAGATGAGAGGAAATTCTGAGCTTAATACTAAAAGCTAACATTTATTGAGTGTATATAGTATGTTCTGGGTCCTATGCTGAGTGTTTCATATACATTAGATTATTTGATCCTAGTAACCTAATGAGATGAATATGGGTATTATTTCTGTGTTACAGAAATACAGATGAGGAAGCTGAGGCTCCAGGAATTATGTGATCAGCCCAGTTTCCACAGCTAAAAGTTGGGGGGAACGGGTATTGGAATTCTATTTCAAGCCAATTTGACCCTGATGCACATATTCCTTCCTCTCTATGATACTGGAGAGCAAACAGTATGGTGGCAGATATTTCCTTTGTATTGCCTTGAGTAGAACAGGAAGTGTGGTAACACACATCTGATATCTTGCTCATGGAATTATAACCCAACCCTTAGTGAGAAAATGTGGCAGACATTGTCCAAAGCCTGAAATAGACAACATCTTTTGCTCAGCAATCTTTCTCTCTCTCTCTCTCTCTCTCTCTCTCTCTCTCTCTCTCTATATATATATATAATAATGCATGTGCCAAAGCTGTAGCTATAAGGAGGTTCATCAGGACATTTTTATAACAAAAAGAAGGTGGAAATATTTGAGTCTTCATGATATAGGCGGAATGATTGTGATTGTGATTTTGATAGTTGAATTGTTGGCATGACTTGTATGGCGTGATCATACTACTTTGTCTCTCCTGTCTGTATATTTTATTCAGATGGGCTAGATGTTTCCTTGCCTCTTTAGGAAAACTTAGGTAGGTCCACAAATTTTGTGTGACCAATCACAGAACATCTCAACTTAATAATTAAATGTGCAGGCCCATGTAATAAGCCACAACTCCACAAATTGTTGAGAACTGTGGACTCTCCCCTTCCTCAGAAACTCCAGTTGTGGAAAAGGATGTGGTCAGTATCTCTATCTTGGGCTCCTTGTGATCCTGTGTCTTCACCCTCTTTTGGCTATTAAAAAGTTTCTGTCTCCTAGGCAGTAGAGGCATGAAGAACCAATAAGTGGGAGTAGGACAGTTCTCACTCAGCACATACTATCACAAGCTGACTTGGTGCTTCTGACGCTCATTTATGGGAGATTTCAAGGGTTCACTGCAGACAGAAAATGGCATCTGGCCATTTACAACTCAGATGTGCCCCAACTGCAGCTCTCTTCTTTGGTGTTAAAGACCACTTGAGAGCCTTCAGTCATGACTCAGGTCTACAGGATCCTTACAGGCTTCTGGAGATGCACAGGAAGCTCTATGAGTAGTATCCACAAAGCCTTTTATCTCAACTTGGAATTAGAAGACAGCTTTCCCACTTCCCCGAACAGAGTTTTTTACCAATAAAGTCTTTGAAACCCTCTCCACAACTCATTCAACTTTGGGTCATCTATTTAGATGAAAGGTTTAAGAGTTCCCTGACCAGTTCTTGACCATCAACTTTCTCAAGTCCTACATAGTAACCCATCTCACATAACTCACTCTGGAATCATTCTGGTACTCTGTCTTGGGGTCTGGACTAACAATTACATTATATTATCCTATTACATATGTTCTTAAGTAAATAAATGAGGACACTTGATGTGTTCTATTATTCCAAGTTCATAAATATAATGAGTACAACAAAAAAGGACATATATACACTGGTTATCCCTGGGGGGATGGAATTCCTAATGCTCATCCATTTCTTTTACATAGTTTTTTTGTTTGTTTTTGACAAATTATACAAACTGAAGATTTACTACATCAAAAACTAATGAAGTACTGTATGGTGACTAACATAACATTAAAAAAAAGCAATGCATTTTTAAAGGAAATAATTTTGCAAAGGAAGTGGCATGTAGTGTAAGATGGGGAAGTAGCCTGGGGAGGCAATGGCTAGCTTGATATGCAGTTAGGTGCCAGAGGGGGAAAAGGAGAAGTAGGAGAAAGAATAATCCAATATTCACAAGCACTTCAACTCTCTTTCTGACCCTAGTCTCCTTAATTTCTGTTCTACCTCTAGCGGCATTGGGAGAAGACCTATCTTCTGCCAAAGCTTAACCCAAATACGCAGAGAGACGACCATGAAGCCCTGGGTTCTCCTACTCATCATGCTCATCTATGGGGTTGTGATGCTTCTGCCTGTGCTGGGAGGCTTCAAGTACAAGAATTTTGTAGGTGGTATGACACAGGAGGAAGGGGGTCTGCCCAGTCCTGGGATGTCTGGTATAAGTGATTCTGGGACCACCTTTCCTGGATCACAACCTTCCTTAAAGCAGAGACAACCAAGAAAAACTTAGGTCGGATGTTCCCAATTTGGTGCTCTTTCAGCTTCCCCTCTGAGGTGAAAGTGATAATGGGTATATGGAAAGGGAACATAGCTTAGTTGAAATGATATTTCCCAATATTAGACTACCTTAGGCAGGGGAAACACCAACACAGAGCTTTCCTCTGAGCCCATATTTTCAGATCTCTGTGCCTTCAGTGAATACCAAAAGGGCAATATTGTTCACTTGGAAGGTAGAATCCTTTAGAATATGAAAAAATGGAAAAGACAAAAAAGGGATCCTTAGGAGTCAAAGTTTGGGGTCAGATGATAAAACAGGGATAGTGAAGAGAGGGTTGTGGGCCAGTGAAAGAGATGGAATTTGGAGAGAGGCTTAGTGCTCAAACTGTGGTTAGGTATGAGCATGGAAGCAAATAGACAAGGGAAAATCGGTACTCATTCTCCCCCAGCTCAGTTTTCCATTCTGTAAATTGGGTATGGAAAGTGGAGCTAGGCAATATTGCCATCCCTGAAATCCCAAGTCCAGTGAGAATAGACTTGGTGAGGAGGTGCCATAGATGGTGAGGTTGTCCTGGGTCCTATCTTTAGGAAGCTTGGGGAGGGCCCAAAGGCCTGCAGTGCTATGGGGACATGTGGAAAGAGGGAAGGCATGTGATACAAGAAGGGTCTCCTGTGAAAAGACACAACTTGAATTGAAGGAAAGAATCTTCTTAAAATGCAGAGAACTATTTTGTTTGTGACCTTGAGCTCAAGTTTCAGTCAGGGGATTGAGTGTTAAGCTTGAGAAAGGTTTTTTCTCTAAGTTGTGGGTTGTTGGAGCTACCATCTGTCATCATATACCATCTACCATCTCAGTTCCATTTGGAAGAACAGTCACTGACCAGTGCTGGGTACAGCCGCCATTAAAGTATTGTGAGAAGAGGTGCACTAAATTACAAGAGTGTTTATCTCTCAATCATACATGCTGTTGGACCTTCTGTGGAAACATCTGCTTGGACAACAGGTGAGTTGGCTGGAGTGGGAAGGTCGCACATGGCCATACTTCCTCACTACTGGTCACCCTCTTTCAGAAACTGTGACATGGGACAGATTCACCCAAATTCTGGTCAAAGAAACGGGCAGCATAAGGCAATGTCCTCCTATCTCCATACCTAGCTGCCATTCAGGGCAAAAAACCCAAGACACCAATGTTGGGGTGGGGAAGCTCCACTTTCCTTCCTTTGCTTTCTCGTTTCCCCAAAGAATCACCCATCAGTTTGTTCATCCCTCTTTTGTCCAAGGCCCTGACTATTGTCTCCTTGGTCTGGCATCTCCATTGGCCCCTTGTCTCAGGCAGGCTCAAAGAGACCTGGTCTCCACCTATCTGCCCAATTGCCAAATCTCTTGGGAGAAATTGCTTAAAATGGGTAACTCCTCATCTTATAGGAAGACTTTCTGTTCCCATTGAC
Source organism: Ailuropoda melanoleuca (assembly GCF_002007445.2). Lineage (NCBI taxonomy): Eukaryota > Metazoa > Chordata > Mammalia > Carnivora > Ursidae > Ailuropoda > Ailuropoda melanoleuca. The sequence goes on along the minus strand of NC_048230.1, from coordinate 59,923,666 downwards.
AAGGACAAGGGTGCTACTAAGGTTGGGAATGGAGGTCTCCAGGGTTCCCTGATTTTAACCACTTGACTTGTCTCTTCCAGAGAACCCTTTAAATCCATGCTAAACCGCTAAGTTCTAGCTGGCACACCGCTAGTACTGGCTAGAGGATGACTATGTAGTCTAAGAAGAGTTCTACCTGGTTCCCTGTTGGGTTATCCACTTGCCTGGCTGAAGACCCTTCCATTCTCCCCTTGATCTCCCTATGCTGAGAAGGCTCATCTCTGCCAAATAAACTGATAGCCAACCTGAGGACTCTGCATTGTTTATACCCTATTCCTGTGTTTCCTTTCTGTCTTTACCAACAGTTGTTCCTTTCCATCCCACCATGGGTATAGGCACCCAACTCTGCCTTCCCTGTTAGACCTATATATTAGCCAGTAGATTCACATCTTTAGCAAAAATGCAGAGCTTTATAAAAATCTCGGTAAACAGAGTAAAAGTTTATTCTCATTCACAATATGTTTCAGTGCACATGGTTGTGAAGGACCCCCATACCATGCACGATTCAAGGACCCTGCATTCTTCTATCTATAACTCTATCATCTCCCAGGGCCTCCACTGCCTCCAGCCAGCAGACGGGAGAAGAAGGGCAGCATGCAGTCTCCTACAGAAGGGTTTTAATGGCCAGGCCTAGAAGTGGAGCTCTGTTTCCATCCACATTCTATTTACCATAATGTAGTCATAGGGTCCCCTTTTTTGCAAAGGAAACAGGGAAATACAGTCTAGCTGTATGCCCAAGGTCAACAGAAAGCAGGATTTGGTGAACTCATGGCAGTCTCTGAACTGTATACTTCTGCAAAACCAAACTCCTTAACAAGACCCAAGACCCTCGCCTCCACCTCACTCTCCAATGGAACAAACATCTCCCTGTCATTAGAGAAGGCACTCCTGCCCTCGGGGTGGGCACTCTGAGCCCCCAGAACGATTCCTCCTTCTGCAGTCTCCATATCCTCTCACTCCCACCTGTTTTGTCTGCCTGGTAGTTTTACCTGGGTAATATTATTCATACCCTGAGATGTCTACTCCTGCCAGGCAGGCTTTCCAGCCCATACTGTTCCCCTAGATTATATCTGAATTTCTACCATCAGTATCTTGAAGATCATTTAAAAAATACATTCCCTTGGATGAGGAGATTATCAAGTCCCTACAACGTATTCATATCTGTGTCTCTTCCTGATAATGAGGTATTTTCATTTAGATGGGATGAGTCAGCACATCACACTTACCAACTGTAGACCCCATGGAAAGGTTCCAGAATGGGATACAGCAAAGACTAAGGCCAGGCAAGGGATTAAGACTTAAGGGAACACTGGTCAGTGCCCTAGAACTCAGAGTAAGGAAAAGGCACAAGGACTCAGAGGCTTGGGTAAACATCCTTCAGGAGTGGGGTTTTGTCTTAACCTTCAGGGAAAAGGAGCACTTGGAGCTCGATTGAGTGAAAGTGGTTATTCCTTCCTGACCAAAGAAGTAGAGAAGAACAAGAGGTTAGGGACCCCCAATGGAATGACCAAGGAAGGAAAGCATTGTCCACTTAAGGATCCTGGATATTATGACAAAAGAAAAGCAATTTTCCCTCTATCCTTCTGGGTTCTTGGCTGAGACCCCCTGCAACAAAAGACAGATTGGGAGAAGTTAAAGAAACAGAAGTTTACTAAATGTATACCTCTGGTATACGTGGGACAGCCCAAGAAAACAGAGTAAGTCCCCGAAATGGTCCTAGCCGTCTCCTTAAATACCATCTTCAGCTAAAGACAAAAGATGTGGAAAGGAAGGGAAAGGCCAGTTATGGGTTTTCACCAGGAAGACAGAGGGGTTGTTGACTCATGCCAACCTCATTCATAAGGTTTTGTGTCTATAGAAAATATTTTCACTTAGTAATATGCAGAAGATGATCTGGATAATGTATAATATGTGTAAACAATGTAAGGATGGAACAAACTGATGTGTGAGGCAGGGACTATACATCCTCTTGCCTAGGCTTGCAGACAGCTTAAACATTTTTGCATGCACAGCTCCTTAGAGAATTTTTTTTAAAAAATCTGGATAGGTGTGATGCAGGTAAAGTCAAACTATTACATTTGACCTCTTCAATGCATCCACGCTTGGATTTTTTTTTTCTCCAACAGTGTGATGGAACTTCTCTGTTATGTGACAAAGCTCTGTCATCTGTGGGTGATTGTCTAAATGAGTGTTCTCCAATGGCTCTTGGCTGAGGGGGGTAGAGCTAGTTCTCAGGCCGCTTCAGGTTCCCATACCAAGGCTGGGGTCTCTACGCCTATGACTCAATCCATGGGTGAGAGTCCTTCTGGGTCCCTTGGAATATGGTGATGGATCTGCAGCTTCCACCAAGGTACTTTGTTCTGTGGGTGGATGCCAAATTATTGTGTTATGGGGAATGGGAAGTTTCAAGCAGGGAGTCTTAATCAGCTAGTTTGTTGATGTCACTCTTGAAAAGTACGTTAATGGAATGGAATGTTATACAATAGTGGGGTTACAAAAATTGTAAATTAAGTGTGTTTTAAAATGAAATGTGCTGGTTATTCTTGTGAAACAGAAAATGTTGGGGAAATTCACGCTTAGAAAAAGTTGTTCCACTTCAAATTCTGTAATCAAGTTTTAAATGTCTTGGTGATTTTTATATTTTAAATTACTTACACTTTCTGATATTCTTTTTTTAAGATTTTATTTATTTGAGAGAGAGAGAAAGAGCAGGGGGGAGGGCAGAGTGAGAGGGAGAAGCAAACTCCCTGCTGAACAGGGAGCTGGATGAGGGGCTTGATAAGAGGACCCTGAGATTAGGACCCCGAGATCAGGACCAGAGCCAAAGACAGATGCTTAACAGACTTAGCCACCCAGTCTCCCCCATTTTCTGATATTCTTAAATGGCTTTTAAAATATACTAGGAGAACCTGGGTGGCACAGTCACTAAGCGTCTGCCTTTGGCTCAGGGCGTAATCCCAGCGTTCTGGGATCGAGCCCCACATCCGGCTCCTCCACTGGGAGCCTGCTTCTTCCTCTCCCACTCTCCCTGCTTGTGTTCCCTCTCTCGCTGGCTGTCTCTGTCAAATAAATAAAATCTTAATAAAATAAAATAAAATATACTAAAACACTTATACAATAAATATGTATGATTTTGGGGGGGAGGTCAACTCTAAAGCTATATTTCATGAAAGAAGAATGACATCATTATCTAGGTAATGGATAACTGATCATATCTTATTAGTTTCTTTTGTAATTCTGTGTTTTTCAAATTTCTAAAATACGAAATGATAAGTTATGAAGAATTCATTTTTGCAATGAGAGGAGTAGAAAGCATAAGAGAAGGAAAGAACCTCGGGAGACAACAATGCCCAACCAAGGAGTGGTGCATGGAGGAGTTGAGGTAGAACCAGATGGGCGGTGAGAGACCAGTCACGTGTTCTCCCAGCTCCACACCCCAAAGCCCTTCTCTACCCCCTGCAGGACCTAGTCAATTCCTGGGTCTCCTGCCAGGCTCACACTCAGACATCCAGAGTTAACATCATGAAGTGGTTGGTTCTCCAGCTCCTGACACTCTACTGCCTGGTGATTCTGCCAGTGACAGGAAAGATGAATGAAAGAGTTAAGGTTGTAACGCAGCCTCCAGTTTACAGTAGGTATTCTGATTTAGCTTCAAACTGAAGAAGGGGTAGAAAACAAGGAACGAGGAACTGGCATATATGAAAGCATTGGTTCCTTTTTTAAGCCAGGATACCTGAGGAAAGCTGAATGTGCAGTTCTCAAGTTTGATGGTCTCCTGATGTTATGAAAAAGGATGTTTTTATGTGTGTCGTGGGGACTGTGGTGGCTACATGGTGTTTTTGTTGAGGAGGACTCGAAGAAGCGGAAAGCTCCACAGGGTTCAAAGCCTGCATGGACCTTGCCTAGCTTGAGCCAGCAGGAGCTCCTGTCCTCCAGTTAAGGGCTCCAAGGAAGAGCACCAAATTGGGAAAGGGGTACTTGTTATTTCTTGAAATGTGCCCTTTGTTTAGGAAATTGAGTATTTTAGAATATTGGGCATGGGGAGGAGAAATAAAATGGATGCTTGACCAAGAGAATTGAAATCAGCAGAATTGAGGGGAGAGTAGTGGGTCCATAACTGGTGGCAAAGGTTTCTGGGGAACAGCTAGGTTTGGAGGGCTGTCTCAGCCAGACAGGGAAAAGTACAAGACACTTCCTCTTCTTCTCTGGGACTCTGTTCTTCCCAC
>NC_048230.1:59901180-59919114 GCF_002007445.2 Ailuropoda melanoleuca | reverse complement strand
TTGTTCCCTTAATCACTGGTGAGATGTCGAGGACACCTGGAGGGCAACAGACTAATTCTACCTGATGTCCAGGGGGACCATCGTCTTGTTCCAGCTGGGAGGCAAAGGGAGGGAGAAAGTGGGGTCCCAGGGCAGTGTCCCTCCTCCTTGCCAACCCTCTTCTCTGAACCATTATATTATCAGCCTCAATTCCTTGACAAATAAACTATGGCAGTAACCCAGAACCTCTGTTTCTTCTTCTATAGTCCCAGTACGAATCACTCCCTCCACTTTTTTTTTATAATGATTTTTTAAATTATATTATGTTAATCACCGTACAGTACATCCCCGGATTCCGATGTAAAGTTCGATCCTCACCTGTCCAGGCCTTGGCACAAACAAAGCCACACATGGATTCACAACATTTGTCAGTTTCAGGGCAATCGAAGTCACTCTTACATGAAGTTGGACACTCCATACGGTCCTTGAAAGGGAAGAGTGGGCACTGTCCCTTCTTGACTAAAACAAGAGTAGATGTGAGTTTCCTCAAACCCCACCCCATCTCACACCCTTCAAACACCTCCCTCCCCCTTTAAAACTAGTGTGTCTCTCTGTGACTTGGTTCAATCTACCGTGACTACCTCTGGTAGGCTGTGGAGGAATAGAATGCCTCAGCATCTCATAGGATGTAGGAGAAAGAGAATTAGGCTTGTTCTTTGAAGCTCCAGATGAGAAGACAGTTACCTGGATTGGGGTAACAGCTGAAAACGTGGTAGGAAGTGGTCAGATTCTGGATCTATTTTTATGGTAGATCTAAAATGATTTCCTAACTCAATGGATATGGATTGAGAATGTTGATGTTGATTCATTAAGGGTGATTTAGAAGTTTATTTTAACCGAGATGGAGAGAACAATGGGCAGAACAGGTCTGAGAGGTGGTAGAGCTAAAATGAGGGGTACTGTTTTAGACAAGTGAAGTGTGAGGTGTTTGTGAGATCGAGATGAAGGAGTAGAGTAACAGTTGGAGTTTGGGAGTCAAATTCAGAATGGAGATACAACTCTGTGGGTCACCAGGACATAGATGATGTTGAAATAAATTCTTTAGGATTTTGTGCATGTTTCCTGTTGTCATTATCTGATTACAAATTTTATTAGGGTGAAAGTATTTCTTTTCTTCTCTTTCTCCTTCTCCTCCTTCTCCTTTTCCCTCACGTCAGACTCTGACAGACTGTGGTGTGTTTGACTCTCAGAGCTATGGTTAGGTTCTTTCTGAGCCCCAAATATAAATTTCCCCCAAACCCACCCAAGGCCTTTTCCCTGCCTTCCTCTTTCTGCTGGCCTCTGAGAGTGAGCCAAGGTCTAATCTATAGTGCCATGATTTCTTACAGCCTCCCACAAATGGTCAGGCCACAAGATTGCCTAATTTCCCATGTATAAAATGAGAATTACAATCTCTAGTTTACAAACTGCTTAAAGGAATTAAGGGGGATGATGGGTGGCTCAGTCAGTTAAGCATCAGACTCCTGATTTCAGCTCAGTTCATGATCTTGGTGTCCTGAGATCGAGCCCCAGGTCGGGCTCTGTGCTCAGTGTGGAGTCTGCTTGAGAATCTCTCTCTACCTCTCTCTCTGTTCCTCCCCCTTTTACACTAATAAATAAATAAATAAATAAATAACTCTCTTTTTAAAAGAAGGATTAAGGAGGATGATGCCCATGATAAACTCACCAGAGTGCCTGGCACATGGGAAGAGTTTGGAAGATGTGGGTTTCCCTACTCCCTTTTGAGGGCTAGACATAAGCTTCCTAATTTCTGAGCTTGTGGGAGACAGAATTCTAAATTTACATTCCCAAGATTCCCATCCTCTGGTTATTGAATCAAACATGGATTTAGGTGCTGCTGTGAAGGGGTTTCATAGTGGAATTATAGTCCCAAATTAATTGACCTTAAAATATAGAGATTATCTGACTGGGCCAGACCTAAGCTGTTGAGTTCTTAAAAAGAAGAGTTTGCCGGGGCACCTGGGTGGCACAGCGGTCAAGCGTCTGCCTTCGGCTTGGGGCGTGATCCCGGCGTTACGGGATCGAGCCCCACATCAGGCTCTTCCGCTATGAGCCTGCTTCTTCCTCTCCCACTCCCCCTGCTTGTGTTCCATCTCTCGCTGGCTGTCTCTATCTCTGTCAAATAAATAAAATCTTAAAAAAAAAAAGAAGAGTTTGCCCTCTGACTAATAGAGAAGAGGTAAGAGAGATTCGAAGTGTGAGAGGAACCCAACATGCTATTAGGAGCTTTGAGGACAGAGAGCTCTAGGTGCCATGGACTGAAGGTGGCCTCTGGAAGCAGCCTCAGTGGTACAACTGCAAGGAAATGATTCTGCCACAGCCAGTGAGTGTCATTGAGAACCCTTGGTCCCATATGGGAATGTCAGCTTTGGCTGCCACCCTGGTTTCAGCCTGCTGAGAACCTGAGCAGAGAAACCTGGCACACCACACCAGATTTCTGACCTACAGGTAATGTATCACACAGCAACAGATAACTACTACACTGTACCACGTGGCCATGGGGCTCTAAACTGAGCATCTCTCCAATGGGGTCTGACCAGAGAGGCATGATCCTTTTGGATACTACCGAGTCTTGGAATTACAGAAGTTTAGATTCAGAAAAAATCATATTGGTCATTAGAATTGCCCTCTTAATTTCCTAGGTTAAGAAAAATGAAGTCAAATGGGAAAATATAGTTAATGAGGGGTGGGTCAAGACCTCCAATCCATGACTCACTCCAGAAGCCCTGAACACTGGCCATTGAGACTTTTAGTACTTTCCAGCTATATTTCTGACCTGTCATACCACCCTTCATGCACTCTCCAAGGATGTCTGATGCTAAGAAGAGTTATGGTTCCTAATCTGGAGTGTACATTGAAAACACCTGTGCATCTTTTAGAAACTACAGATTATGGCCTGAATCAGAATCTCTAGGAAGTGAAGCCTAGGGACTTGAATTTTTAAAAGCACCTCTGGTGACACAGAAGCAGGCAGTTGGGCACCATGATGTAATCTGCTAATTGGGAAACACTGTTCTAGTTTTGGGTACAGGGAGAGTAAAGCAATTCAAATAGGGACACCACCAAAGAGGTAAAAAGACATAGAAATCTTGGGATTATAAAGACAAATGTCCTCTCAGTAGTGTAGACTCTAGTCAGTCCTGCCTCCTTTCTGCTTCTGAGGCATGTAAGCCTTTTTTGGTTTAGCCATTGTAGCTCTTGCCCCACTGTCAGCTTCAGCTGTCACTTAGAATCCTCCTCCTATGGACTCTGAGAAACAAACTGAGGGCTTCAGAGGGCAGGGGGGTGGGGGAATGGGATAGACTGGTGATGGGTAGTAAGGAGGGCACGTATTGCATGGTGCACTGGGTGTTATACACAACTAATGAATCATGGAACTTTACATCAGAAACCAGGGATGTACTGTATGGTGACTAACATAATATAATAAAAAAACATTAAAAAAAAAAAGAATCCTCCTCCCTCCCAGTCAACTCTCCTCAGCTACTTACCTTGTCTGTGCAGTCTCCTTGCCAAATGCACACACCCTGTGGGTCCCTCTGCAGGTACTGGGGAAGCTCCCCGGAGTTTGGGTCTCAGCTCTCTGCTGTCATTACTTGACACAAACTTCCTGCATTCATTCCCATGTTACTAACTGTGATACCTATGCTTCCCTCCAGACCTATTCTCACTTCTAAGCTAAAGGCACATATCCAGGCACCTGGGGAACATACATCTGGCATCTCAAGAAACCTGTATGCCCACACATATAAATCAGAATTAGCTTCTCCCAATGCCTCAACAGGAGGACCTCTCTGCTTCAATCATTATATTTGGCATTGACAGGCCCTCAGGCTGTCATGAGAACCCTGAGATTCACTCCTCCCTCCCCTTCACCCTAGCATCCTGTCAGTCATGGACTTGGGCCAGTTCTACCTCCTAATCTCTCCCCAAGCCCCATGGCTTCCCCTCTTGGCCACCACTTCTAGGTCAGCCCCCGACGTCATTCCAGCTCTCTCCTCCACTTGTGCAACCACCTCCCCACTGTTCTCTGCCCTCAGGCTCCTGCCTAGTGACTGATTAGTTTTTAAAAATTAAACTAGGAGGGGTGCCTGGTTGGTTTGGTCAGTTAAGCAACAGACTCTTGATTTTGGCTTAGGTCATGATCTCAGTTAGGGTCGTGACATTGAGCCCCTTATCAGGCTCTGCGCTGGGCATGAATCCTGCTTAAGATTCTTTCTCACCACTCACCTCTTCTCTTGCTCTCTCTCTCTCACTCAAAAATAATAAACTTTGAAAAGACACATATCAGGTAAAGCTAGGGAAATAATTTGGAGGGAACAGTTGAGGGGAGGATTTGGTTGCAGGATGGGTGATAGGGCTAGTTCTCTGAAGCCACAGAGGAAGTGACCTCATACAGCACAAGTCCTTGCCTCCTATCTGAACCTCAGTCCCAGGAGATCTAATAAGGAGGGGTGGCTACAGCTTCTCTGAACCCACATTTGACTCCTTTGATTGGTGATGAAGGGCTCTCCTCCAAAGAGAGAGAGAGAAGCAACAGGAGTGCTACATTCCTCCAGGAAAAGGTGGAACTGTGGAGACAAAAGTGCTTGTGTGGGATGAGAAGAGGCATCAGGTTTAGGCACAAGCCTGACAGAGACAGAGAACATGTGCTGCGAACCGTGAAGACAGCCCACCACTTCTCCCAGTTCACAGATGAGGAAACCGAAATGCACAGTGGGGAAGGAGTTTGTGTGAGGTCATGTAGAGAGTAGGGTAGGACTTTCAGGCTCAGGACCCTCCCAGTGGCCCCACACTCTGCCACAGTACTGGACGGTGTCCCACCAGGACATTTGCCCATTATCTTGCTCCTACATGAGAGGTCACATATGAATGATCACAGAGATTTGTCTGGAACAGTTGCAGGGCTGTTTTGCCCACTGTCATTCCCAAGGCAACCCCAGATACCAGGGAACACCTTTTCCTTGCTCCATTGATGACAAGAAACCGATGGTATAAGATTTTCAGGAGGGCCTGAGCATGTTCCACAGTCTTAGAGCCCCAGGAACAAAAAATCCCAGATGACCTTGGGTTAACAAAGGGATTCCTCGTATTCCTTCTGGTGTTATCCAAGCCTAGCTTCTGATACTCCCAAAGCACCCCATAACAGATGACCCTCCCCTACTCATTCAACCCCCATTTCCACATGTCTCTTCCTGGTCCTTTTGTACTTTTTAATTTTGTGATGTGAAGAACTGATAATGCCTTGCCACATTACCTCTCTCAGACTACATGCATTGCGAAAACAGCAAGAGAGGGATGGAGGCAGAAAGGAAGAGAGACAGAAAGAGAGAGAACATCGTTATGGCCAGGAATGCATCTATGTTATTGGTGGAACTTCAGACGCTGGGAAAGGTCTCCTGAAACCATACTAGGTGGCTGCCTCAGAGGAAAGACTTGTGGCAATTTATTCATTTTTGTCTCCAGAATTCTAATCCTGTATGTTCCCCGAATTTTACAATAGTCCTGGACTCTTCAGTAATGACAGTTACGGCCCCAAACCCAGTGACGCTGAGTTTTGGTACTGGCTTGGTAACTTATCACTGTAGCTGTATCTTACAGCCTCAGTCTCCTCATCTGGAAAATGGAAACCATACAGCCTACCTGGCAGCTTTGTTGTCACTGTGAGGATCAGATGAGACGGGGTAAAGTGTATTCATGAAGTGGCATGGAATTTTCAAAAACAGTGCTCAGAGTTGGACCTGAGTTCACATCGTGGATCCCCCACTTACCAGCTATGTGGTCTTGGCTCAGCCACTGAACCCCATGGATTTCCCACTAAACAGCTATGTGGTCTTGGCTCAGCTGCTGAACCTCACTGAGCCTCTTTCTTTCTTTCCTTCCTTCCTTTCTTCCTTCCTTCTTTCCTTCCTTCTTTCCTTCCTTCTTTCCTTCCTTCCTTCCTTCCTTCCTTCCTTCCTTCCTTCCTTCCTTCCTTCCTTCCTCTATTCTTTCTTTTGTTCCTTCATTGTTTCTGCTAAGATTTTAGTTTTAAGTATCTCTATACCAAATGTGGGGCTTTACTCACAAGCCCTAGATCAAGAGTTGCATGCTCTTCCAACTGAGCCAGACAGGTAGGTGCCCTGTGCCTCAGTTTTCCTTTTCTTAAAACGTTCCATTTGCTCTTGTAAAGACTATATATTCCCCAGTAATTCTGAATTTATTTTGATATAAGGCAATCATTTTTTGTTTGTGTTGTTCAAAACTTCTAGATCTTTACTGGATTTGTTGTACTTTGTTTTGTTTTGTCTTCCTAGTCTATCAGTGGGAAGTATGTTAAAATTATCTGCTGGTCAATTATGCTTCTGACAATGGCAGGCCAGTTTATTTGGGACTAATCCTTCCAAGAAAGCAAAATGAGACCCCTTGGGGATCTCCCAAGTGGGAAGTATGTTAAAATTATCTGCTGGTCAATTATGCTTCTGACAATGGCAGGCCAGTTTATTTGGGACTAATCCTTCCAAGAAAGCAAAATGAGACCCCTTGGGGATCTCCCAGCCCCACATTTGGATACTGGTCACCTCCCAATTCTGCTTCCAGAGTGGGTTAACTCTGGGCTTTGAAGTGAGACATCCAAGTGCAAAGGCTCACTGTGTTCCTTAATGCACCGACTGATTAAGAGTGTCCTATCTGCCTGGTGGCTCCAGAGTTCTTCTCAATTGCTTCTTTTTCCTAATTGCTTATCAGGAAAGAGTTCATTGGTTTTGTCCTAAGGCAATCACCCCCTGCTAGTCCAGGAGAACACTATGGACCTGTGTTCCTTCGCCCATCTCAGTTATCACTCTTTCTGCACAATATCCCTCTCCAACCCTATTCCCCCCTAGACTCCTTATTTTAAGCACACCTCTGGCCCCTGACATATATCTATTTCAGGAAACTCGAGTACAGGGGCATTTAGAGAATGAGGTCTACATATCTATTTGTCATCAACCTGCTGAGTGGACTTGAGTAGGATCAGCCACCTGTCTGTGCCTGTTTGTTTTCCTTGGTTAATTTTAGCAAATAATACTTCTGCTCTGCAGGTTTTAAGGTTTTAACAACAGACTCTAAAATGGAGAAGTTAACAAATTATAATATCCTAGGGTCACAGAGCTTAATACCAAATTCGTGATGAAAGCTTGTCCACAACTTCATTTGTTGGTACTGGGGTCAAGAGGAGGACAGGGTAACAACCTTTCCTTTCCTCCTAGTTCCTTTCTTCTCCCATCAGTGTATATTTAATCCTGTCATACAGGAAAACTAGCTTTCATTCTGAGTTACCCCAATTCTTCCCTATCCCTCAAGGTGGGACTGAGCATCTCTTCTTCCAGGAAACCTGATACCATGATGCACATAATGAACCCTCTGTATTTATACCTTCAGGTACTGACTGTATATCCCATTCATCCCTTCTTGCCATGCCCCACCCTAGTTTCTGCTAGTTTGGATAATAAGACTTAACTCTTCTTTGGGCTGTATGCCAACAGATAGTCACACCTCCACTCATGAGGAGTGGTCATTGCCATAAGCCTGAGCACATTGTAGACTCTCTATAACCCTATAAATATTGCCTATTCTTTCTAGGAGTATTTACATTTGAAAATATTCCTATAGGTTCCAAGTGACTGAGTAAATAATGGTAACAAATAAGGAATTGTCTGAGAGGGGAGCTTGGAGAGGCTAGTGGCATTTCCTTTCAATTCTAGACCACGGGTGCTATCATGTATAAGGAAGATTGTACTTCCCTGGATCGTTAAAAGGGTGGCTGCTTGTGGGAACCTACTAGAATCACAGGCCTGAAATAAGGAAAGAAAGGCTGCACCAAGAAGTTTGGGGAACTCAGAGGGATGTTTTTTTCTTTAGCCATAAGATCATCCCACACATAAACAGTTTCCCCAGGGCTGGTAGTTAATGAACAAAGAGAGTCCAGGAGTCTTAACTAAGGAGTTCAATCTTCTGAATGGTAAGAAGGCAGGGAAATCCACTGGGAGCCAGGGGTTGAGAGCTTGGGGGAAAAGTAGAAGCAGTGATTGGTACTGGGACAAAGAAGAAGAGACAGAGGTTCTGGGTTACTGCCATAGTTTATTTGTCAGTGAAATGAGGTTGATAATTTAATGGTTCAGGGAAGAGGGTTGGCAAGGAGGAGGGACATTGCCCTGGGACCCCACTTCCTCCCTCCCTTTGCCTCCCAGCTGGAGCAAGATGATGGCCCCCTGGACATCAGGTAGAATTAGTCTGTTGCCCTTCAGATGTCCTCCACATTTCACTGGAGTCTAGGGAACTACGTAGTTACTGTGCTGCTGGGTTTATTGTTCTTAGTGGTGGTATCTGAAAAAGAGAAGGGGTAGGTATTCAGTGGCTGCACAGTCAGCTGAGACGCACTTCTTTGAGAGTAACAGATCCTCCCAAACCCCGGGGGCAGGGATATTTTCTGTGGTTTAGGAGATGCCTATACAAGGCTTCTCTCAGGATGTTTTAAGTCCAGTGAACGAAGAGACATAAATGTCAGATCTCCTGAGGTTTGAAAAAATCAGGAAGGCTTGCAAGTGGACAATGGGTGCTTGCGGTTGGGGTAAGAGGTAGGGATCCCAGGTTGGAATGGATACTGGGACTGGGGAGGCATAGTCTCCTTCCATCTGTTCCCTCACAGTTAGGGGTTCTTTGAGAACCTTATGGCAAGAGAGGGTTAAATCTTAAATCCTACCAGTTTCTGCGATTTCCATGCAGATATTTCCACAGATGGAATTGCAGCATTCATTGCCATTATCGCATTCTATGTCAAAATTGCAGTTTCTACCACACTGGGGGATGGTGGGAATCGTCTCGCAGTCTTTCAGGCTTGGGTTTGATATAACTGAGAAGGAACACATGAGCAGTGACTCCAAGAAGAAGAGTTTTTCTCACTATTATCAGCCCCTCTAAGGCCCCAACACACTCCATTGGTTTCTCTTCTTCTTCTGCCTACCTAGGGATCTCGTGGCTTTTTCCATTCCTACAGTCAAAAAACAGCTCCCACTCCCAGGTAAATCCAGCAACCATGAAGTCACCTCCATGGAATTGAACATCACAGGACCTGAGAGACCTGAAACACAGTTCTCAGAACAGAGAGGCCCAAGAGATCCTCTGGTCTCCTGCTCTCATTTTACAGAGTGAGAAGAACAGAGTCCCAGGGAAGAGGATAAATTGTCTTGTACTTTTCCCTTTCTGGTTGAGACAGTCTNTTGTTCTTAGTGGTGGTATCTGAAAAAGAGAAGGGGTAGGTATTCAGTGGCTGCACAGTCAGCTGAGACGCACTTCTTTGAGAGTAACAGATCCTCCCAAACCCCGGGGGCAGGGATATTTTCTGTGGTTTAGGAGATGCCTATACAAGGCTTCTCTCAGGATGTTTTAAGTCCAGTGAACGAAGAGACATAAATGTCAGATCTCCTGAGGTTTGAAAAAATCAGGAAGGCTTGCAAGTGGACAATGGGTGCTTGCGGTTGGGGTAAGAGGTAGGGATCCCAGGTTGGAATGGATACTGGGACTGGGGAGGCATAGTCTCCTTCCATCTGTTCCCTCACAGTTAGGGGTTCTTTGAGAACCTTATGGCAAGAGAGGGTTAAATCTTAAATCCTACCAGTTTCTGCGATTTCCATGCAGATATTTCCACAGATGGAATTGCAGCATTCATTGCCATTATCGCATTCTATGTCAAAATTGCAGTTTCTACCACACTGGGGGATGGTGGGAATCGTCTCGCAGTCTTTCAGGCTTGGGTTTGATATAACTGAGAAGGAACACATGAGCAGTGACTCCAAGAAGAAGAGTTTTTCTCACTATTATCAGCCCCTCTAAGGCCCCAGCACACACTCCATTGGTTTCTCTTCTTCTTCTGCCTACCTAGGGATCTCGTGGCTTTTTCCATTCCTACAGTCAAAAAACAGCTCCCACTCCCAGGTAAATCCAGCAACCATGAAGTCACCTCCATGGAATTGAACATCACAGGACCTGAGAGACCTGAAACACAGTTCTCAGAACAGAGAGGCCCAAGAGATCCTCTGGTCTCCTGCTCTCATTTTACAGAGTGAGAAGAACAGAGTCCCAGGGAAGAGGATAAATTGTCTTGTACTTTTCCCTTTCTGGTTGAGACAGTCTTCCAAACCTAGCTGTTCCCCAGAAACCTTTGCCACCAGTTATGGACCCACTACTCTCCCCTCAATTCTGCTGATTTCAATTCTTTCACCCTAGTGATTCCAAACTTCTCTTGGTCAAGCACCCATTTTATTTCTCCTCCCCATGCCCAATATTCTAAAATACTCAATTTCCTAAACAAAGGGCACATTTCAAGAAATAACGAGTATCCCTTTCCCAATTTGATGCTCTTCCTTGGAGCGCCTAACTGGAGGACAGGAGCTCCTGGTGGCTCAAGCTAGGCAAGGTCCATGCAGGCTTTGAACCCTGTGGAGCTTTCCGCTTCTTCGAGTCCTCCTCAACAAAAACACCATGTAGCCACCACAGTCCCCACGACACACATAAAAACATCCTTTTTCATAACATCAGGAGACCATCAAACATTCAGCTTTCCTCAGGTATCCTGGTGTAAAAGAGGAACCAAGTCTTTCATATATGCCAGTCCCTTGTTCCTTGTTTTCTACCCCCCTCTTCATTTTGAAGCTCAACTAGAATACCTACTGAAATCTGGACGCTTAGCTACAGGCTCGGGGATTTCTCTTATACTTCCTGTCACTGGCAGAATCACAAGGCAGTAGAGTATCAGGAGCTGGAGAACCAACCACTTCATGATGTTAACTCTGGATGTCTGAGTGTGAGCCTGGCAGGAGACCCAGGAATTGACTAGGTCCTGCAGGGGGTAGAGAAGGGCTTTGGGGTGTGGAGCTGGGAGAACACGTGACTGGTCTCTCACCGCCCATCTGGTTCTACCTCAACTCCTCCATGCACCACTCCTTGGTTGGGCATTGTTGTCTCCCGAGGTTCTTTCCTTCTCTTATGCTTTCTACTCCTCTCATTGCAAAAATGAATTCTTCATAACTTATCATTTCTTATTTTAGAAATTTGAAAAACACAGAATTACAAAGGAAACTAATAAGGTATGATCAGTTATCCATTACCTAGATAATGATGTCATTCTTCTTTCATGAAATATAGCTTTAGAACTGACTTCCCAGGGCACCCGGGTGGCTCAGCAATTAAGCGTCTGCCTTTGGCTCAGGTCATGATCCCAGGGTCCTGGGATTAAGCCCTGCATCAGGCTCCCTGCTGGGCAGGAAACCTGCTTCTCCCTCTCATACTCTCCTTGCTTATGTTCCCTCTCTTGCTGTCTCTCTATGTCAAATAAATAAATAAAATCTTTTAAAAAAAGGTGACTTCCCAACAAAAAATCATACATATTTATTGTGTATGTATTTTAGTATCTTTTAAAAGCCATTTAAGAATATCAGTAATGAAAGGAAATTAAAATTTAAAAATCACCAGAGACTTAAAAACCGATTACAAGATTTGAAGTGGAACAACTTTTTCTAAGCCTGAATTTCAACCAACATCTTCTGTGTTTCATAAGTATTAGCTCCTAAATGATACCAGCACATTTCATTTTTTTTAAAAGATTTTATTTATTTATTTAACAGAGAGAGAGACAGCCTGCGAGAGAGGGAACACAAGCAGGGGGAGTGGAGGAGGAAGAGGCAGGCTCCCAGCAGAGGAGCCTGACGCGGGGCTCGATCCCATAACGCCAGGATCCCGCCCTGAGCCGAAGGCATATGCTTAACTACTGAGCCACCCAGGCGCCCCAGCACATTTCATTTTTAAACGTACTTAACTTACGATTTTTGTGGATACACTAATTTTATATCACTCAATTCCTTTAATGTCGTTTTTGAGAGTGACATCAGCAAGTTGCCTGAATAAGACCCCCTGTTTGAACTCCCCCTCCCTGACCCCCACACAACAACTTGGCATCCACCCGTAGACCAAAGTACCTTGGAGAAGCTGCGGATCCAGCACCATATGCCAAGGGACCCAGGAGGAGTCTCAGCCATGGATTGGGTCATTGGCATAGAGACCTCAGTCTTGGCATGGGACCCTGACATGGCCTGAGAACTGACTGTAACCCCCTTCAGTCACAGTCCAGGAGTCATTGGAGAACACTCATTTAGAGGATCACCCAGAGATGACATAGCTTTGTGGAAGTCCAGGCGTGTAACAGAGAAGTTACATCACACTGTCTGAGAAAAAAAATTCCAAGTGTGGACGTATTGGAGAGATTAATGAATCATGGAACATTCCATCATTAACTAAGGATATACTGTATGGTGACTAACATAACATAATAAAAAAATTATTATTAAAAAAGAAAAAAAGTAACAGTTTGACTTTACCTGCATCATACCAATCCAGATTTTAAAAACTTACTCTAAGGAACTGTGCATTCAAAAATGTTTAAGCTGTCTGTGAACGCAGGCAAGAGAATGTACAGTCCTTGCCTCACACTTCAGTTTGTTCCGTGCTCACATTGTTTACACATATGGTTCATTATCTATATCATCATCCCCACATTACTAAGTGAAAACATCTACAAAAATGAAACCTTATGAATTTGGTTGGCATGAGCCAAGGGGTCTGAACAAGCCCACAATATTAGAAGTAAAATTGCTAAGTGTTTAGTATTTGAACAGTGAACACACCCAAGTCCGACCACATAAAATGTTTTCATGATTCTTCTGTGCACAAGAAAATAAACTATGAAAGTTCTGTAGGCCCTAGAAAGCTGTAGTGAGTCACCAGAGCATGGCCTAGTGTTTTTGAAAGCTGGAGAAATACGTACTTAAAATGATAACCGTGATCACTGTGGGAGGAAGTCAAGCAACGGGTTGATACAGCAAATCCTGTTGGATATCTTCAAATATCTCAAGAAGAAGGGAGAGGGCCTTGAGGTAGTTCTGTGAAGACTGAATTCCAGAGAGTGCAGAAGAGTTTCAAGAGATTTGAGAATGGTGAAAGACTGCTGAATTTACATACAGAAAATAAAGACAATGATGGGGCGCCTGGGTGGCACAGCGGTTAAGCGTCTGCCTTCGGCTCAGGGCGTGATCCCGGCGTTATGGGATCGAGCCCCACATCAGGCTCCTCTGCTATGAGCCTGCTTCTTCCTCTCCCGCTCCCCCTGCTTGTGTTCCCTCTCTCGCTGGCTGTCTCTATCTCTGTCAAATAAATAAATAAAATCTTTAAAAAAAAAAAAAAGAAAAGAAAGACAATGAATAAAAGCAAGTTTTGACTGTTTCTTAAACAGGCTTTCATAACAGCCTCTTTTTTTTAATAATAATTTTTTATTATGTTATGTTAGTCACCATATAGTACATCCTTAGTTTTTCATGTAGTGTTCCATGATTCATTATTTGCGTATAGCACCCAGTGCTCCATGCAATATGTGTCCTCCTTAAGAGCCATCACCGGCCTATCCCAATCCCCCACCCCCCTCCCCTCTGAAGCCCTCAGTCTGTTTCCCAGAGTCCAAAGTCTCTCATGGTTCATTCCCCCTTCTGTTTTTTTTTTGTTTTTGTTTTTGTTTTTTTTAAAGATTTTATTATTTATTCGACGGAGATAGAGACAGCCAGCGAGAGAGGGAACACAAGCAGGGGGAGTGGGAGAGGAAGAAGCAGGCTCATAGCAGAGGAGCCTGACGTGGGGCTCGATCCCATAACGCCGGGATCACTCCCTGAGCCGAAGGCAGACGCTTAACCGCTGTGCCACCCAGGCGCCCCATTCCCCCTTCTGTTAACCACCCCCCCTTCTTTCTTCCCTTTCTTCTCCTACCGATCTTCCTGCTATTCCTTATGTTCCATAAATGAGTGAAACCATATGATAATTGTCTTTCTCTGCTTGACTTATTTCACTTAGTATAATCTCCTCCAGTCCCATCCATGTTGCCGCAAATGCTGGGTAATCGTTCTTTCTGATGGCTGAGTAATATTCCATTGTATTTATGGACCACATCTTCTTAATCCAGTCATCTTTTGAAGGGCATCTCGGCTCCTTCCACAATTTCGCTATTGTGGACAATGCTGCTTTGAACACTGGGGTGCATATGGCCCTTCTCTTCACTACGTCTGTATCATAACAACGTCTTTTCAACCACATCCACCTCCCCACCTTCAGACACCTGATGGCTCACTTCTCAGACGTTGTGGTTCTTTGGTTACATGAGCTGGCTTTGCAGCCCTCATCCAGCCTGTCCCACAGACTGGCATGAATCGGGACATATCCTCCAGGCAGTTTGGTTTCCTCTTCTCTAATGAAGTAAGATACTTACTAGTTAGCCATTCCTTTCTAGCTTTGAGTGTCTTGAAAACGCTTATTTATTGTTTCCTCTCCTATTCTCTTTGACCTTGTGTATTAATGTGGTTTTTTTCCTCTCACAACATTTCTTTTAAGATTGTATTTATTTATTTGAGAGAGAGAAGAGAGAGAGAGAGAGACAGAGAGAGAGAGCACGCGTGCATGAGAGGGGGAGGGTCGGAGGGAGAAGCAGACTCCCTGCTGAGCAGGGAGCCCAGTGCAGGATGGATCCTGGGACTCCAGGATCATGGCCTGAACCGAAGGCAGTCAACCAACTGAACTACCCAGGCACCCCCTCTCTCACAACGGGTTTTAAGTGTAAGCAGAGGTAAAGAGGATAACCATGCCCATGTCTCAGGCCCTGGCACCTGTGACTTCCTGACCTGAGGTGCTAAAGGGGCTTTGCAGATGTGATGAAGGGTAGGGACCTTGAGATGGGGAGCAGGGTGAGACCAGTGTAACCAAGAGTCCTTAAGTAGGGAATGTCTCCTGACTGCAGTGGGTTAAAGAGCAGCAGAAGAAGCTAAGAGCTGAAGCATGAGGACCCACCTGGCGCTTGCTGGCTCTGAGGATGGAGGAATGGAGCCCACGCCAAAGCATGTGAGTGGCCTCTAGAAGCTGAAAACGGCCCTCAGCTGACAGCCGGCAAGGAAATTTAGACCTCAGTCTTAGTTCTTGAAGGAACTGAATTCTGCCAACAATCGGAAGGAACACAGACATGGATCCTTCCCTCTAGAGACAAAACACTAAAAGGAGTACAGCCCTGCTGACACCTTCACTGGAAGGCATGAGACCCTTGTGGGACTTCGGACCTAGGGAACTGTGAGATAATAATTTGTGTGGTTTAAGCTCCTAAATTCATGGTGACTTGTTACAACAGCAATAGAAAGCAAAAATCATAATTCAAACACCCTGTTTAACTGGTGATCCCATTTCTGTGTTAGGATTTCCTAACCTATCTGGGTGTTTCAGTTTCTTCCTAACTCACTCCTCCGGGGTTCTCCTTCCTGCGGACTGCTCAGACGTTTATATCTTTTGCAGTGGACAAGATGCGTTCTTAGGTTACTTAGCTTTATTCCTAATTCAAAGGTTTATGGTTTGAGCTCCATACTCGTGAGAGCCAAGGTGAGTCTTTGTCATTTCAAACACAAGACAAACACTGAAAAACAAATTTTCTCTCTCAATGAGCAATAATGGCTTTCAAAACTGTTGTGGCCCTCAGATCCATGACCATGACTCTGTCCTCCCTGATTTATTTTGTGATCCCTTTTCCCTGGGGAAATAAACCTCAGCTTCATGTCCTAACTTCATGGTCAAAGTGCTTTTATCATTTTATCATCTGACCCCAAACTTTGACTCCTAAGGATCCCTTTTTTGTCTTTTCCATTTTTTCATTATCTAGAAGATTCTTCCCTTCCAAGTGAACAATATTGCCCTTTTGGTATTCATTGAAGGCACAGAGATCTGAAAATATGGGCTCTGTGAAAGCTCTGTGTTGGTGTTTCCCCTGCCTAAGGTAGTCTGATATTGGGAAATACCATTTCCTGCTAGCTTATGGGATGGACTTATAGACCAAGCTGTGTTCCCTTTCCATATACCCATTATTGCTTTCAGAGCTCAGAGGGGGAGCATGGAGGGGCACCAAATTCGGACCACCCAACGTGAATCTTTCTTGGATGTCTTTGCGTTAAGGAGGGTTGTGATCCAGGAAAGGTGGTCCCAGAATCACTTACACCAGGCATTCCAGGCTTGGGCAGAACCCCTTCCTCCCGTGTCATACCACCTACAAAAAGTCTTGTTCTCGAGGCCTCCCAGCACAGGCAGAAGCATCACAACCCCATAGATGAGTATGATGACTAGGAGAACCCAGGGCTTCATGGTCGTCTCTCTGTGTGTTTGGGTTGAGTTCTGGCAGAAGACAGGTCTTCCTCCAATGCCACATTAGGAATTCCACCCCCCAAGGATAACCAGTGTATGTATGTCCTTTTTTGTTGTTCTTATTATGTTCATGACCTTGGAATAATAGAACACATCGAGTGTCCTGATTTGTTTACTTAAGAACATATGTAATAGGATAATATAAAGGAATATTAGTCCAGACTCTGAGACAGAGTACAGAATGATTCCAGAATGAGTTATGTGAGATGGGTTACAATGTAGGACTTGAGAAAGTTGATGGTCAAGAACTGGTCAGGAGACCCTTAAACCTCTCATCTAAATAGATGATCCAAAGTTGACTGAGTTCTGGAGAGGGTTTCAAAGACTTTATTGGTAAAAAACTCTGTTTGGGGAAGTGGGAAAGCTGTCTTCTAATTCCAAGTTGAGATAAAAGGCTTTGTGGATACTACTCATAGAGCTTACTGTGCATCTCCAGAAGCCTGTAAGGATCCTGTAGACCTGAGTCATGACTGAAGGCTCTCAAGTGGCCTTTAACACCAAAGAAGAGAGCTGCAGTTGGGGCACATCTGAGTTGTAAATGGCCAGATGCCATTTTCTGTCTGCAGTGAACCCTTGAAATCTCCCATGAAAGAGTGCCAGAAGCACTAAGTCAGCTTGTGGTAGTATGTGCTGAGTGAGAACTGTCCTACTCCCACTTACTGGTTCTTCATGCCTCTACTGCCTAGGAGACAGAAACTTTTTTTTTTTAGATTTCATTTATTTATTTGACAGAGAGAGAGAGAACAGCAGAGGGAGAGGGAGAAGCCGACTCCCTGCCAAGCTGGGAGCCCAACGTGGGACTCGATATCAGGACCCCGGGATCATGACCTGAGCCGAAGGCAGACGTTTAACCGACTGAGCCACCCAGGTGCCTGAGACAAAAACTTTTTATAGTGAGATGGGGGTGAAGGAACAGAATCACAAAGAGCCCAAGATGGAGATACTGACCCTTTTCCACAACTAGAGCTTCTGAGGGAGGGGAGAGTCCACAGTTCTCAACAGTTGTGGAGTTGTGGCTAATTACATGGGCCTGCACATTTAATGATTAAGCTGAGATGTTTTGTGACTGAGGAGTCGCACAAAATTTGGAGACCTACATGCTTTCTTGAGGACGCAAAGAAACAACTAACCAATCTGCATAAAATATACAGGGGGGAGAGACAAAATAATATGATCACATCATACAAGTCATGCCAACAATTCAACAACCCATATCATAATCATTTCCCCATAGATGGGAGGAATTGTTGAGGAGAAAACAATGAAGCAGAAGAGGAAACACACTGCTGACAACTGGCAGCTGAGGGGTGGGGACGATGGGGCAAGGAAGGAGATCCTTAATCACCACTCAAAATTCCCAGAGCTCTCCCATCTGTCCCCATTAGCCTTTATCTGCTGCCATCCTAAAACCAAAGAGGAAGAGAAAGAAAAAAAGCCCAAGAAAAGAGTAAAATTCCAATGTTATGAATTACATGGTCACAAGGCAGTGATTGTCCTTCTCCCTGGAAGTCTTTATATTTGTTCAGATGTTTTCCAACAAGCAGAAGAGCCTCCCTCTGCACTGTCCAATATGGTAGACTCTACCCACATGTGATGATTTTAATGAAA
>NC_048230.1:59889494-59901080 GCF_002007445.2 Ailuropoda melanoleuca | reverse complement strand
GAGGGAGTAAACGTGAATTCTGCTATGACCTGGGTGTCCAAAAACCCAAGTTCCAGCATGCGGAGAATTGTTGATCAGGTTGGTCTGTCTGACAAACACATGGCCTCATGGTTGTCATGGCTTCTGCAGTGATTGTTCTCTCCTCATGCTCCAGCCATGCTCCTTCTCTATGTCAGTGCAGATGGCAGGACTCTAGAAGTATCTTGCACATCTCATACACTATGATGATGGTCAACTCCTGCTTCATTTCCATCCTTTGGGTGCCCCCCACGCTCACAAGTGGGTCCATACTGATGCCTTCACCCACGAAGTGTGTCCCACCACCATCTCCGGTAGTAGTCTGTGTCATAACAAACCCAGGGTGCCTAGCTAAGGAGCTATAGGAAGTTCTGGAATGCAAGGGCTGGGTTTAGGTGCCAAGTGTAAGACCTACCACCAAGAAATGCCCATCGGCCCAAATATAATTAGAATAGGCATAACATGCAGGATTCGAGGAGAGCTCTATCCTGAGGCAGTTGTTTCTAAGCCTAAAATCTACCATTAAAATTACATTCTCTGGGAGTGCATACCCAACAGTGAGTGTAGTGTCTGTGCAGTGTCTTAACTTGGGAAGTGTTCACTCCCTGGAAAGCATTAGTGAGTGGATGTGAGAAGGTAGAAGAATCTACATGAGAGGAAACCATGCATCTGAATTCTAAGGATATTCTGGGTCACTGTTGCTGGGTATATGGTGGTCCCTTTTTATGTGAATTCAGGTTTCTTTTATTTGTGGAATGCTTTCTAGTTTTTAATATTGGTAACTTTGGGGTCTTTTTGAAAACTCCAATTATATTTATTTATTTAGATTTTCTTTGTCTATCTTCTTTACTAACCTTTCTCTCTCTGTTTTTACTTTTTGCATTTTATTTGTGATCTCTTGTCTTTTTTTTTAAATTTAAGTCCAATTAGCCAAGGTATAGTACATCATTCATTTTTGATATAATGTTCAATGATTCAGGTTGAATATTGTCTTCTCTCATTCTTTTTCTTTTTTTTTTAAGATTTTATTTATTTATTCGACAGAGATAGAGACAGCCAGCGAGAGAGGGAACACAAGCAGGAGGAGAGGGAGAGGAAGAAACAGGCTCACAGCAGAAGAGCCCTGATGTGGGGCTCGATCCCATAATGCCAGGATCACGCCCTGAGCCGAAGGCAGACGCTTAACTGCTGTGCCACCCAGGCGCCCCTCTCTCATTCTTTTTCAATGTCTCTTATAGTTCAGTTGAATTTATTCTGTCTCGAAATCTTGTAACAATCTTTATTTCTGCGATGACCTTTAACTTTTTCTTTGATTTTTTTTTTTGTTCTGTCCACCTCTTACTTCATGTCTTCCTGGATTTTTGCTACTTATGTGCTGTGTTTTTAAACTTCTGATTCAAGGTATTTTTTCATCTATTAAAATCTTTATTTACAGATATTTATTTCATTAAAGTTGCAGGTGTTGTATTACCCTTCTCCCTGACAAGGTATTTCTGGTGGGAGAATTTTTTTTCTGCAGAAATATTTCAGTTTTCATTCATTCTATTTTCTTTAATAGTAGTTTTACATTCCATTAACTTTGTAACATCTTGTTTTAATAGACCAGCAGTGACAGTTTTATGCTGAAATTGTTCTAGGCTTTGGCCACTGGAAACTCTTTAAGGTTGGTTCCTGTTTCCCATTCTTTGACTTTATAGAATTTCCTTACTTTCTGACCCTAAAAGATACTCCACTCTCATCTTGTATTTTCTAAGCCTAGTTCTAGAATTAGCCATTTCTCCAAGAAGCCTTGTCCATTTATTGGAGAATGGTTTTAAAAACCAAGATCTGGGCTCCTGGTGTGCTTATTGCTACTGTGGTATCACTGCTTCCAGGCATAGCCAGGAAATATACACATGTGTAACTAATCCATGTATATACACATATCTATTTTACTTCTGTATCTGTCTCTCTGTATATATATTGAGCTGAATGTGGGCTCATATTGATGTCTCTGTCTCAAACCCGGTACCGTGAGGGCTCATTCTAGCCTTCCATTTTGCTTATTTGTAACTTCTTTTCTCTTACAGTTAGAAACATGGCTCCTATCATCCCTACTTATTTACTTATTTGTCCAATCTTATATACAATCTTATATACATCTTGTATGCATGTATGTCATTTTCGAATTTTTACCGAGGGATTCCTGGGTGGCTCTGTCGGTTAAGGGTCCAACTCTTGATTTTGGCTCAGATCATGATCTCAGGATCATGAGATCAAGCCCCGTGTCCAGCTCCAAGCTGGGCATGAGGACTGCTTAGGATTCTCTCTCTCCCTCTCCCTCTTCCCCTCCACCCTGCTCACTCACACTTTCTCTCTCTTTCTCTCTTTCTCTCTCTCAAAAAAATAAAATAATAAAATAAAATAAAATAAAATAAAATAAAATGAATTATTTACCCACACCTTGTGAGAAACAAATTTACCAGAGACCTGCTCTCTGAAAAACCAAATGAAAGAGCTACTTGCCAGTTACCTACATCAAAATGACATACTAGAAATATACTTCTATATTGTGAAACCCATGAGATTAGCCTGTCAGTACTAAGGTAACCAAATGAGGAAGCGAGAGTTAGAAGCTATGCAGCCTGTAGGATGCGAACAATTTGGGGGGTATAATAGGGCAGGCAAAGATAGTGGAAGGGAGTTGAAAAGCCAAAAATCACTGGTGATAAATGAGTTTATTGTCAAGGATTTGCTCTTGCCCAGCCCTCAGTGTGAACAGACTGGTGTCCTGCTGGGAGATTAGGATTTAGACCTCATGCAAAGATTTCCTGCAAGACAGAAAGGTTATATACTCTGAGGCTAAGGGAACTCTGAGGAACAAGCATTCATTCCCAAGCTTAATTTATCCATCCCCGCCAGACCCTGGGACACAAGTACTCTATGTAGTGCCAAAAATTGTACACTTCTGGGGTGGGGAGGTGGGTTTGGTTCATTGAACAGAGAAATGTAGAAATTTGGGGCCTAACTGGGCCAAAAGCGTTCATTGAAAGGTCTGACGATGGAGGCAATGGTTAGAAATTTGGACAAAAACTGGGAAAAGAACAAATGATTGAGTAATATAATGAGGACAACATAGGCATTAATTATATAATAAAAGAAACAATGTGCCCCAAGCTGGTGTCTTGGTTTATTTGCCAGTGAACTGCTGTCCAGGTTTAGGGGACATTGTCTTCCACTATTTTTGTGCCTAGGATTTGGAGTGTCTCAGTTTTCTGTTTATGAATAATAGCATCTGAGAATCAGTGAAGACCTATGCCCAAGTACACCTCCCAACTCACTTTATTTTTCCAACAGATGTTTCCACAATAGGTCCAGCAGCATGTGTAATTTTTGTTTGTACATTTAAGGGCCCTAGAACACTTCTTGGTACATTCAATGACAGTTGGCTCTCCCCAGCACTCCTCAATGAACATTTCATCCCCTGTAATTGACATAAGATGGAAAGATGCTGACAGGGGCCACATAGCCAAGGTGGGAAGAGAAGTCTTTCATAAGCTTAACAGACCCTCCTAGAATCCAAACCCCACCAAGCCCCACCCAGGTATCCATCTGCCCTATGAGAAAATCTCTGTACTGAGCCTCCTCGTTACATCTTCACAGATCTCTGCCTTCTCTGCTCCCACAGGCCTCTCGGGCCTCATCAAGCCTCCTGGAGATGGGATTCAGCATACCCTCCCACACACTCATGAGTCCTCCTATAAAATCTACATTTCAGTAACAGGAGACCTCAGGGCCCAAGGCAGCCTCTAGCCTCATTACCATACCTACTTCCTAATGTGGGAAGCCAGACCAGGGAGAATAAGGAACAGATTCTCTCCCTTTTTCTTCTCTTTCTTGTTGACCCTGCCTTTAAGAGCAGCTTCTCACCAAATTCTTCTCTCTCTCACCCATTCTTTTGGCACCCTCCACTGATTCCATTTTCTCATCATACGTCCCTCAGCTTTGCCCCACTAGAGACACATCTCATGTCTCTTTTCTACCTTTTCACATTCTGAAAGATCCTGCCACTGAAACTAAAGGTATATATTAAGAAATCGGGGGGGGGGGAATGGGATAGGCTGGTGATGGGTAGTGGAGGGCATGTATTGCATGGTGCACTGGGTGTTATAAGCAACTAGTGAATCATCAAACTTTACATCAAAAACCAGGGATGTACTGTATGGTGACTAACATAATATAATAAAAAAATATTATTATAATAAAAAAAAAGAAAAGAAAAGAAATCCCCCAATGGGGCGCCAGGGTGGCTCAGTCATTGAANGTATGGTGACTAACATAATATAATAAAAAAATATTATTATAATAAAAAAAAAGAAAAGAAAAGAAATCCCCCTATGGGGCGCCAGGGTGGCTCAGTCATTGAAAGTCTGCCTTTGGCTCAGGGCGTGATCCCGGCGTTCTGGGATCGAGCCCCACATCAGGCTCCTCCGCTGGGAGCCTGCTTCTTCCTCTCCCACTCCCCCTATCTGTGTTCCCTCTCTCTCTGGCTGTCTCTCTCTCTGTCAAATAAATAAATAAATAAAATCTTTTCTTAAAAAAATCCCCCTATAGTACTCTTCAAAGTACATAGCTAAGACACAGAGCTTCTGGAAGTATGGAAAAATATGGTAGCCTGACATGGAAAACTAACATATCTTTATAACTTATGGAGTGTATATAAAAGGTCACAGGTACCCATTGCCACTTTCCAGGTTGGAAGAGGAGACATCGAAGGATCTCAACTTAGACATTTCTTGGATCTCTGTGCATAAAAAAAAGTCTCCGAATCTCCGACAGGTGACCCAGGGAAGGTGGGTCCTGAACCCTGAGTCAGATGTGCCAGACACAATACCCCTTCACTTATCCAGGAACAAGCACAGTACCCCCATCGCACAGTACCCCCACCTCCAGGCTAATCACCTACAGCTGTGTTTTTCCTTCATCACTCCCAGCACAGACAGTAGCACCATACAGAGGAAGGTCATGAGTTGAGGTGTCCAGAGCTTCATGATGCTGACCGTATATGTCTGAATATATATTGTCAGGATGTGTCTTCCCTTTCCAGTTGCTGCTGGAAATTGAGAAATATAAACAGAGTTGTGAAGCAAAAATAAGTGCTTATAGAATTTCTTTCCTTGGGGCGCCTGGGTGGCACAGCTGTTAAGGNTGACCGTATATGTCTGAATATATATTGTCAGGATGTGTCTTCCCTTTCCAGTTGCTGCTGGAAATTGAGAAATATAAACAGAGTTGTGAAGCAAAAATAAGTGCTTATAGAATTTCTTTCCTTATTCCTCCTTGCCCCCATCCACACAACAACAGGCACACACCTAAGCTGAATGCTGGCTTTGGGAAAAGGTTTCTCCCCATCTCACACTTCATGCCTTCCTTTTATAGAAAAAAAAATTTTTTTTAATGTGTTGCCTTCCCTTGATTAAAAGAGAATTCAAATCCAACTGACAAAATTCTTAAAACATAAAAAAGTACAAAGAAGACAATTAAATATTTCTAGGAACTCCACTATGTCACTGTACGTTATTCTGTCTTCTGTACGCATCCATAAAACTGAAATCATATCAGACTTGCTGTCTATATCTTGACTTTTTATTTAAAAATGTGCAACATGGTATTTGGGGCACCTGAGTGGCTCAGTCAGTTAAGCATACAACTCTTGATTTCTGCTCAGGTCATGATCTCAGGGTCGTGAGATTGAGCCCTGTGTTGGGCTCTGTGCTGAGCGTGGAGCCTGCTTAAGATTCTCTCTCTCCCTCTCCCTCTGGCGCTCCCCCACCCACTGGCTTGCACGCTCTCACTCTAAAAAAAATTAAAAATTTTAAAATTAAAAAAAAATTGTAACATGATATTAAAATTAAAGTTTTGGCCAAGACCTTTGGATAACCCCTAAAATGAGCTTGTGAGACAGATCAACTTGGAGTTTAAAGAAAATCTACTCAAAAATTTAAGTTAAATTTTTGCGAAAAATAAGTCATGTGGCCATTTTCCACATTTAAAATAAGTCAGGATTTTAAGAGTGACCAACTGCTTTTTGGTCATCTTTCCCTGTTGTTTTTAAAGAATGCTGTGCTCTTTTTGGTTTCTTTCATCTATGGAATGGTTTCTCTCATCCATGGAACATAAGAACTAGGAAGATCGGTAGGAGAAGAAAGGGATAAAGAAAAGGGGGGTAATCAAAAGGGCGAATGAAGCATGAGAGACAATGGNAGGGGGAATGAAGCATGAGAGACAATGGACTCTGAGAAACAAACTGAGGGCTTCAGAGGGGAGGGGGTGGGGGAATGGGATAGGCTGGTGATGGGTAGTAAGGAGGGCACGTATTGCATGGTGCACTGGGTGTTATACGCAACTAACGAATCATCGAACTTTACATCAGAAACCAGGGATGTACTGTATGGTGACTAACATAATATAATAAAAAAATATTATTATAAAAAAAAGAATGCTGTGCTCTTTTAATTCCAACTCACTAAAAAGGCTTTAAGAATACCTTGCATNACTAACATAATATAATAAAAAAATATTATTATAAAAAAAAGAATGCTGTGCTCTTTTAATTCCAACTCACTAGAAAGGCCTTAAGAATACCTTGCATAACTGTGAGAGGCAAACTGAGGACTTCAGAGGGGAGGGGGTGGGGGAAGGGGATAGACTGGTGATGGGTAGTAAGGAGGGCACGTATTGCATGGTGCACTGGGTGTTATACGCAACTAATGAAGCATCAAACTTTACATCGGAATCTGGGGATGTACTGTATGGTGATTAACACAATATAATAAAATTAAATTAAAAAAAAAAAAAAGAATACCGAAGAGTCTACCCACAGTGCAGCATATGAGGATAAATAGAAAACACACGGAACATTTTAGGTAAAGAGTGGAAGGTTTATTAAGATGTTACAATATAAGATTAATAGGAATTCTAGAAAAATAAAATANCCTCTCCCACTCCCCCTGCTTGTGTTCCCTCTCTCGCTGGCTGTCTCTATCTCTGTCAAATAAATAAATAAAATCTTTAAAAAAAAAAAAAGAATACCTTGCATAGAGCTTTATATTTGCCCCCAAGCTTTTGTGGAGACATAGGCAGATGTCTGAGTCACACCAGAGAAACAAAGGATAAGAAGCGACCTATGGCCACAACAAGAGGCTATAGCATCCGCTGTGGCATTTGATAAGGCCAAGGTATGCAAGAAAGCCGGTGTGGATTTGCACTAGATTCATGTCAGGCAGGCTGCCTGGGACAGCCATGGGGCCTCAGCCGAAGGAAGTCGAAAGCAAGTGGCCAGATGCCTAGGGTCTTGGAAAGGTGTCAGAAAGGAGGTGGGTTCAGCCATATCAAGGCAACCACGGTTAAGAAACGTCCATCAGTTGGGGCTGGGGGAAGACTCAAAGAACCCGTGAAACCACCCAGAACAGAGTCAACTTTAAGCGATACTAAGCCCCCAAAGCACAAAGGTACAATAATCTTTGCCAAAAAGAGCTATCCTGACTTCCTCATCTCTTCTCCCTCCTCCACTTCCAACATGGCGCTTAGCCAGCCACAGGAGAAAAGGAAACTGGCCAGTCTCTTCCCAGTTGCAGGTTTCTAGGTATGGGGGAAACCACAATTTTAATTCAATTTTAGTAATTTGACTGTTGCATGGGCTTAGACTTTTTTAAATATTTCTAAATTTAGGCAGTGTCTAGAAAAGTCAAGTTCTATACCCAAGCTCTAAAACAGAGGCAGGAAAAGAAGTTGCTTTAAATGAGTAAATTTAAATGAGACAAAGGACAAGATTTTCAACAGATTATCAATAACACTCCCTGTGAATATTTTCCCAATATACTAGTTACACATATCATTCATATTTCCCATTGATCATAAGACATCTGAAAATTTAGAATTTCTCTTCATTAGAAAAAAATCAACAGGAAATATCTTGCAACTAAAATTCAGTTAAATCTGGTATTAGCTTCAGAGCACAAATGTATAGATCTGGAAGTCCTGAGTAAAGAGTACTGCCTATTTCAAACCCTACATAGTTGTTGCCAGTTTTCTTCTCCATTAAGATTGGTTTATTCTGCCAATAGGATGCACATCTTGTCTCATCATAAAGAGGAAAATCTCTCCCAATTGTTACCACACTGAAGACTGTCAATATCGTATAGGACAGAGAACAAAACATGGGCTTTGGAGTCAGAGAGACCTGGCTTGAAGCCCAACCCCAATGCATTGAGCTTAATTTAAATTTTGGGATTGGTCTACCACCTAACTTCTCAGAGCCTCAGTTTCCCCACCTGTAACATGGGAGCGATGTTAGTCTCCACATTGCAAATGTTGAGTCTATGAAGCAGAGAGCATAGGGTCTGGCACACAGAATGTGCAAAATAAATGGTCATTATTGTTGTTGTTATTAGGCTCAGACTCTTTTCTTCACTAGAGGCGTGAATGTTAATCTCATTAACTTTATTGTGGTCTTTTAAAAAAAACTATTTTACCTATTTGAAATTAATTCTGATCAATGAGTGGGCGCCCATATTTCATTCATCTGTCCTAAATGTATTCATCCCACAAATACTTACTTTTGGTGATTACTATAAGTCACTCTTCAAACCACTGGGGATACAGTAATGAACAAAATTACAAAAAAAAATCCCTGCCCTTGTAAAGCTTACATTTTAGTACAGGGGACAGAAAATAAACAAGATATGTAAAAGAAATACATCCTAATAGATGGGCATCAATGTGAAGGAGGAAAGATAAGAGACAGTCTAGGATCTGGAACACAGAATATGCAAAGTAAGTGCTAGGTGTTATTTTAGGCAGCTCACCGGTGATGAGATTCAAGGTTCTGAAGGAAGAGATTTCCTACTGTTCCCCCAAATTCTCAGTCCTCTCCCCACTTATCTCTCACCCCCAGCCTGGAGCTTCACATTCCTGAGGCCAAACAGACAGAAGGACAGATAAAAGAAGCAAAGACAAAAGAGAAGTCTAGATACTATGAATTATACAGTCACAGGAGAGTAATTGTCTCTTGCCCAGCAAGAGACCCATTTTCCCTCAAAATCTTTATCTTTGCTTCCACGTTTTCAACAAAGCAGAAGATAACCTACATACATTGGTTGAAATCTCTTCAAATGCTCAAAAATAGACACAATACCGATTTCCAAAGGTGCAAAGCTCTTTAGAAGGGCTGACTTATTCTCTTCCTCGGCATGTGTGAAAAATTATAAAACAGGAAAATAAAATTTGAGGCATGTGGACAATTAGATGAGTTGCCTTTAACTTTTTAAGAACTGTTCTTTGGAAATAATTTCAAAGTTACAAGAGTAAGAATAGTACAAAGAGTATCTGTATACCATTTGCTCAGAAGCACTGATTTTAAGAATTTATCCATAATTATCTCCTCTTTCTCTCCCCTCCTCCCTCATATATATATATATATATGTGTGTGTGTGTGTGTGTATATGTATATAATGTGTGTATATAAAATACATATTATATGTTATGTTTTTTCTGAACAACTTGAGAGTAAATATCATACATCATGGCCCTTATTTAGGAATAATATTTCAGTGAGTAATATAATAGGGACTTTCTTTTACATGACCATGTACAATTAATCAACGTCATTAAATATTGATAAAATATACTTTTATACATTTATCTAAGCTACCATCAATATTCCATTTTATAAACTCAACCAGTAACATCCTTTGTCTCTTAGGACATTGAAATTTTTGAAGAATACAGCCAAACTTTTCTTGTAGTTGAACATTCCTCATTTTGGGGTTTGTCTGCAATTTCTTCATGATTAGACTCACATTATACATTCTCAGGGGGAATACTATATAGGCAATACATAGTGTCCTTCTCAGATATCACACATGAAGGAGCACAGCGTTTATCTATGTCAGCTTTCTCTCTCTCTCTCGGTTTCTCCATTTTTTAAAGATTTTATTTATTTATTTGCGAGAGAGAGAGCATGACTGGGGGAGAGGGGCAGAGGGAGACAGAGAGGGAGAGGCAGTCTCCCTGCTCAGCAGGGGAGTCTGTCACAAGGCTCCACGCCAGGACCCTGAGATCATGACCTGAGCCAAAGGCAGGTGCTTAACTGACTGAGCCACCCAAGTGCCTCTTGGTTTCTCCATTTGAACAACAAAGACAAGAATCTCTACCATACAGGAGTAGTGTTGGCATGATCTGGAGGCATGATTTGGACAGGGAACTCATACAACCAAGCCATAAACAAGTGTTTTCAGGTTCCCCCTTCTAGCCTCAGGACTCTGACCTCTACCTACCTCTGGAGACGCTCAAGTTGGAGACGCTGGTAATTATGTGGCTGGTGGATATTCTTCCTGGCTTCTGGGAACCACAGAGCCCCTGCACAGGGCAGACGATGAGCAGAACAGATTTCAAAGACTCAGGATGTAATCATGGCTCTGGCTGTGGCAGATCTGTGAGTTCTGCCCCAAGCCATAAGCTGGGTACATTCAGAACATTATCACTGAATTTCTATTCAAAGAGTACTTCCTTTTTTCTTTTTGCAGCAGGTAATGTAGACAGAAACAGAACACTGTGGAATTGCAGGAGACTCCCATCCACCAACACATACACTTCTGGAAGTCTGGGTGCTTACGGAGGTGGGAGAGGATTTCTATAACTATTTTTCCTCCAGCATCTGTGTGAAGACTTTTGTAAAGCCCCATCCATCTTCAATACTAATTTCTCCATTGCTAGCATCAGCCTACATTACCTTATCACCATTGTCTTGTGGCCTTTGTGCTGATAAGAAGAGAGAAGTCTACCAAGAGAGCTTGCAAAAGGTCACATAACATAGAGATTTAAAACACAGACTTAACCTGGGTCCAAATCCTAGCTCCCACTTACTTTGGGCAAGTCACTAACCTTCTCTGTGCCTCAATTTCCTCATATGCCAAATGGGGATAATAACACCGCTTTCCACATAAGGTTGTGGTGAGGGTTCCATGAGTGATTATCTGTTAAGCACTTAGAGCCAATGTCTGGCATAGAGGTCTGCTTTGTTAAACAAAAAAAAAAAAAAGAAAGAAAGAAAAAAGAAATACTTACCCAATGAAGTGTCAAGAATCATTCAGTTTATGGCACAAAAACAGACACATCGACCAATGGAACAGAATAGAGAACCCAGAAATGGACCCTCGGCTCTTTGGGCAAAATCTTTGATAAAGCAGGAAAAAACTTCCGGTGGAAAAAAGACAGTCTCTTCAACAAACAGTGCTGGGAAAATTGGACAGCTCCATGCAAAAGAATGAAAATTGACCACTCTCTCACACCATACACAAAAATAAACTCCAAATGGATGAAAGACCTCAATGTGAGACAGGAATCCATCAAAATTCTAGAGGAGAACATAGGCAACAACTTCTATGACATCGGCCAGAGCAACCTTTTTCACGACACATCTCCAAAGGCAAGAGAAATAAAAGATAAAATGAACTTATGGGACTTTATCAGGATAAAGAGCTTCTGCACAGCCAAGGAAACAGTCAAAAAAACTAAGAGACAGCCCAC
>NC_048230.1:59889217-59889450 GCF_002007445.2 Ailuropoda melanoleuca | reverse complement strand
GACTGGTATCCAAGATCTACAAAGAACTTCTCAAACTCAATACACGAGAAACAAATAAACAAATCAAAAAATGGGCAGAAGATATGAACAGACACTTTAAAAATGAAGACATACAAATGGCTAACAGACACATGAAAAAATGCTCAAAATCATTAGCCATCCGGGAAATTCAAATCAAAACCACACTGAGATACCACCTTATGCCAGTCAGAATGGCAAAAATAGACAAGGCA
>NC_048230.1:59856899-59889117 GCF_002007445.2 Ailuropoda melanoleuca | reverse complement strand
AGGGGGAGGAGGAGGAGGAGGAGGAGAAAAGAAGAAAAGAAGAGAAGAAGAAGAAGAAGAAGAAGAAGGAGAAAATAGCAAGAGTTGGCAAGGAACTGGAGAAATTGGAACTCTCGTGCATGAGTGATAAAAAATGTTAAATAATTCAACAATTATGGAAGCAGTCGAAATTTCCTCAAAAGCTAAACATATGACCCATCAGTTCCACTGCTGGATATATACCCAAAAGGACTAAAAATAGGTACTAAAAAAAATACTCGTACACAAACGTTCACACTGCACTATTCACAATCACCAAAGGGTGGAAACAACACAAATGTCCATCAACAGATGAACGCATAAGCCAATTGTGGTATATACATGCAATGGATTATTATTGATACAAAAATCAATGAAGTACTGGAATATACTACAATGTAAACAAACATCAGCAACTGCAGAGATAACATTTCTCACTTAGTTTGGCAAAAATTGAAAAACACAACCATACATTCCGTTGTGGGAAACACCCTTGGTGGCAAATACAAAAGACTATTAACTTTATGGAGTGATTTATGTAGTGATATCCAAGAAAACTATGTATCAATCTACCCTTTTAAGCAACAATTACACCTGTAGATATTTACGGGGATGTTATACCTCCAACAATACAGAAAATATGCACGTGGCTGTTGACTGAAGCATATTTGTAATAGCAACATCTTGGAAAACACATAAAGGCCCCTGTAAAGGAGATTGGCGGAATGACTAAGTTTGTGTGCACATCGCGGTATGGGATGCAGTTATAAAAAGGGGGGAAATTGCCATGAACTGCCTTAGGGTAATTCTCAGGATATATTGTTAAGTGAAAACAACAAGGTGCAAGTGAGTATATTTGTGCAAGAAGAAAAAAAAAAGGAAAGTAAGGATTCAATTAACTAGTTATCTTTACCTTACACAAAACTTTCCACAGAATTGATTAATAGGGGCTGCTATTCAGCACTTTCTATGAGGTCAGTGCAAACTTGCTACAAAACCAGGCAAGGACAGTGTGAGAAAGGAAGGTTACAGGCTCAGCTTTCTTATGAGCATAGATGTAAAATTCCTTAAAAATAGCAAGCTGAACCAATGATATGAAAATGATAATATGCAATAATCACGTTAGATTATGGGAGAAATGCAAGAATGGTTTAATGTTAGAAAATCTGAAGTGAGAGTGTCTGGGTGGTGCAGTCAGTTGAGCAAACAAGTCTTGGTTTTGGTTTGGGTGGTGATTTCACGGTCGTGGGATCAAGCCCTGCATCGGGCTCTGAGCTCAGCACAGAGTCTGCTTGGGATTCTCTCCCACTCATGCATACTCTCTCTCTCTCTCTCTCTCTCTCGCTCACTCTCTCTCACTCTCCCTGGCTCTCTCTCACAAATAAAACCTTAAAAAAAAGAAAATCTGAAATATAATTCAACACACTAACAGAAAAAAGCAACAGATATAATTTCACATAAATCAAGGAAAATTTTCTTGTTGTCAGGAATGAAAGAGAATCTTCTAAACTTGATAAGAGGTGTTTATGAGAAACCTAAAACAGACACTATCCTAAAAGGGGACATTTAAGAAGCTTTCGTTTTAAATCAGGTATCAGATAAAAATATGCATGTCTTCCCTTTTATACAGTAATGTATGGAGGTCCTGGCCTGCACAAGGAGGCATTTAAAATGGCATAAATTTTGAAGAGAAAAAATAAAATTGTCATAATTGGCAGATGGTGATTGACTACTCAGAACACTACAAGGAACACACGAAGAAATTAAAATAAGCAGTGGGAGAATTTAGCAAGGTAGCTAGGAACAGATTAATACATCAAAGTCCTTTCTCTACATCAGCAACAAACAGAAAGAAATAACTAAAAAGTTACCCACTCTTTACGATTTTATTTTAAAAGTTCAAGCCTCTAGGAATAAATATAACAAAGACATGCCAGAAATCTACATGGGAAAAATTATTAAAATTTTGTGAAAGGACATTAACAAGACCTACACAGAGGAAAGACATAACAAGGACATTAGAGGGTGAAAGGCATGCAGATTTGAAAACACTACCTAGTCCTGGGTGGGCGTGGCTGGGAGGTGCTTGGATACCTGCTGTTGGAATACACAGTGCAAGGCTGATCACAGCATGCTTTAACTTGGCCCTCCTTCTCTTTCTCCTCCTCTGAGCTGTGCCTGGTCAGACCCAGCAGTCCTCAGCCAGGACTTACCCATCCATCCAGATCACCAGCAGCATGAAGCCTGTGCTGCTTCTCCAGCTCCTTTTCTTGATTCACTTAACACCACAGCAGATGTCTGGGAGCCCCAAGGAACATTGGATGAGTAGGTGCTGGGTCAGGGCTCCGTGGGGCGGGGGGCTGAAGCAGCATCTGTAGAGATGAGAGGATCTGAGGGCTGAGGATAAACTTTGTGAAAACAATACAGTACCATGTGCAAGGGTCCAAGTTTTATTGTCAGTAAGATCCAGGTGTGAATCCCTGCTGTGTGCTTACTGAGTGGTCTTGGACGAAATGTCTGGGCCCCAGATTTTATCTTTGCAATGGATATAATGACACTGGGACAGTTGGGAAGAGAAACTGAGATCATGCACGTGCACGCAGAACACCCTTAATGGACCGTGATAAACGCTCAGTAAGAATTAACTGCTGTAAATGTTATCAGCTTCATCATCCACTGTATTCTTGCTGCCCTAGTTTCTTCACGGATGCTTGCGCCAGCTTTTCAAGCAATAACACAGAGAGGAGGGGTGCTTGGGTGGCTCAGTCGGTTAAGCGTCTGACTCTTGGTTTTGGCTCTGGTTTTGGCTCAGGTCGTGATCTCCCCATGAGATGGAGCCCCGTGTCGGGCTCTGTGGTCAGCAGGGAGTTTGCTTGAGATTCTCTCTCCCTCTGCCCCTCCCTACTCTCTCTCTTTCTCTCTCCCTCTCTCTCTCAAATAAATAAATAAATTTTCTAAGAAAACAAAAGAGAGAGGAAAATTAAGTTGGTAGAACTCAGGCTGGAACTTACATATTCTCTGCCTTGGAGAATGTTTGGAAGAGAAGGAAAGACAGTTTTACATTTTATTCCACATTTTAAATATTCAGAAGTACCTGCACAATTACTGGGGACTAGCATCAGTGGCAAGGTGTAGAGTACATCTCCTCAGCCACCACGGCCCAGTTCAACCTAACAAAAGCGCTGACCACAGTTGTGTTGACCTTGACCAATACCAAGTGGGAAAGGTACTATTATCCATCACAATGCATTCTTCTATGGGGAGAGCATCCTCAGAATACTGGGGGCTCAGAAGCGGGAAGCGTGTACTATCTCAGGTGTCTAGGAAGGCAAGTTCCCGTTTTAGGGATCTCAGAGAAGCCACACAGATTTGTAAGACTGAGGGGGGGGCAAGCTAAGTGCAAGAGAATGGGGGCAGGATTAATTTGGAGAATCAAGGACTAAAATTTGAAGAGAAACACCGAAAGGGCTCCTGAAAGACCGGTAAGGCTTTGTGAGGAAGATTGGGATCACATACCCAGAAAAGGAGGCAAAACTTGAGAAGGTCCACCTCTCTGAGATCCCTGGCTCACAGACTCCTTCCCCACACTGTTCCACTGATCCCAAGCTCCTCCCCAAAGTGGGGACCAGCTCCAATTTCTTGCACCGATCTAGTGACCCATGGGACGACTCAGAGATTCAGGGTGAGTGCTGCATACTGGTCTCTGCCAAATTGCCAAAAGCTTGGGCCTTGGCCTTTTCCTCTGGTGCTATTTGCTATTACAATTATTGCCCCAGATTCATTCATCATTTGTTCCCTCCAGGTATGTTATCCTATGGACCCCCTTCTAATTGCAAATACTTTCAAAGCAATAAGTCAAGAAGGGCTTATAGAATGATCCACCTATGGCATTTGTCCCAAAGAAAGGACTAGTCACAAGGTACAAAAATTAGGGCCTGGCTGGGCTTAGAGTTAAGGAACAGAGAGAAGGTTGTGAGTTGGAGCCCTGCGGCAGGATCTCCTGGTGGAGCTGGTCTTGACTTGGACCCAAGTACTGAGGGCTGGGGGAACTGGGATGTGAGCATGAAGATGCTTACTCTTCTCTAATAGTAGAAAGTGGGGGCATCCTCGTGCTCTGGCTTCCTTATCAAAAGAGACCTGGGAAGAAAGAGAAGCCAATCTTCGCACCCTGTTCCAAAATACCCACCC
Organism: Ailuropoda melanoleuca; assembly: GCF_002007445.2. Classification (NCBI taxonomy): domain Eukaryota; kingdom Metazoa; phylum Chordata; class Mammalia; order Carnivora; family Ursidae; genus Ailuropoda; species Ailuropoda melanoleuca. The sequence goes on along the minus strand of NC_048230.1, from coordinate 59,884,911 downwards.
TCAACCCCATGGAATAAGTTACCCCCCGAACCCATTCGTGATTTGGGTTCTAACATTCTGATGCCAGAATCTTCGGTGTACTGTGTGCTCTTCATCCTTTCCCAAAATCTTCCTTCCCCCTCATTCTCCTACACACAAATAGCACATGTTAGGTCGACCCTAGGATAAACGATGTTGTTACTGAGAGGCTGTACAACTTGCTTGGGACTACACAATGAGTCAGCGCAAACGCACCTACACGCCCCTCTCTTGCTCACCACACACGGTTCATTCCCTTGAACTGGACCCAACTACAGTCCGTGAGGTATCCGATCTGCAAGGATGGTGAATCATCAATGGGTGCAGGGTCCTGCTGACCTCCGTCTCCAATCAGATACCCAAGCCTCGGCTTTTCCTGCCGAGAACCCGGAGAAAAGCAGCAGCTAAGGTCAACATCTGATTCCGCCTCCCTATGACCATGGGAGGAAGGTCAGAGCGGCTGGTTCTCTGGCAGTTACCGGGCTTTTGAGTTCTGGATGTTACTCCAGTCTGTTGTTTGGGCCCTTCTCTTTCCTGTTCTGTGTTCCAGGGAATATCTTGGAACCCCCACCCTGCAGATCGGATCCTGGAGACTGTACTCAATTCTGTACACTGCAGGAAGATTGCCAAAACGGACTTCAGTGCTGTTCTGCTTTCTGTGGGATAGTCTGTACATTAAACAACAATATAAATCACGACAGGTAAGGGGCTTCTCATGCCCAGTTCTGACCCAGCTGCCTTTGGGAGCTCAACAGAAGAGTCTCTTACCAGCCCCTACAGTGGATCTATTTTTCTAACATTCTCCTTCTCTTTGCCAAGAATAATTTTCTTAAATGCCCTGATTAAAACAGCTTTCCTCCATTCCCAAACCACGTAATCTTTCTCATCACCACATCTGTGAATCTCTAAATATGCCTCTCTGAACACATTCACAAACCCCTCCATCCACGCACCCTGCCCTGTCCCAGAATCTGCCTCTATCCTGAAGCCTGGGACATTATATCTGGGACTGTAAGTCTCATCAAAATTCCTAAGCCAATCTGTTTTCTTTGTTTTTGCTTTTCCTCTTTCACCAAATACCATCCTTTGGTCCCTGGTGTTCCTGGGCTCTGGAGATTCCGCAGCCTGAGCAAAGCCTTGGTTAACTGCCGAGGCATTAGCACTGGCCCCAAATCTGCTTCATGGAAGTGCTAGCAGAGCAGGGAAAGGGCATCAGAGAGCTATGAGACATCTGGTTTCTAATTCTATCTTTCAACTATGTCTTTCTACAAGCTTGAGCAGACAATTCCCCATGTTTCCCTTTCTTTCTATACATAAGATGAGGACTCTTAATTCCAGCCTTGCAAGGTTGGTACAAAGACCCGCAAGGCAAGAGATTCAACCAGTGACCTTCTAAACTGTCTTGTTCTCTGCCGTATTCCCTGCCCTGAGCACAATACCCAGCATATGAGACAAGCTACAGAGTGATGAACTAGGGGCCCACAGCCACATACCTAGACCCAAATCCTGGCTCTACCACTTCTTAGCTGAGTGACCTCATACAACCTGAATCAACCTCTCTCTGAGCATCAGCTTCCTCATCTTTAAGACAATGGTGACATGAAAATAGATAACCCATGCAAACTCTAAAGACATTACGTGCCACATAGTAATTGCACAGTAAATTTTGCAGCTAGGCAAGCACTGCTCTCTTAAGAGGCTGGCCTTTACAATGAAACTTCACACCTTTCAAGGCTCTAGAGCACAATGCAGAAGCATACGCATGACTCTTTTTGTCACCTGGTTCTTTGAGGTTTTGCTTTCCCTATGGCAAGAAAACTTAGCTTCATGGTCTAGTTTTAATGATGGAAGTAATGGAAAAGTAAATATTATATTTCTAAGTCCAAAACTTTGCTTGAGAATCTTTGAGAATATTTTTCTTCTACAGAACCAGACACAAGAACATAAGAAACACCATGGCACAACCTAACCATGCATCTAAAGGAGCTAGAAAAAGAACACCAAATAAAGCCTAAATCCAGCAGGAGAAGAGAAATAATAAAGGGTAGAGCAGAAATCAATGATATAAGAATCAAAAAAATGGTAGAACAGATCAACAAAACTGGGAGCTGGTTCTTTGAAAGAATTAACAAGATTGATAAACCCCTAGCCAGACCTATCAAAAAGAAAAGAGAAAGGACCCAAATAAATAAAATCATGAATGAAAGAGGAGAGATCAAGACCAATACCAAAGAAATACAAATAATTTTAAGAGAGTATTATAAGCTATTATCTGCAAATGAGCAATCTGGAAGAAATGGATAAATTCCTAGAAACATATAAACTACCAAAACTGAAACAGGAAGAAATAGAAAACCTGAACAGACCCATAACCCGCTAAGAAATTGAACCAGTAATCAAAAATCTCCCAACAAACGAGAGTCCAGGGCCAGATGGCTTCCAAGGAAGAATTCTACCAAACATTTAAAGAGGAATTAATACCTTTTCTTCTGAAGCTGTTCCAAAACACAGAAATGGAGGAAAACTTCCAAACTCATTCTATGAGGCCAGCATTACCCTGATCCCACAAAACCAGACAAAGACCCCACCAGGAAGGAGAATTCCAGACCAATATCCCTTTTGAACATGAATGCAAAAATTCTCACCAAGATACTAGCTAATAGGATCCAAGAGTACATTAAAAGGATTATTCACCAGTACCACGTGGGATTTATTCCTGGCATGCAGAGGTGGTTCAAACATCCACAAATCAATCAATGCAATATGCCACATTAATAAAAGAAAGGACAAGAACCATATGATCCTCTCAATAGATGCAGAAAAAGCATTTGACAAAATACAGCATCCTTTATTGATAAAAACCTTCCACAATGTAGGGATAGAGGGAACATACCTCAATTTCATAAAAGCCATATACAAAATACCCACAGCGAGTATCTTCCTCCACAGGGAAAAACTGAGAGCCTTTCCCCTAAGTTCAGGAACACAACAGGGATGTCCATTCTCCCCACTATTGTTCAACATAGTACTGGAAGTCTTAGCCTCAGCAATTGGACAAGAAAAAGAAATAAAAGGCATCCAAAATGGATGAAGTCAAACTCTCACTCTTTGAAGACGACATGATACTCTATATAGAAAACCCAAAGACTCTACCAAAAAAATTGCTAGAACAGATATAGGAATTCAACAAAGTTGTGGGTTACAGAATCAATGCACGGGGGCACCGGGGTGGCTCAGTCTTTAAGTGTCTGCCTTGGGCTCAGGGTGTGATCCTGGTGTTCTGGTATCGAGCCCCACATCAGGCCCTTCTGCTGGGAGCCTGCTTCTTCTTCTCCCACTCCCCCTGCTTGTGTTCCCTCTCTTGCTGGCTGTCTCTATCTCTGTCAAATGAATAAATAAAATCTTTAAAAAAAGAAAAAAAAAGAGACTCTTAACTCTAGAAAACAAGCTGAGGGTTGCTGGGGGGAGGGGGTAACTGGGTGATGGGCATTAAGGAAGGAACTTGATGGCATGAGCACAGGGTGTTATATGCAACTGATGAATCACTAAATTCTACCCCTGAAAGTAATAACACAGTATATGCTAACTAAATTGAATTTAAATTAAAAATTTTAAAAACAAAGAAACATCATGGCTGGCAACTGAGGCATGTTTCCAAGAGCACTTTGTAAGTATTGGGGTTTGGCTGGCATTCCCAGTGTGGGCTTTTCCAGTTTTCCTCCTCGAGCCTCTCCAATATCCTGGCAATGTCAGAACAGCCTTTCATCATCCAATTGCACCCTCCCCTGGAGCAAGATGTGGTTCAGGGAAGGTTCTGGGACACAGAGCAACATAGGGAGGCAGAGTCATGGCCCCGGGGGGGAGGGGTACACAAGGTGCTCACATCTGAGCCTTTGCCAGAGAACAGGCTCTGCCAGCCTTTGGGTTAATGAGGTCCCGGGCGGGAAGTCAAGTTGAACACTTCACGCTCTGTGTGGTCTTGGTCAGCTCACTCCACGGCTCTGAGACCATCGTGTGAGAGATGAAGAGATGAAGAGAACATGTATATGTCAGGTTTTGTGAGGAGTACATGAGGCCATGTGGAACAGAAGAACTTGATCATTGCAAAGGCTCTGTAAAGGTTAGAAGCTGCCAGCAAGTCGCTCTTTCTGGGTTCCAGATTTTTCCCCTTTAAAAAAAAGAGATCATCTTTATTAATTGGCCAGTGTTACAAGAAAGCAAGAGAGCAAACTAGAATCCTCTGTAACTCCACCACTGAATCAAAGCTACAGTTCATAACTTGGTGGGTTTTGTTTCAGACTGTTTGGGGAAAAAGGAGGACCTTGGGGTCTTCTAACAGTCCTTCTGAAATCACCAGAGTTGCCAAGGGGTATTTCAGCTTGGACAGTCCTTTTATTAACCCTGTACAAAGGAGTTCGATAAATGGTGACAAGTGAAGGCCAGTGGAGTTTACGTGCATGAACACCCCATGTTCAGACCCTGGTGAGTCAGCCCTGCTAACTTCCTCTGCCCCTCATACATGATTAACCGCTCAGGCCACAGCCTGGCCATCCATCCATGCATCAGCATTGTCACATAATCCATGGCCCACGAAGTGGGAAGATACTGAACTCATAGTAAGAGCCCAGATGTTCTATCCAGGTGAAAGGTAACAGAAGGTGGCTGGTGCAACAATATAGGATATTTGTATTGTAGTTTCAGGGTTGCATGGCTACGGGTATATGAGCCTTAGCAAGCCTCATCTCAAAGCATTGCCCAGAGAGACAAGACTTCATCTTGGAAAAGCAGAAAAATATTGCCATAGACCTGAGTGCATCTTCTATAGAAAGAGGCATCGCCATCCTGTTATCTTCTGGTAGGCTTGGCTAAGATCATGCCCTTGATGTTCATTAATTGTAATATCTGTTAGAGCCACACATCAGAATGTTTGCTCTTCCCAATCCTGCAGCCTGTCCTATGCAGAATGGTTCTTCTTGATTGACCATGACTGCTCTGGAGGTCCTGGTGTTGGCTGGGAAGCTCGGGTAAGGGAGGAGATGGCAGTGCCAATGAGGACCTGAGAAAAATGCTCATCTTATTCCCAGAAAGTGCAGTGTCAAGCTTCCTGTGGTGACAGAATGGAAAACAGAACAGCCCAGGCAGACCTTGCCAGCATCTTCCATAAAACCTAGGCTCTATTGGGCATTGCCAAGGGCTTCCAACGTTTTAAATGTGAGCTAACATTTTAGCCATGCCATGCTTCACCCCATTTGGTCCTCATAGCAACCATAATACCCAGTTTACAAACAAGGAAACTGAAGATCATAGAGTTAAAGTCATATGCATAGCATTAGACAAGGGACCAGTGGTGGAGCTGGAATCAAAACCCAAGGCTTGGGATGCCTTCTTCCCAAGGGATTGCCACCTTGGGCAGTCAATTTCACTGCTGCTGAATGGATCTTCACATTTTCCTGTTTCCACTGAATTTTCCCATTGACACTCTTCCCCTTGCTTCCAGCTCAGGCCTCGTAACTCCTCATTGCCCTTCACACTTAGAAAGCTGTCTCATTCAGCTTGGTCTCCCTCCAAGGCCCCATGCCCTCTGTCCCTCTGTGCTCAAACTCTAGCTTTTCTCTCTGTCAGAATGTCTTTCTCCCACTCTCCTGATGAGCTCCCATTCATGCTTCAAGCCTCATATTAAATAAAAATCTCCGTGGAAACTTCACCAATTCACCCCAGATGGAATGGGCCACTCTGTCCTTTCAAACTACTATATCTTGCCCTTATAGGAACTCTTATCACATTGTCCTATCATCATTTAACTTAGTATTTTCTCTATCTAGAGAATGAATCTCATAAAAGCATGAACTGTGTCAGACTTCTTTGCCACAGAATCCTAGAACCTAACACCATACCCTCCACATAGTGAGGATACAATCTGACTTTTCAAATGGGATGGGAAGGAAGCTGGCAAGGAGTATATTAATCCTAACACTTGATGCCTTGTTCTCACAAAGAAAATCTTCACTGCATAGTCCAGAACCCCTCAGATACCAGCCTACTGTTTTGTGGGCTAGACTCAGCCTCCTTTTACAAATTATTTTTCTTAAAGACAAATTTATATTTGCTTTTGGAAACTTAAAACAGGCTGAAAAACAGCTCCCCCCGAAAAACCTTGGAAATATCCATTTATAAAGATGGTAAGACAGAGTAAGGGCTAAAGGTCCTAGCTGCTCTGGGACTCAATCTAGCTTTGTCCTTGCTGGCCTGGGGAAGGTGGGCATCTCCAACTCCTTGGGGCCTCAGTCTCTTCATCTGTAAATGTCACTGAATAACACCTACCCTCAGGTGTGTCATGAGACCAAATGAGATGACGCAGGTAAAGCACATACCACAGCGCTTGATAGAGAGTCTAAGGAGAATGTTACTATTATTGTTCATGTCTTCCCCGATCCTTCTTCTAACAAAAATTCTTGTTTTAGAAAAGAATCAAAGTGTACTTTCCACCTTAAACTGTATGTTTAAAAAAAAAAATTTCTCTAGCTTCCATATAAATTCGCTCCCAAAGACAAGGGTCGTGTCTCTAACCTTTGAAACATCTTCTAAGATGGCACAAAGCATAGCTATGGAAAGTACTCCATCCCTGAGAGATAATATGATTAAACCACTGAGGAAGGATCAGATAATTTAACAATGATCTCGATTCCTCTACTAAGTCTCCAGCAACTGCGGAAGATGTTGCTTCCAACCTCAAATCCCATGTGACTATGCCAACTTGGAACTTTGTGGTCCCCTAGTCCCACCATACCACTTCCCCAACCATATCCCGTCCAAATGAACTTTTCTAAGATAAATTTATCACAGTTCCATGTCCCATTCCACTCTTCTATTTCCCCTTTCTAATCTGGCTGATCCCTGGTGACCCCTGGCCCAGAGCCAGAGACATTGTTCAGAAAACACTGCCGGCTCCTTACCACCATGAGCTGACCTGACGCGGCTCAAGTTGACCTAGTAGCCAGGCCTCTCACACTAACAGTGGCGCATTCAAGCTGCAGCTATCCCTGTTTGCATCACCTGAGTTTGATCTATCTGTCCATTACAAGGACACTGATCACAGGAGGCTATTTCAATGTAAATTTATACTAATTACAACTCAGTGAAATAAAATATTCTGTCAGCTCCCCAGTCTCACTAATCACATTTCAAGTGATCAATAACCTCACGTGGCTTGTAGCTACTGTTGTTAAAAAATGCAAACATAGAATATTTCCACCATGGCAGAAAGTTCTATTGATAAGCATTGTTTTGAGCTATCTAGAGCCAATATCTAAATAAAAAATGGCAAAATAAAGATCATGGTGTCAAAGAATTTTATAAGGGTTTACTAATATAGGGTTTGGTTTTTTTTTACATTTAAGGTATTAGCATTTAGTTCCAATTATCTGTGAAGAAATAAAATTCCAAGATATGTGCTAATTATTGAAGGATGTACTTGAACTTTTTACTCTGGGTATAATATATCAATGTAATATGAAAAGAGTGAAATAAGTCAAGCAGAGAAAGACAATTATCATATGGTTTCTCTCATCTATGGAACATAAGAACTAGGAAGATCAGTAGGAGAAGAAAGGGATAAAGAAAGGCGGGGTATGGGGCGCCTGGGTGGCGCAGTCGTTGAGCGTCTGCCTTTGGCTCAGGGCGTGATTCCGGCATTCTGGGATCAAGCCCCACATCAGGCTTCTCTGCTGGGAGCCTGACTCTTCCTCTCCCACTCCCCCTGCTTGTGTTCCCTCTCTCGCTGGCTGTCTCTATCTCTGTCAAATAAATAAATAAAATCTTTTAAAAAAGGGGGGCGTAATCAGAAGGGAGAATGAAGCATGAGAGACTATGGACTCTGAGAAACAAACTGAGGGCTTCAGAGGGGAGGAGGGTGGAGGAATGGGATAGACTGGTGATGGGTAGTAAGGAGGGCACGTATTGCATGATGCACTGGGTGTTATACGCAACTAATGAATCATCGAATTTTTTTTAAAAGATTTTATTTATTTATTTGACAGAGATAGAGACAGCCAGCGAGAGAGGGAACACAAGCAGGGGGAGTGGGAAGAGGAAGAAGCAGGCTCATAGCGGAGGAGCCTGATGTGGGGCTCGATCCCACAACGCCAGTATCACGCCCTGAGCCGAAGGCAGATGCTTAACCGCTGTGCCATCCAGGCGCCCCGAATCATCGAACTTTACATCCAAAACCAGGGATGTACTGTATGGTGACTAACATAATATAATTTTAAAAATTAAAATAAATAAATAAATAAAATCTTTAAAAAAAAAAAAAAAAGAACCTGAGGTAGGAACAGGCAGTGAAGGCACTGGGAAAATGGAGCTCTCCTATTTCATAGCTACCCACATGCGGATTTTCCAGCTGAAGGAGCTGGAGGTTATACAGGAATGGGCCCATTTTTTTGGAGAATTACATGAGTCGGACTGGAGGACCGACAGCTATCAAACCAAGTGACAATTGTTACTAAAAGACTGATAAAATAATGATATGGACAAAGATATTCATCAGTGTTACTTACAAATGTAAAATATTTGAATCAGCTTTAATATTCAACAATAGGAGACCAGTTATGTAAATTATAGTAGATCCATGGTGTGAAACAAATGTATTTATGATAGGCTATGGAATAGAACTTTGTCCCTGTCTCATAGACTTTAGCTGAGACTTCATAGCTAAAGACAATGATCAGTGCGTGCCCATTCACTCTGAAGAGAAGAATGAAATACCTGAAGAAGAAAGCATTCAGAAGTGGCCAGAGTGGTCCAATGGCCATCACTCACCTCCATCCATCCAAGATAAGGTTAGAGCTTAACTATAGAGAGGGTTCATGAACATGTTTTTGGAAGGGGGTTCATAGAACTAAGGAATGCTGTGCTCCCCTCCAGCCGGCCCAGTGAGGGGCTTTAGAAGAACCAACCATTCACAGGTGAGTGACTGTTCTGCCAGAAGGGATGACTGACATGCCAGGCCCATGCTGAGTGCAGCTGAATGGCAGGAACAGGAGATCCTCAACCACACTGCCATCCAAGCAGGGCATGAAAGCGTGCGTGGAAGAGATTGAGGTGAGTCCTCTGAGGTTGAAAGACATAGAGACTTACCATATCTAGATGGTAAGAAGCAATGGGAGATGTCTTCCCATCCAGAGCCTGAAAAGGCTAGAAAGCCTGAGTCTTCTTGTGAGCCAAGGAAATAACAGAGAAGTAGCCAGGCTTGAGACATCTAGGAAAAACTTCAGCAAGAAGGCTGCCAGCTGTAGACATCTTGAGTGTGCTGCCAGGGGCAGATATAGAAGAAATTAGCACAGAGAGCTTCACCTCATCAGGGAATGCTACAGTCTGGAAATGAAGACACCCCTTGGACTGAGGGGGATGGGGTATGGAAATGCCTTGAGGAAGGACAGACTAAAAGTCTTCCAGACTCATCAACCCAAGATTCCCAATTCCCCTTCTGTCTTACCACAAATCTTTCTTCTAAGGCTCCAACAGTATTCCCAACAGTGGCAACTGTGATCTGCCAGCTTGGTTTTGAGGGGTCTTAGGGGGTTTGGCGTTTTTGTTGTTGTTGTTGTTGTTGTTTTGTATCCCAGGGCAGAATTCCTCCATCAAATGTCACAAAACTCTACCTGGGTTATGGAGTGACTGCCAAGGGGCCACTTCATGCTCCTTATTTCACTGAACAAATTGAGTGGTTTCCCTGTTGGCTATCACAATTAGTCACCATTACAAAGGAGAAATAGGACTACTACTCAACAATGAGGCAGGAATTAGAGTTAGAACACAGGAATTTTCTAGGTCTGGCATAGTAAAGGTTTACAGCAACCGATACAAACAGAGCCACAAAGAACTCACATGCTTCAGAAATGAGGATTTGGAACATTCTACCAAGTTAAAAACAACAACAACAACACTAACTAGCTGATGCATTGCTGGGTGAAAGCAAAGGGAATGTGGATGAATAGTGTGAGGAAGAAGTCATGAATATCAGCCACCGCTTTCTGATCAGAAAACAGGACCACAATTTTCTCTTCTTTGCTGTATCATGGATGTTTATGCATATAAATATCATTAGTATTATATATGTGTCATTAGTATTATATATATATTAGTATTATATATAATCTATATATATATAGATTTCCCATCTCCCATGTTCTCCTATTATTTTATATCATGTGAACAGGTAATATTTACATGAGAATTTTTTGCATGGGTGTTTAAGTCAGCATTGTTCAGTAACTATCTCCCACCAGTAGATTTCAGTGGCAGCAACAATAAAAGTTTATTTCTCTCTCACATACGTCAGCAGGAAATCAGACGTCTAACTAATCTAAACTGGATTTGGCTGAGCTTGGATCCAGGCCAAGAGTAAAGTCCACTTTGATCCTTGTGTCTCTCCTTCTTTTTGGACAAAAAGGTTCTCAAGAAACACTCTTCTTGTGGTAAAATGCACAGCTCAAAGGAGGAAATCCAATCCTGCATGCCCATTTCAAGCCTGATATTATTCCTTGACCAAAGCAAGCAACAGGATCAAGTCAAAAGTCAAAGACCCAGGAAATACAGAAGTACAGTCTGTCCACCTAGAGGCCATTGGATGAAAGAAGCTATATGATAATAATGTATTTGATAAGGCTTACAAGAAAGAGGTTAACTTAATTACTATAAATGCATAATGCATCCAATGTTCTCATACTTTGCATTTCAAAAAGAAAAAAAAATGTCCCTTCTGAATGAGTCTGAAATTTTTAGAAAACTATGATAGTATAGTGTGAACATTACACTGAAGCAATGGGCAGGATGAAGGGGAAGCTAGAAAGATGGAAGCAGGAGGATAAGGAATAAGGCTGTACTTCTTATTTAAGCAAGTAGTATTAAGCTAATAAATAAAATATCTTGCAACTGCATTGACCAAGGGAGCAGAAAGAAGTCACAGTGACATTGGGACAAAATTATCTGTGTGGATCTATGAATTTATGTCCTTTCTCAGTAGACTTGTGTGCTCTTGTCCTAGTGACTTGGCATGGCAGTTTCCACACAAATATGACAGAAAAAAGCCAGAAGTACAGTCCTAAGGGAGAAATATACAGGCTGTGTACAATACAGGGACAGTGACAAGATACAGTGAGGTCCTTGAAGCATATCTAAGAATGCTCCTGAGAACTACATTTGTTCACACTAGATCAAGTTTTTTCTGGAGCTCAAATGCTAAAAGCTCCCTGGGTCCAGGGGTATCTCCTTGGAATTCCCTCATTTACCACAGGCATGTAACATGTGGTGGGCACGAGGGGTGAGTTGCTGGGGTAAACAGTTAATGAAAGATAGGAGGATGAGCTCCTATGTTCAGAAGTCCCAAGAGTTACAAGGACAGCAACACAACTCAAGCAGCCTTAATAGGAAGAGCTATGAAGAGAGACTTAGAATTTTAGTCGTGATTCTTCCCAAATTTTGCAAACAATTGGCACTAGATGCCCCCGTTCATTTGGAAATCAAAGAAAATCCTTATTTCTAGGCCATCACTCACGTGAACTCCACACCAAGTTCTTACCCTTTGGCTTCTTCATCTATGGCTCTTATAACCTAACAGCAGAACCTCTGAACTCCTGCACGTTGTGCAATTTCTGCTTTGAGAACACACGGGTGCTCTCACATGCCTCTCTGGTCAGAAAGCTATTGGTAAAACAACTGCATTCTCCCTTGTAAGCTTCTGGCAACTTGGGTGTCAAGCTCAAAGGATGATCTGAATAGTTAGGGAAAATGGTCAATTTCCTTGAGTTCAGCACACTGGAAGGAAAGAGTAAGGGTGTTATTTTGATGGGGGAGAAATTGGAACCCAAAAGGTCCCTCCTTGAAAAGGTTCAAGAAGAAAAATATACAACAAAACAAATAAGATCCCAGCAACAGAGACATTAAATGCTAACTTTGGGGCAGACACTGTGCACATACTATCAGCCAACTCCAAGACTCCTGGGCTCTGGGATTTGTCAAAGAAGAGGACATATGTGTACCAGGGCCTGGGAAGGAAATCAGGGCCACAATAACCCAAACCCCAGAGGCAGCCCCAGGCTCCTTGATGGCAAGGGATTTCATGGTTCCACCTGATACCCAATTTGTATTTCCATTTCCGTCCATGGAACCAACAAACAGGCATCAAGATTTTCATGGCCAGGTTCAACCATGTCTGGGCCTACATCTCCAGCATGGCAGTGCCAAGTAGATGAAATACCTCTCTCTACCCAGTTGCCCACTGCCTTTTAATTCTATATTTTTATTACCCACCACCCCAGATTTATTCCCTTTTTTACCTTCAAATTCATGGTTGGACAGAGACACAATTCACATTCTTTCTTCCCACAAACTTAGAACCAGAAGGATTCTGTGCCATTATTTGGTCTAATCCTTGCGTTTTAAAGTTAGAATAACTGATAGCCAGAGAAAGGGAGGATGGATGCAGGGCCATATAGAAAGAAAGAGACACTGGTAGAATCAAAGTCCAGTATCTTGGGTCTTGTTTTGTCCTAATGAGCTTAAGGGACTGGGCACAGCATTCGACACAGAGATCTTTTGCTCTCAGATCCCTTGTCACATAGTGTCCATGCTCAAGTAGGCAGAACTCCTCCATCGACAGCATGCACTCATGCAACCCTGTTTTAGAATGCCACCCCTTCTCTAAGACCCAAGCTTTCAAGACTTGCCTGGGAACTCTTATGCTGAAAGACCAAAGATGGATCAGGAACAGTGGCCGGAGAAACAACTGTGATTCCATGAAGCTCTGATACCATTAGCTTCATGGTGGCCCCCCTTCCAGGCACCCACTTCCTGACTCAGGTGGATTTGTCCATGATATTGGCATGTCCCTTGCCACTATCAATTGGAGTCAGTTTATTAAGCTTAGATCAAACACAAAGTACCAAGTTACTCCCTTGGACCACATTCCAGAAAACTGTCCACTCAGTAGGGTCAGAGATAGGTCCTACATTCCATCAGTCTTTTGTCATTTTTTAGGAGATCCTTCCTGAATTGAGAACAAAATTATGGGTTCTGACTACAGGAAAAAATTCCTCCTAGGATATTGAGAAATCCTAACCTAGAGTCTAGCCTCACAATACTCTAATTCTTTTTCCGGGTAAAGGCTGGGGCAGGAATGTAATCCCTCCTGGGGTCTCAGTCCTGCTCTTACCATCAAGTCTAATAATCTGGAGCAATGAGTAAAGCACCCAGAAGGGTTCAGATGAACCTCCTACTTGACGCTATTGGGATAAGATGGGAAAACTTTTATCTGAGCTGACACCATTCTTTTAGGTTGGGACTTAAATTTTTGGTGGCTCCTCTTGCATTTAGTTCCTATCTTTCCCACTTCACTACCTCTCAGCCCTTGGGACAGGACAGGATGTGCCAAGAAGCTACTGAACCAAGAGGGACCTTGTGTCCCCAGAGCCCCATCCCATTCTTTACACCATCAAGCAGCATGGTGTCCTGGAAAAAAATTTTAATTTATTATGAAGACCTGGGTTCAAATCAGTTTATGGTTTTATTTATTGACATTCAACCTTGATTCAAAAGATTTAAGGCAGCTTACCAGGACTCATAACACATAATATTTTAAAAAGCAAACTTAGGGGCACCTGGGGGGCTCAGTTGGTTAAGCATCTGCCTTTAGCTCAGGTCATTATCCCAGGGTCCTGGGATGAAGCCCCACATCAGGCTCCCTGCTCCACAGAGTGCCTGCTTCTCCCTCTCCCTCTGCCTGCCACTCCCCCTGCTTGTGCTCACCTGCATTCTCTCTGTGTCATATAAATAAACAAAATCTTCAAAAATAAATAAATAACAAATTTAGAGATGCTTGGGTGGCTCAGTTGGTTGAGTGTCAGACTCTTGATTTCGGCTCACATAATGATCTCAGAGTCCTGAGATCCAGCCCAGTGTTGAGCTTCATGCTTAATGCAGAAGCTGCTTCTTTCTCTCCCTCCCACTCCCCCTCCTCCTCTCCCCCTTCTTCCACACATGCTCTCTCTCTCTCTCTCTCTCTCAAATTAATAAACAAAAATCTTTTAAAAATAAAAATTTTAAATAAATAAATATATGTATGTATGTATGTATAAAGAAGATAGAGGAAAGAAGACACAAAAATAATAAAGTATGGTGGAACTATGCAGGAGATTAGCATAGCAAATGCATGCTACAGGGTCACAGACACTTGCTAGGAGATATCATAAAATTGGCTCTAAGCTTTCATAGTAACAGCACATAAGGGCAGCACAGTAACAACCATTAGAGTAACCATGAAGTTAGCCCAAAAAGATACTCAGGAACAGTGGAAATAATCATGGTAGTAAATGGCAGAAGAGACAAGCTCTTTCACATGTTCTCAAAGAGGAAACACTGTATAGTAGGGTGAACAACGCTCTCCGTGACAGTCTCATGTTAGATTACAGAAAGTTTCCTGGGGCTACTTCTTTAAGCGTTATTGGGCATACTCTGACAACACACAGTTCAGTTCCTTGGAGGCCCTCCATGGTGTAATCCATGGGTGTGTCTAAAGAATCCAGAAGAGGGGCGCTTGGGTGGCTCAGTCGTTAAGTGTCTGCCTTCGGCTCAGGTCATGACCCCAGGGTCCTGGGATGGAGCCCCACATTGGGCTCCCTGCTCAGGGGGAATCCTGCTTCTCCCTCTCCCATCCCCCCTGCTGGTGTTCCCTCTCTCACTGTGTCTCTCTCTCTCTCCAATAAATAAATAAAATCTTTAAAAAAACAAAAAAGAATCCAGAAGAAAAAATGTGCTAATTATCCTCTTTTCCCTACAGGCCTCCACAATATTGTTTTTCTCAGTCCATTTTTAGGAAGGCATGGAGAAGCAGTAAATTTGAGACCACTCTCCCCAACAAGACCTAACTTACAGATCTTGAGTTTGGCAGGAAAGACTAATTTACCACGAAACTCATGTAGCTTAAGCTCCAGGCCCCTCATTTGCCTCTCTCGGGATGAGGAGAGGAAGGAGAAACACCATCCAAGCAGGGAGGCAGGCAGCACTGTCCCAACCCAGGGTGGGGGCTAGAAGGGTAGGAGGCTGCGGGGACATAGCCTAATCATGGTCTTAAGTTAATTCTGTGCTCATGTCTGGACAGCCCACACTGACGATCTGCCTTGGTTGTGCCCACCAAGCAAAATGTTCCCATATTTGACCTCAAGAAGAAATAGCATTAAGATACTGCCCCACATACAACATGCTTGGAGCCAGGGTTCAAGGTTTCATGGCCATATCATGAACCCAAGACAGGCACAGCGAGGGTGGGGAGGACGTGGTGGAGCTGGATCAGTGGTTATTAGGCTGCAACGAGAGTCCATTAGATCAAGATCAAAGAGCTAGAATTCTCCAAGGGCTTGTCCCAGGCATGTAGCCCACCTGAACCAGACACTATGAAGATAGTTACAGATGTGGCATTATCAGTGTTATAAATCTAGAAAGGATCTTTCCCAATAGCAATAACTTAATTTTTTAATTGAGATATAACTGAGATATGACATTGTGCAAGTTTAAGGTTTACCATGTATTGATTTGATACATTTATGTATTGCAATATGATTACCACTGAAGCATTAGCTAACACCTCTGTTGAGTCACATAATTGTTATTTCTTTCTTGTGGCAAGAAGGATTACAACCTAGTCTCTTAGCAACTTCGAAGATTATAATATGATATTGTTGACTATAATCACTATGCTGTGCATTAGCTCTCCAGGGCTATAACTTGAAGTTTTTTATCAACCATGCTAGAGCAAAGACTGAATTATCTTTCTGTTCTTTCCCTAGAAATAAGATATAAAAAAATCGCTGTCATGAGAAGAGGTGATCAAAGAATAATCAGCCGGAAAATATAGAAAAACGGTATTATAAAAATATTTTAAATAATAGTAATGAAATGTTATTTTTCTAGGATTCATGATGTCTGATGTAGTTATAAGTTTTTGTAAGCTTGTGATTTGTTATAATTTCTTTTCTTAAAGATTTTATTTATTTATTTATTTGAGAGAGAGAGTGAGCAAGAGAGAGAGAGAGAAGGAGCAGGAAGGAGGAGGGGCAGAGGGAGAGGAAGAAGCAGACTCCCCACTGAGCAGGGAACCCAATGCGGGGTCCAATCCCGGGACTCTGGGATCATGACCTGAGCAGAAGGGAGACACTTAACCCAGTGAGCCACCAGGTGCCCCATAACTGCTTTGGACTTACCCTAAAATGTATGTGAATATGCAAAATCCTAAGATAATACAAAATTCAAGTAATTAAGAATGGTTTTGGATTAGGAATATACAGTAGAGTGAAATAAAGAGCTCAGACATAATCCCACATGTATAAGAGAAGTTATTATATAACTGGATAAAAGAGGAATTCATCAATAAATGGGTCTGAAGCCATTAAAAAATTAAATTGGACCATTATTTCATACTTGACCAAAAATAATCAATGTGAAAGCCAAAATTTCAAGTCTTACAAGAAAACAAAATTAAGGTGTCTCATAGTCCTAAGCAATATAGTATAGTGAGTCCAAATCTTGATTCCACTATGTAATAGATGAGTGACCTTGAGCATATAACTTAACCTCAGCCTCGGTTTCTTCATCTGTGATGATAATTGCACTTAACTCGTGGGGTGCGTGTGCTTTTTTTGAAATTTACTGATTTTGTGCAGATGGATAGATAACAGTGCCTAGCATGAAGGAAGTACCATAGGGGTTAGTTACTAGCATTACTGCTATTGTTCTTAATACATTCCTCCTGTTTCACCAGGATCAGTCTCTTCCTTATGTGGAAGGTTGAAGAGAGGAAAGGAAGCAATCCTTTTTCAATTCTTTAGTCTAATCATTCCATTGTCCATCACTAAACTTCTGCTAGAAGCCCTGATCCTTTCATTTCTATGGTTTCTAGATGAACATGGGACTCACTATCAGGACTTTAACTGGTCTGGGACCTTCAGCTTCATGGCTGGGTACCCAAGCATTCACTGTTCAACTCGATGCCTAGTCATGCCCAGTCCTGGCCCTTGGGGTAAGTGGGCTCAGCCATCTCAAGTCTCAAGCCCAAAATATAACATCAGTTGATACCAAGAGCGTCCTACCTCCTACTTGCTGCAACATGAAGTCTGCTGAGTGGGGATTTCTCCTAGGGCTCTTCATCCTCTTGCTGACTACCCCATCAATGTGCGGTGTTGCTAAACTTGCTGACATGATATGTGGAGAACTCAAAGGTATGAACTTAAAGCAAAAAATAAATGCAAAGACCAATTATGAATTAGGAAGAAAGTGTCCCCAAAAATGTGATATCCAGCTGGTCCAGGAAGGTCCTTCTTTTGTGCTAATACCCACAGACTCTTAGTCCTTTGACTATGGGCATTACTTACTCTAGGGATCTTGTGGATGTCTGATGAGAAAAAACAAACTATGATGCAAATAAGTCCTTTCCAGATGGGGCTGTCTTTTGTAGGAGGCCCAAAGGACCAGAAGTATTTTGAATGAGGGGTTTCATGACGAATTTTGAAGATCCCAGACCATGTAAGAATATGTATTGAGAGGAGAGTAAAGGGGGGTTGGAAACTGAGCAAACTGAGGCATTTTCAATATCTGGGCTCTGGGTGCATAGAGAATACTTGAACCCATGGTCCCTATTTACAGAAACTCACAATGTAGATGTGAAGGATAATGAAGCTTTCTTCCATAGGTAACGTGTACAGGCTCAGTGCTTCTGGGGCACGGGGAGGTGGCACAATCTACACTGGGAGTCAGACACCCCAAATTCTGGCCCGGCCACTTAGCAAATGTGAACCCTTGGTCAAGTCACTTGATCACTTACCACCCATTTCCAAACTAATGTGAGCAATTTTTAAGGGCCCTGTAAGGCAAGATCTCCAGCTGTGTCCCAACTAATTCTCCCTAACTCAATGGGAACGTCCCATGCAGATCCCTGCAAAATGGATTTGGATGCTGGTAGCTGCTTTGAAATTCACTTCAGATATTTCTACAACACCACCTCCAAAAGATGTGAAAGTTTTATCTTCTCCGGATGTAATGGCAACCTTAACAACTACAAGCTTAAAATAGAATGTGACATAGCCTGTGTGGAAAAATACAAAATAAAGTAAGGAATCCCCTCTTGCCCTTGGTCCTTGGGGGAGAGGAAAAGGAAAGGCTCTAAGATCCTAAGATCCCCGGTTTGGGTTGGGAAGAGGGAGGATTGTCCTCATCGAAAAGGTTAATAGTTGGGTTGGATCTCAGGATCATCTTTCAGTTAGGAAATCAAAAGTTCAGAGAAAACACAGTAGTCACCGTTTATCAAATAATTACCATGTGCCAGGTGTTGCACTAAGAGATTTACATATATTGGTATAATTTAAAATTAAAATCACCCTAAGGTAGATTTGTATCATTATTTTAAAGTGGCAGATGAAGAAACCAAGTCCAGTAGAGGTAACTAACTGGCCCAAGTTCACATTAAATGACATAGCAAGGTTTCTAACCAGATCTGATGGTCACCCAAGGCTTGACCATTTTACAAGCACAAGTTCACCCAAATCCAATCCTTGTAATGCCAGACCTGTGAACTCTCCATAGCAACATGATGTTTTATATAACTAAGCTCTCAGCCCACACTTTGACTATTTCCCAGTCATTGGAACTAGAAGAAGGTCCTTGGAGGCTAACAAGGCTTTGGTATGGCTGATTTCCAAGAGAGTGAGATGGAAAGTGACCTTGGGAGCAACTCAAAAACTGAAGTTTTGCTTTATTTATTTAATATCCTTAGTGCATTTTTGCAATGCCTGGCATATAGTAAACAATGACTACGTTTTAAGAGAATGAAAGAATAAGAGATCAATCAATGGAACAGGGGGGACATTGAAAGATATGGTTCCTCTGGACATCCCCTGGGATAAAAATGACTTAAATTAATCCAGGGAGAAAAGACCAAAATCTATAACACAGATCTGTTTTTGTTGTTGTTTGCTTGTTTGTTTGTTTGTTTGTTTTTGCAGAAACAAGGAAAAAACGTCAAGTTAGGGTTATTACAGCATTCCGAAACACGGTTTTAAGAATATGCAAACCAATTTTAAAATCTTCCCAATATTTCCATAATCCTGGAAACTCCCATCTGTTTGCCATTTTCCTGACTTGAGTTTTCTCTTTGCTGAGAAATAACTGTATGACCATTAAAATAAAAGCAACTTTGTGTCAGCCTTCCCTACTCTCTGAATGTCTCTCCCCCTGCGTTATCCAGAGTTGAATATCAGCTGGTCCCATCCTTGAGCTGCCTTCTCCCCCCTTAACCATTCCTCATACGTGCACACAAGGTGTGACGAGCTCGGTCTATGCAGGTGTTCATCACCTCCCTTCTCAGGTTGAGCTAGTAGAACCAAAGTACCAAACCAATGCTGCCTTTTGTCCTTGAAACCAAACTGAGCAGTGAACCTCACATTCACACGACATGACCTTGCACTCCTAACAAGTGTTTCTTTGCGATGTTTCCTGATTCATGCCCACCAAGTCAGGAGCCCCAGTTAGTTTAACTAGGCTTCTGAATTGGTCCCTATTAATAAACAGTTATTTAAACATTGTTTAGTACCTTAGTCATTGAAATTTGACTTGGCTGTTCTCAGTCCTTCTGGAAAAACAACCCTCGATTTCAATCCAATGACTGTGTTTTAGCTATCAAGAGAATAATCACTCAAACACTAGTTGCCAAGTCTGAGTATAATGCTACAAGGTTCAACGTGGCCATGATCTCCCCAGCTGTAGGACACACAGCCTAACCTTTCATCTCTGAATTTATTCAAGTACCCCTTTCTGGCATACCTTCCCTGTCCATCTTATTGACCAAGTCCAATCCCTCACCTGGACTATTGGTAGCCAGGGCCAACATCAGAGGCACTATAAACCAGTGAGATCCTGTAACTAGACATGCAAGACTTTCTTTTCTCAATCTTAAGATTAGGAAAACTAATCTCCTAAATTGAGATCATTTTCTGCAAGAGCTCTGATTACTTCAAGATCAGACCATCATCCAAACAGGGTTTATTCTGAACAGGTGAAGCCCAAATTCTGGCGTGTTCCAATTTTGGTGAAAACCTGGTAATTATAAATTATTCTTAAACCAAATCAGCTGCTGGAGACATGCTGTGAACCCTGAAATAATAGGAACTAGGTTCTGAGATCTTCCTGTCATGAGTCACAAGCTGGGTGTCCCAGAAATAAACAGTCTTTCAGGAATAAAATAACATATTCCCACAGCCCGTTTGCTTCCTCTTCCAGCCAAATTCTGGAAAAGCCAGACAAGATATGTGGGGGAGCCTGGGTGGCTCAGTTAGTGAAGCATCCAACTCCTGATTTCTGCTCAGGTCATGATCTCAGGGTTGTGAGGTCAAGCCCCAAGTCAGGCTCTGTGCTGGGCATGGAGCATACTTAAGATTCTCTCTTTCCCTCTCCCTCTGTCCATCCCCTACTCGTGCTCTCTCACTCTCTTAAAAAAAAAAAAGTATGGATATGAATAACTAAAGTCAAGATTACAAATTTTCTGACGAGGGGTGCCTGGGTGGCTCAGTCGGTTAAGCATCTGCCTTCAGCTCAGGTCATGATCCCAGGGTCCTGGGATCGAGCCCCATGTTGGGCTCCTTGCTCAGCAGGGAGTCTGTTTGCCCATCTCCCACTACCTGCCATTCCCCCTACTTGTGCTCTCTCTCTATCTCTTGTTCTCTGTCAAATAAATAAATAAAGTCTAAAAAAAAAAAGAATTTTTTGACGAAAAAGAGCAGTGTTATCTTGGTGAGAAAATGAAATAAATGCCCAAGACAGATTGCTGGGCACCAACGGTAAAAGAACGAGTTGGGTAAAGGCTTTGAGCTGTGTTATTCTCCCCGCCACGGAAATCTGGATCCCTCATCGTCTGCTCAATACCTATAACATCTACAAGGTACCACAAGTGCAACTGAGATTACAAACTGGTGGTTCCAGAGCCCAGCTACAGTAAGAAGTGTATAAAAACAGGTGCAATTGGACGAGGCAGACACAGAGTTGATTGTTTTTCTTCTTCCTACACACACTGACAGGTAGATGGCTAACCCTAGGAAAAAAACTGCTGTAGAAAACACAGTAGGGCAGAAATGTCGATATGTTCCATAAGCAGAGGGGAAGAAAGAAAAAAAGTATTATTTAGGAAGTAGCAAATGGGTGTAAATAAGCCCAGATTGTATCATTGTAGAGTTTTGACTGGAATTTTCCACCACCTACTTTAAATCAACCAAAAGAGGGCACCTGGGTGACTCAGTCGTTAAGCGTCTACCTTCAGCTCAGGGCGGGATCCCAGGGTTTTGGGATCGAGCCCTACATCGGGCTCCCTCCTCCGCTGGGAGCCTGCTTCTTCCTCTCCCACTCCCCCTGCTTGTGTTCCCTCTCTCGCTGGCTGTCTCTCTGTCAAGTAAATAAATAAAATCTTTAAAAAAATCAATCAATCAATCAACCTAAAGACATGCAAGTTACCCCACCCCACCAACCATCCATCTACCACATACACATGAAACTTAGTCATGGGAAACCTCACTTAAATGGAGTTGGGAGGTGTCAGGATGGGGAGCTCTACCACTCCGTTGACTGTAGCCCCAACAGGAAAAGACTAACTTGACCTTGCATGTGACTACTACTCTACCACAGAAAAAAACGCCTTCCTTATCCCTCTGGGCAACAGCTCAGCCCATGAGAAGCCACCATACTTTGAATTCCCAGTTTACTCCAGTGGACTTTCAGTGTATAACAGCCTTTCCAACCTACTCCTCTTCCCCTTGTAAAACACATACCTCTCCTTTGTCTCCCAAACGTGCCTACAATTTGACCATAGCTTGTTTGTCCAGACTGCAACTCTCTTTTATTCCCTAATAAACCCATCTTTTGCTGGTAGAATAACTGGTAGTTTTTAGTTTCAAGGTTAACTTATACAATAAAAGCAAAAACAGCTCACGTTTTCATGGACAAATTATCACAAATAAAATTTGCCACAAACATGTAAACAAAGAGAAACAAGCCAAGTAGCCAATATAAAATACTGGATGTTATATGCAACTAATGAATCATGGAACACTACACCAAAAACTAATGATGCACTGAATGGCGGCTAACTGAACGTACTTTAAATAAATAAATAACCCAGAATTAACTGAAGAGATAAATGAAATAATATTCTCAACTAGATAAGAGTAGATACTGATATGTTAAAGCAGGGACATATATTAACAAAGAAGAACCANATGTTATATGCAACTAATGAATCATGGAACACTACACCAAAAACTAATGATGCACTGAATGGCGGCTAACTGAACGTACTTTAAATAAATAAATAACCCAGAATTAACTGAAGAGATAAATGAAATAATATTCTCAACTAGATAAGAGTAGATACTGATATGTTAAAGCAGGGACATATATTAACAAAGAAGAACCAATAACAGATAATAGGATTTGGAAAATAGAAGAGGTGACCTAAATGACGATAACTGAGATAAATATAAAGGATACAGCCGAAATATGAATTAGTGATGGGAGATGAGGCCGAGGAGCCCTTTGAAATATGAGAAAAGAATTAAGAAATTTTAAAGTCTGAATTGGTAGGGGAATATGACAGCATAGGAAGCACCAGGGATCGGTCTCCCCACCTAGACAACAATGGCACTGACAGAATATGTCTGATGTAACTATATTCAGGACTGGAGTCTACTGAGGTTTCCAAGTTCCAGGGGAAGGCTTGGATGGTAACCGCAATTAGTTTCAGTCAATTTCAGCTCTTAGCACACTAGCAGCTACGCATTCCCCACCCTCATCCTTATGCCAGGCAGCTATGCCCATGTTCCTGGAGCAGCTTAAACACAGCTTGCAGCAGCCAGTTAGGCAGAAAAGGATCTCTCCTCCAAATGGCTGCCTCCCATCACAGAGCGCATACAACGAAGCCCCTCCCCTCATTATTGCAAGCCCCTCCCCCTCAGGGTAAAGTAACTTCCCAGTGTTTAAAGGGCCAATGCNATCGGAATCTGGGGATGTACTGTATGGTGATTAACATAATATAATAAAATTAAATTAAAAAAAAAAAAAAGACTAGGAAATTCTNTTGGAAGCCAGACATTAAAGACTAGGAAATTCGGGGGGGCATCTGGGTGGCTCAGTCAGTTAAGCCTCCGCCTTCGGCTCAGGTCATGACCTCACAGTCCTGGGGATAGAGCCTCACATCAGGCTCCCTGCTCACAGGGAGCCTGATTCTCCCTCTGCCTCTCCCTCTCTTTCAAATAAATAAATAAATAAAATCTTTTTAAAAATCTCTTTAAAAGAAATAAAAAATAAAGACTAAGAATTTCAAAAGCAACTATATGCATGGGAAAAATTAAAAGTGACCATACATGCCCAGGAAAAGGGTAAAAAAAAAGATATGAGAATACCTTAGATTTACATTTAAGGCTGTTCCTCAGCACACAGACAGCCTAAGCAACCCAAAGAGCAAACAAATAAAACCTCACAAAAACAATAACAAAATAAAACAGCATACCTTGGGAAAAAGAAAGAATCTGATTTCCATAGTTACCACATTATTAGGTTCAAATGTCCAGTTTTCATCAAAAAGAAATCACAAAAGTACGGCCCATTCAAATTAAAATAATTAGGGGCACCTAGGTGGCTCAGTAGTTTAAGCATCTGCCTTCAGCTAAGGTCATGATCCCAGGGTCCTGGGATCAAGATCTACGTTGGGCTCTCCGCTCAGCAGGGACCCTGCTTCTCCCTCTCCCTCTGCGTGCCACTCTGCCTACTTGTGCTCTCTCTATATATCAAATAAATAAATACAATCTTTAAAAAAAAAAAAAGATTCAAACAAAAATAAATAAATCAACAGTCCCCAAAAAAGATCTGATGGCAGACCCGCTAGACAAATATTTCGTTTTATTTTTTTAAAGGTTTATTTATTTATTTATTTGACAGAGAGAATAATCTTTATCCAGTTATCTGTTGACAGACTCAGGTTGTTACTATAACTTGGTTGCTGACAATAATGCTGCAGTAAACATGGGAGTGCAGAGATCTCTTTGATTTCTGGTTTTCATTTCCTTTGGATATATATACCATATTCTGTATAGGAGAAGAATTAAGACAGCAGAGTAGGAGGATCTTATGCTTGCTCATCCCTCGAACACAGCTATATAACTATCAAATCATTCTAAACACCCAGGAAATTGATCTGCGAACTGAGAGAACAAACTATACAACTAGAGGGAGAAAAGAGGCCACATCATGGAAGGTGGGAGGTGCAGTGGTGTGATTTGGGGGAGAAAAGAGTCGCAGATGCTGTGGAGGGAAGGGAACCCTGATCACAGAGAGAGGAGAGAGAGAAAGAGAGAGAGAAAGCAGCATGCAGGGGACTACACAAGAAAAACATTTCCCCAAAACCATTGACTGGGAAAACAAGAGGGGCTGGTTATTGCAAGTTTTTAGAAGCAGCAGAGCTCAAAGACTAAAGTTTTAGAAGTCTGCACCATCTCCAGGTGGAGTCTGGCAGGTGTAGCAGTGGTCCTGTGGAGGAGGGCAGAGGCCTGGGAGCACACAGCATGCTCTGAGGATCCCCTGGGTCATGTTGGGAGAGACAGTTCCCCTTTCTGGAGTGCATTTGGGAGAAGTGGCACTGCCTCTCAGGGAACAAAAGAGCCAATTGGCACCATTGCACTGCCCCATGCACTAGCATACAAGCAGAGACACCTGCTGAGCACAGGTAGATGCCAGCTTTTTGCTATGTTTAATCATAAAATCCAAACCCTTGCACAGTCGTGCAACTGCTTTTCTGAGACAAACCACTACCAGCCACAGCTCAGCAAGACACTCCCCCAGAGGATCAGTGCTGGTCTGTGGTCCCTAAAATTTGGAGCTTTGAAACCCAGCTGCACACCTGAGATAAAACACAGGCGCACTGTGCCACTGCCAGGCAGGCAGTCCATGTGGACACGGACAGGGTGAAGGCAGGAATCTGGCAAAGCCTGGGACACAAGTGGGGAGATGGTTCACTCTTCTGTGAGGGCTTCCTGAACACCAGCTCGTGCGAGCTCCCCTCTCCAGGGAAGAGACCAAGCTGGTGCCGCTTTTCACCCCTCCCACCAGCACAAGCAGACTTCAGCAGCAGAGTGCACACAGTGGAGGCTTGAGCTTCGGACACCAAGCCCCACTCTCCTGTGCTCTACAAGTACCTTTTTCAATAGGGTAAGCGTGATTGAGAGCCAGAGCAGCAGCAGGCCCCTCCCCAAGAAGACCAGCACAAACCCTCCGTCCATACACACACCAAGTCTACTGACCATAGAAGGTTGCAAAGCTTCAGCTCTAGTGGAAATGGGACTGGGCACAGGCTTTACTAACAAACAAAAGACAGAACCTTAGACAAAATGCCAAGGTGGGGGAATTCATCCCAGAAGAAGGAATAAGAAGAAGTCACTGCCAGGGAGGTAATCAAAATAAATATAAATAATATGCCTGAACCAGAATTTAAAACAAAAATCATAAGGATACTAGCTGAGCTTGAGAAAAGCATAGGGGGAATAAAAAACAGAGAAACCCTTACTGCAGAGATAAAAGAACTAAAAATTAGTCAAGCTGAAATTTTAAAAAATGCTATACCTGAGATGCAAAACTGACTGGATGTAATGACCACAGGATAAAGAAGCAGAGGAACGAATAAGTGATAAAGAAGATAAAATTATGGAAAATAGTGAAGCTGAAAAGAAGAAGGAAAGAAAAGTACTGGACCACAAGTGCAGACTGAGGGAACTCACCAACTCCATAAAGCATAATAACATTCCTATCATAGGAGTCCCAGAAGAAGAAGAGGGAGGGGAAAGAGGCAGGAGATTTATCTGAAAAACTTCCCTAACCTGGGGAAAGAAACAGACATCCAAATACAGAACGCACATGACTCCCATCAAAATCAACAAAATCCAGCCAACACCAAGCTATATCTTCATAAAATTTGCAAAATACAGAGATAAGGAAAGAATCCTGAAAGCAACAATGGAAAAGAAATCCCTAAACTACAAGGCAAGACAAATTGGGTTAGCAGTAGATCTATCCATAGAAACAGGAAGGCCAGAAGAGAGTGGCATGACATATTCAATGTTCTGAATAGAAAAAATATGCAGCCCAGAATACTTTATCCAGCAAGGCTGTCATTCAGAATAGAAGAAGAGATAACATCTCCCCAGACAAACAAAAACTAAAGGAGTTTGTGACCACTAAACCAGCCTTGCAAGAAATATTAAAGGGGAGTCTTTCAGTGGGAAAGAAAGACCAAAAGCAACAAAGACTAGAAAGGAACAGAGAAAATCTCCAGAAATGAGGACTGTACAGTTAATACAAATAGCACTAAATTCGTATCATTCAATAATCACTCTGAATGTAAATGGACTACATGCTCCAATCAAAAGGTATAGGGTATCAGAATGGATGACAAAACAAGACCCATCTATATGCTGCCTACAAGAGACTCATTTTAGACTTAAAGACATCTCCAGATTGAAACTGAGGGCATGGAGAGCCATCTATCATGCTAATGGATGTCAAAAGAAAGCCAGAGTAGCCATACTTATATCAGACAAGCTAGATTTTAAACCAAAGACTGTCATAAGAGATGAAAAGGGGCATTATATCATAATTAAGGGGTCTATCCAATNAGAGCCATCTATCATGCTAATGGATGTCAAAAGAAAGCCAGAGTAGCCATACTTATATCAGACAAGCTAGATTTTAAACCAAAGACTGTCATAAGAGATGAAAAAGGAGCATTATATCATAATTAAGGGGTCTATCCAAAAGAAGATCTAACAATTGTAAATATTTATGCTTCTAACTTGGGACCAGCCAAATATATAAATCAATTAATAACAAACATAAAGAAATTCATTGGTAACAATACAATAATAGTAGGGGACTTTAACACCCCACTCACAGTAATGGACAGATCATCTAAGCAGAAAATCAACAAGGAAACAATGGCTTTGAATGACATACTGGACCAGATGAACTTAACAGACATATTCACACCATTTCATCCTAAAGCAGCAGAATACACACTCTATTTGAATGCACATGGAACATTCTCCAGAATAGATCACATACTGGGTCACAAATCAGGCCTCAACAAGTACAAAAAGACTGAGTTCTTACCATGCATATTTTCATACCACAATGTTGTGAAACTTAGAAGTCAGCCACAAGAAAAATTTGGAAAGACCACAAATACATGCAGGTTAAAGAACATCCTACTAAAGAATGAATGGGTTAACCAGGAAATTAAAGAATAAAAAAATACATGGAAGCAAATGAAAATGAAAATGAAAATGAAAACATGACAGTCCAGAACCTTTGGGATCCAGCAAAGCCAGTCATAAGAGGGAAGTATATGGCAATACAGGCTTACTTCAAGAAGCAAGACAAGTCTCAAATACACAACCTAGCCTTACATCTGAAGGAGCTAGAAAAGGAACAGCAAATAAAGCCTAAAGCCAGCAGAGGAAGGGAAATAATAAAGATTAGAGCAGAAATAAATGATACAGAAACAAACAAACAAACAAAAAAACAGTAGAACAGATTAATGAAACTAAGAGCTGGTTCTTTGAAAGAATTGATAAAACTGATAAACTCCTAGCCAGATTTACCAAAAAGAACAGAAAAAGGACCCAATAAATAAAATCACAGAGGAAAGAGGAGAGATCACAACCAACACCACAGGATTACAAACAATTATAAAAGAATGTTATGAAAAAGTATATGCCAATTATATGAGCAATCTGGAAGAAATGGACAAATTCCTAGAAACATACAAACTACCAGAACTGAAACAGGAAGAAATAGAAAATTTGAACAGACCCATAACCAGCAAAAAAAAAAAAAAAAAAAATTAAAACAGAAATTAAAAATC
>NC_048230.1:59853021-59856629 GCF_002007445.2 Ailuropoda melanoleuca | reverse complement strand
AGTGGAAGAGCCTGATGTGGGGCTCGATCCCACAACGACGGGATCACGCCCTGAGCTGAAGGCAGACACTTAATCGCTGTGCCACCCAGGCGCCCCAAGGCCAGCTTTATCTTGATTCCAAAAGCAAAGACCACATGAAAAAGGAGAATTACAAGCCAAAATTCCTGATGAACATGGGTGCAAAAATGCTCAACAAGATGCTAGAGAGGGAAGCAAACCATAAGAGACTCTTAACTATAGAGAACAAACTGAGGGTTGATGGAGAGGAGATTTGCAGGGAATGGGCTAAATGGTTGATGGGCACTAAGAGGGCACTTGTGTTGAGCACTGGGTGTTGTATGTAAATGATGAATCACTAAATTCTACTCCTGAAACCAATATTACACTATATGTTAACTAACTAGAATTTAAATAAAAATTTGAAAAATAAATAAAATAAAATATTCCATTATATATATAAAATGGAATGTCAATCAGCCATGAAAAAAATGGAAATTCCCCCATTTGCAACAAACATGGACTTTGAGGGCATTATGCTGAGTGAAATAAGTCAGACAGACAGAGGAAAACAAATACTATACAATATCACCTATATGTCGAATCTTAAAAAGCCAAACTCTTCTATACAGATAGTAGAATAGTGGTTTCCAGGGGCTGGAGGCTGGGGAAATTAGGAAGATTTTTGTTTAAAAAAATCTTTTTGGGGCGCCTGGGTGGCACAACGGTTAAGCGTCTGCCTTCGGCTCAGGGCGTGATCCCGGCGTTCTGGGATCGAGCCCCACATCAGGCTCCTCTGCTGGGAGCCTGCTTCTTCCTCTCCCACTCCCCCTGCTTGTGTTCCCTCTCTCGCTGGCTGTCTCTATCTCTGTCAAATAAATAAATAAAATCTTTAAAAAAAAAAATCTTTTTGTTTGTACAAACTTGCAAATAGTAGATAAATAAGTCCTGGAGAGCTAATATGCAGCATACTGATTATAGTCAACATTAATCATATTGCAATATGCAAGAATGTATGAAATCATGTTGTACACCTTAAACTTCTACAATGTTAAATGTCAGTTATATCTCAATTTTAGAAAGAAAGAAAGAAAGAAAGAAAGAAAGAAAGAAAGAAAGAAAGAAAGAAAGAAAGAAAGAAAAAGAAAATGATGATGGTGCCAAGAGCTCCCAAAGGTAGGGATTTGATAGGGCCGGGGTCATGGAACACTGTGCAAAATCTAGTTGTCACTCAAGAAATACCCTTGAGATATCCACACCCTCACATCTGAATACAAGCCAAAATCTGACAGATAAGATAATGGAGAGAAAATTTTATTGTCAGCACAAGTGCAAAGAGAAACTTAATTTTTGCATAGTCTTTAAATATCTCCTCACAAAATATTTAATAAAAAAGGCAAAAGAGCAGTTTTACAACAAAGAAACCTGGCAGACCACCACCAATAATGGGACAAGTAGACATTGTGAACCACTAAATATGATGCAACGACAAGAACACAGCATCAGTAATATTCTGGTAAAAATTCATAACGGGTGCCTGAGTGAGTGGCTCAGTCAGTTTAGCATCCAACTCTTGATCTTGGTTCAGGTCATGATCTCAGGGTCATGAGATTAAGCCCCACGTCGGGCTTCACGTTCAGTGGGGAGTCTGCTTCTCTTCCTCTCCCTCTGCCCCTCCCCTCCTCCACGTGTACACTTTCTCATAAATAAATAAATAAATAAATAAATCTTTTTTGAAAATGCATAACCGACGCCTAATCATGAGGAAACATTAGTATAACTTAAATTGAGGGACATGATACAAGATATCTGGCCTATAATCTGCAAAACTTCATAAAAGTCTTAAAAGTCAAGAAATGGCAAGAAATTGATTCAAATTGAAAAAGACTGAGTGATATGACAATTAGATGTAACACAGGCTTCTGGATTGATCCTTTCTATTACAAAAGAGGATACTAGGATAACTGGCAGAATTTGAATAGGATCTCTAAGAAAAGAGTATAAGACAGTTCTCTATAATCTTCTTACAATTCTGTGAGTGTGAAACTGTTTTAAAATAATTTTTTTAAACTCAGTCTGATTTCTATAGAGAGAGTAAATTAAAGTAGACCAAGGGTAGAATGAGGGAGACCAGCTGAGAGCTCTGGTAGACATCCAAGCGCAGAGTGACCATGGCATGGGCTGGAGAGGGGAAGTAGAGATGAGAGAAGCTGCTCTATATAGATGAATGCTTCTGTGATTTGTCAGACATAACTGACCACCTGGGCCGGCACGTACACAAGCAGGCTAAGAAATGTTATTTGTGAGACTCATGCTATGTGAATAACCCTGGGAGCCTGGTTATTTAATATTCAAGCCCAGCTAGTATCTACTAGATATTTATCCAAAGGATACAAACATAGTGATTCTGATAAGGTTGGGAATATAAGTGAGGTTCAGTGGGGTGGAGTCCGGAGCCGACGACCAAGAAAGAATTCTTGAGGCGTCTTTGGTACAAAATTGGTGGTTTATTAAAGCACGGGGACAGGACGCATGGGCAGAAAGAGCTGCTGCCCCAGGTTGTGAGAGGTGGCTGATTATATACCATGGGTTTGGGGGAGGTAAGGAAAAAGGGAGGCTGAGAAAGCGCCTTCATATGTCAAAGACTCGTAGGACACTGGAGGCCCCACCACCGTCAAGCCAAGGCCGTCCACACTATCACTGTGTCCTTATCAGTGAACTGCAGTTACTTTCATATGTCAAAGAAGACTGGCAGGATATTGGAGGCCCCGCTATTGTCAAGCCAAGGCTGTTTACACTATCACTGTGTCCCTATCAATGAGCTGCAGGTCCTTTCCTTAGTTTTAGGGCACCAGGAGTGCCAAGGAATGTTCCATACATGGGCGGGGGGGGGGGNAGGGGGGGGGGGGGGGGGGGATTACAGGGTGTCAGCTTCTGCTTTGTCTTCAGCCAGCCTTCTATTCCCTCATCAATTTGAAGGGGCACACGCACCCCAATGTTTATAGCAGCAATGTCCACAATAGCCGAACTATGGAAAAAGCCCAGATGTCCACCAACAGATGAATGGATAAACAAGATGTGGTGTGTGTATATATATGTATATATATATATAATGAAATATTACTCAGCCCCCAAAAAGAATGAAATCTTGCCATTTGCAACAACGCGGATGGAACTAGAGTGTATTATGCTATGCAAAATAAGTCAATCAGAGAAAGACAAATACCATATGATTTCACTCCTATGTGGAATTTAAGAAACAAAACAGATGAACAGAGGGGAAGGAAGGAAAAATAAAATAAGATGGGAGACAAACCATAAGAGACTCTTAACTCTAGGAAACAAACAGAGGGTTGCTGGAAGGGAGGCAGGTGGGGGGATGGGTAATTGGTTGATGGCCATTAAGGAGGGCACTTGACGTAATGAGCACTGGGTGTTATATGCAACCGATGAATCACTAAATTCTAGCTCTGAAACTAATAACACAGTACAAGTTAGCCTAATTCAATTTAAATTTAAAAATTTATAAAATAAAATATGATGAGGGAACAGAAGGCAAGCTGAGGACAAAGCAGAAGCTGACACCCTGCAAACCTCCCCCCCCCCCCCAA
>NC_048230.1:59833909-59852971 GCF_002007445.2 Ailuropoda melanoleuca | reverse complement strand
ACATTCCTCAGGCACTCCTGGCTGCCCTAAAGGACAAAGAAACAGTCCTTACTACCTACAGCCCATTGACAAATCCTTGAAACAGGCATGGTGACATTCCTCTAGGAACTCAGCTGCCTGGATGTTAATACTTTGCTAAGGGCAAAAGGCAGTCCTAGCCTGACCCCCTCCCCTCCATCAAGATCCTGTAAGTCTACTTTAACGTATAAAAATTCCTCTGGAAACTTCCTTTATCTCTAACCCCCCCCCCCCAAGATACGTGTTGGCAATCATCCCCCAAGCATATGGCCCACCGATATACATCTGAAGGATCTCATGACTCAGGTTTTATTAGACGGTAATAAATGACCTTTTCCCAACAACAGTTAGCCCCCCTCAAGGTCCTGGAAACCTTGCTTCCAAAATTCCTTAGAGACTTACGCTATCCCTAACTCCCTCCCAACTTGAGGGTGATGAGGGAACAGAAGGCAAGTTGAGGACAAAGCAGAAACTGACGCCCTGCAAACCACCACCACCACCCCCCGCCGCCCCGCTGCCATGGGATGTACGTGACATTCCTCAGGCACCCCTGGCTGCCCAAAAGCTAAGGAGAAGAAAAGCAAGTGGTTAACTTACGGAGATCACAGTCCTGCGAGACCTGAGTCTCCCTCAGTTTACACATGTCCTAGTGATTTACAAGGAAGCAGCTTTCTCATCAATAGCCTAACTTCCAGAGACCCATAATTCAGTTTCCTGGAGCCCTAACATTACCATCCCCTCCATACAATTGAGGGAGGCTGAGGCAGAAGGAAATGTAAATAAAATGGAATTTCTTTCAAACCTGAAGCCCATTGACAAGGACTTGTGATCATTCCTCCGGGAGACTCCCAACTGTCTTCATGTTAGTGCCTCATTAGAGGGAGGGATAGCCTTAACTTGACAATGGCAAGGCCTCCAATATCCTGTGAGTATTCTTTAACATAGGAAAGTGCTTTCTCAACCTCCTTTTTCCTCACCTCCCCCAACCCCATAGTATATAATCAGCCACCCCTCACAACCCGGGGCAGCAGCTCTTTCTCAGCTTTAATAAACCACCATTTTGCACCAAAGATGTCCAAAAATTTTTCTTGGTCTTCGGCTCCGGACTCCAACTCACTGAACCTCACCTATATTCCAAAACCACATCACTTCCTTTATCCCTAACCCCTAAGATACATGTTGGCAATCATCCTCCAAGCATATGGCCCACTGATAAACATCTGCAAAGTCTCCTGACTGAGACTCTTACGAAACAATAATAAATAACCTTTTCCTAACAATAGCTAGCCCCCTCGGGATCCTGGAAACCTTGTTTCCAAAATACCTTGGAGGCTTGTGCTGTCCCTAATCCCCTCCCAACTTGAAAGTATATAATCAGTCACTGGTCACAACCCCAGTGCAGCTCTTTCTGCCCACAGGTCCCCCCTCCATGCTTTAATAAAACCACCTTTTTGCACCAAAGACATCTCGGGAATTCTTTCTTGGCCATTAGATCCAAATCCCAACATTTTCTACATCAGATAGGATCGTGGGGATATGCATTAGAGGGAGGTGTGGATGACTCCCAGGTGAGCTTGGTTAAGTAGGTGGATGTGTCATTCACTAATACATAAGAACAGAGGAGGAAAGGCCCGGCAGGAGACACGGGAAGGGTGTAAAATCATGAGCATGGTTTGGGGCAGGATGTGCTGAAGGCTTGTCCAAAACATGTACTTGGGTATGTTCAACAGATAGCTCAACATGTGGGCCTGGGTCTCAGACAAGAGTTTGTATTATCTTCCAATCCGATTGTCATTAGAATAACCTACGTTATCTATTTTTGGATACATGTATATATGTAAAATAAAATTGTTGATGTTATTTAGAATTTTTGTCTGATTAGTCTTTTAGTTTCTCATAAAGATATATTAAAAATCCTACATTATGATTCAGATTGCCAACTGGTCCAGTTTCGTCAGGATTCTGTTTGCTTATCTGTAACTGAATCTAGGCTCTTTCTGCGGGCTGCAGGACAGGCCCCTATGTCACGAGGCAAGATGAGGGGGCAGGGAAAACAACTTTATTCAGAAAGCCAGCAAACCAAGGAATGGCAGACTATTGTCCTAGAGACTCATCTCCCCTCAGCATGAACTTGGAGCTTCTCTTATGTTCGGCAGAAGGGAGAAGTGGGAGGGGTTTGGAGTCAAAAGGTGACAGACATGTGTAACACCCAAGGAAGGTCATGTCACTTCTCTGTCCTTGGCCAGTTGACCTTTTGTACAGGAATCTGATCATGCTGTTCCTGTAAATCGTAAACATAGTATAGTCATTTCTGTACATCCTTCCTTATCTCCTTGAGTGGGGTAGGTTTTGGGAAAAGACCAGTTTTTGCCACTCTTAGCTGTAACAAGCCTACCTGCAGAGCTAAACAAAAGTTTCCCAGCAATAGGTCACAGCAGCAAGCAATATGGAGTCAGACATGCTAAGTTTCTCCCTGTTACATATCTTAGGGCTATGTGGTTAGGGACATATACATTTGGGACTATTTTGCATTCCTCTGGATTATTTGTTTTGTTATGATGTAATGTGACCCATCATCCTTGTTAATGCATTTTTTCAGCCTTGAATTCTATTTTATTAACTTTTTTCAATGTTTTTTATTAAGTTCAATTAGCCAACATATAATACAATCATTATTTTTTGCTATAATGTGCAATGATTCATTATCTGCTTACAACACCGAGTGCTCATCACATCACGTGCCCTCCTTAATATCCATCCCCCGATTACCCCATCCCCCCACCCCCTCCCTTCTGCAACCCTCGGTTTGTTTCCCCAAGTCCAGAGTCTCTCATGGTTTGTCTCCCTCTCTGATTGCTTCCCCTTCAGTTTTCCCTCCCTTCCTCTATGGTCTTCTGCACTATTCCTTATATTCCACATATGAGTGAAACCATGTGATAATCCTTTTGAATTCTATTTTGTCTGAAAGTAATACAGATACATTTCCTTCTTTTACCATTTGTTCAGCATGGCTATCTGCATCCTGTATTTGGGTTTATGTGTAGGATCTTATTTTGTGATTTCCATTTATTGCCTTTTTTCTTAGTTTTTTTCCCCCACTCTTTGGTCTCATAAGCTAGGAGATGAAAGTGTAGGAGGAAACTTTGAGCAGGACAAGATGCCTCTAGAGATAGGAAAATATAAGGTAAGCGAATATACAGGCATTAATATATTTCCCTACTTGTGTTCCCGGAAATAGATAATATTATTCACTAGGATGACTATAGGGCATTCACTCAGTCCGTTAAAGTTGGTATTGACAAAGATATAATGGGAAGAGAAAAAAGCATGTCTAATAGGATGATGGAAAAGTTCTGGAGATGGTTGGGGGTGATGGTTGTACAACAACGTGAATGTATTTAATTCACTGAACTGTACAGTTAAAAGTGGTTAAAGTGTAAATCTTATGTATATTTTACCACAATAAAAAAAAATCTAAGTTTATTATGACAGTATACCTGTAACAAAAGTCCCCAGTGACCTACTATTTGGTCCTATTGTAGAACGGTAATAAATTGGTATCATAGCAAACAGGACACCTAGAAGCTGGAAGTCTCTTTGGGTAAATATGTGCATAGCTTCCATGTCTAACAATATGGCTATGACTACCATGAGTCTATTGACCAAGTGACGGGCTGCTCGAGCAGGAAAATGATTACATTAAATGAATGAATGAATGAATAAATAAATCAGAATATGATGACATTTACAAAGTCACATATCTACTCCCACTTTATTATTAGAAATATCTTCTATATTGAGCATCTTTAATGAACAGTCACCTAGAGCATGAATAGTCTCACATTAGGGATTCACGTATGGAACAAATTACTCCTCAGCAACGATTATGTAGCATAATGAAATTCCATTTACATTTCCCTTCTCTAAAACTTGTTCTCACCAATTTTCTAACCTTACTTATTCCACTACGCTTGCAATACAGGCAGGCCATTACAACTGTCCACAAATCAATCAATTAGGCTATCTTCTGAAGTGGGCAAGGATGGCTATTTCCTCAAGTTCTGCCCACGGAGAAAATTTCCATTCCTCACTGTCGTTCAGGGCACAGGAGCTGTCAACATCTAAGCAGTTCATCTCCAGTTGTCCTAAAACACTAATCATGGAAGGATTGTGCAAACCAGACAATTTTTTCACCATTAGTCATCTGGTCTTTGGGAATTCCTGAAGAAGCCATAAGTGTG
Organism: Ailuropoda melanoleuca; assembly: GCF_002007445.2. NCBI lineage: Eukaryota > Metazoa > Chordata > Mammalia > Carnivora > Ursidae > Ailuropoda > Ailuropoda melanoleuca. The sequence continues at coordinate 59,848,712 of NC_048230.1, read as the reverse complement.
GATTTCAAATTCTGTGACAACACAACAAAAAGAGTGTATTTCATGGGCTGAGGGTGTGATTTGCTTGCTCATAAAATGTACTTATGCCTTTGGGGTCATCTCATACTCATCTCATAATGTACATTCCTTCCTTATTTTGATGGACTGCTAATGGGTTCACTGGGTCCTCCAGGCTTTTCTCAAGGATCTTACCTTCATAGGATTTTACTAGACAAAGCAGGGAGTTAATGACCCTTGCTGTTTTCTACTCCGTAACATTTTCACTTTGTGTTTTAGACCCCACACACTGAAATGGAACATTTTATCCTCTCCCTGGAGACCTGTACTTCAGGACACTCATTCTCATGCTTGCACAGGACCATACAGAAACTTCAGGAACCCGACATTTAAATAATAGTGTCATCAGATAGCCCCCTTCTGAACACACAGGGTAAGAATTCAAGGCATTCAACACTCTGGAACACATTTATTTCTCCAGCATAGCCTAGGGCCTCTCCCACTCAGCCATCACCACTCAGCCTCGTCCTATAATAGAGATAAGGAGTTGATGACCTGAAGAAGCGAAGATGTTGACCCTTTTGAACACATGAAACGACCACCTTCAGATTCTGTTTACTCTAACCTCGGGCCCTAACCTTTCTCCACACTGTGGAGAATGTACTCCAGCCAACACCAGACACTTAGCCTCTACTCATTGACTAGGTTTCGAGTCCTTAATACAGTTTCATTATAAAAGCCTTAAAAAGGGCATCATGTCTCATTTGGGTCCCCCTAACAATGCATGACCTAGCACAGCAGAGAAACAAAGCAATGGTATATGGATCACATTATCAGCCCAACACAGGACCGTGATTAACACAACAGAACACAAATATGCAAAACAATTTAGAGGTCATCAGAAATTTTTAAATATGAGGTTTTTTCATATAGAGTGTCCCACCCATACCCATATCGAGGTTACTTGGATTTATTGCCACATAGAATTTATATTATTAATCCTATGGAGATGTGGAGTCATAATACATAACAGAACTGAAACAGTTATACATACAAGCTGGACCTTTTTTTTTTAAGTAAGCTCTATGCCTAATGTGGGGTTTGAACTCATGACCCCAAAATCAACAATCACGTGCTACGAGCCAGCCAGGCTCACACCAACTGAGCCAGCCAGGCACCCCTAAGCTGGCCTCTTTTAAATACCTTCTCATTCTTCTCATTTTGTATTTGCTCTTATTTGAGCAAATACAAAATAATCATTGACTTCCTCAGCAAAAAGAAAATATCTCAGTGCAATAAGAGAATAAAATTAAGATTTGTTCAATATGAACCAAAATCCAGATCAAAAGCCTAAATTTCCTGACTCTTACCTAAATATTCACAACTCCCAATCCTCCCATTCCTGAGTTGTTCCTGCCCACGCTCACAGGAAGGAAAGGACGCCGGCTCTGAGAGTCCAACAGGTGGAGGGACAGTTCTGTGAAGAAAAATTAGGATGCCATTACCAGAGGCATGTAATGGGAGGATATAATGCTGAGCAGACAAAACCAAAAATACTCACTACATTCCACCCCTTGACTCTTCAATCCATGTGTGCTGCTTTTCCATTCCAATAGAAGCATGATTTAGAGCTTGTTCAGGCAGCTGCTTTCCCAAATGAGGATGATGCCCTGGGAGGAAATGAAGCTGGAACCCCACATCAGAAGTCTGGTTTTATAGGAAAACTGTGATGTCAGTGGCGCAGCCTGTCTGCCACTGTACCGTAGAGCTGAGAGAACGCGTGCTTCATCTTCAGGACGCTGAAGGAGATGAATGGGCTTCAGAGTGAATGCGGCAGCTAAAAAAAGTGCCTTCATTTTTTGGACCTACGTATTTAGCTGCTTTAGAATGCAGCTGTTTCCTTCTTTAGTATCCAATATAAGAGGGCTGCAATCACGACACAATATTCAAGGGTGAAATCTTGTTTCTGTCGCTCCCATTCTTTTTCACTTAGAAGCATAATAAAGTTGTATTTCAAATATCTGAAAGAAGGAAAGAGAGAAAGAAAGTGAGAGGAAGAGAAGGACAAGGGAGGGAGGGAGAGAGGAACGAAGGAAAGAGGGAAGGAAGGAAAGAGGGAAGGAAGGAAAGAAGGAAGAAGGAAGGAAGGAAGGAAGGAAGGAAGGAAGGAAGGAAGGAAGGAAGGAAATACCATGATACTAAGTTAGGATCCAGACACAAAAGGCCCCAGATTGTATGATTCTGTTTATGCGAAATATACAGAAAAAAGCAAATTTACAGAGACAGAAAGATTAGTGATTGCCAGGTGTTGGAACAACGGGGTACAGAGTTTCCTTTTGGGGTGATGAAAATGTTCTGGAATTAGATAAGGGTGACAGTTGTGCCATTTTGTGAATATATTAAAACCCACTTTAAATTTGTGAATTTTTGAGTATGTAAATTATATCTCAATTAAAAAAAAAAAAACAGTGCAGGGATGCCTGGGTGGCTCGGACAGCTAAGTAGTTAAGCATCTGCCTTTGGCTCAGATCGTGATCCAGGGTCCTGGAATCAAGTTCCACATTGCGCTCCTTGCTCAGCAGGGAGCCTGCTTCTCCCTCTGCCTGCAGCTCCCCCTGCTTGTGCTCACTCTCTCCTTCTCTGTGACAAATGAATAAATAAAATCTGAAAGAAAAAAAAACGGTGCAGTGCTGGTACAGAAATAGAAAAACATTCATAGATACATCAAATAGAAAATCCAGAAATAGATCCAAGTATAATTGAGAATATGATGAAGTTAACATTTCAAATCAAGGGAAATTTGACATATTCTTCAATAAATGATAGGACAATTTGTTATTCATTTGATATGAGAGTCAAATTAGATCTCTAACCCACATCACATAACAAAAATAAATGTCAAATATATTAAGTTTGTAAATATTTTTTTAAAATGATAAACTAATAGAATATTTTTAAAAACATTTTTCTAGATTTGGGCTAATGGAGGACTTTCTAAGAAAACTCAGAAACCCTTAAATTTGTTTGTTTTGTTTTGTTTTGTTAAGATTTTATTTATTTATTTGAGAGAGAGAGAGCACAAGCAGGCAGAACAGCAGGCAGAGAGAGAGGGAGAAGCAGGCTGAGCAGAAAGCCAGACATGGGGCTCAATCCCAGGACCCTGAGATCATGACCTGAGCTGAAGGCAGCTGCTTAACCAACTGAGCTACCCAGGCACCCCCCGAAATTTGTTTGTTTATGAATGACAGATTTAATTATATAACTATTAAAAGTACATGATTGAAGAAACCACAACAGGATAAGAGGGAAAATAATGCACTGGGAGAAAATATTTGCAGCAAATATAACTACTAAGACTCATAATTTATGAGGTGCCTGGGTGGCGCAGTCAGTTCAGCGTCTGCCTTTAGCTCAGGTCATGATCCCAGAGTCCTGGGATTGAGCCCCACATCAGGCTCTCTGCTCAGAGAGGAGCCTGCTTCTCCTTCTCCCTCTGCTGCTCCCCCTGCTTGCTCTTGCTCTCTCTTTCTCTCTCTCTTTCTTTGTCAAATAAATAAATTTTTTAAAATAAAATAATTTTTCAAGACTCATACTTTATAAAATGTGCTTGTAAATCAGTAAGAAAAAAAGATATCCCAAAATAAAAATTACCAAAACTTGAGAAAGAGGAAATTCAAAATGTCAATAATTCATCTCATCCCCACTAGCAGCCAGGGAAATCTAAATTAAAACAATAATAGCCTGCCATTTTTCACTCGTTAGATTTACCAAAAAAATAAGTGTTATCAAGGCTATGGTGAATTGGGTATTATCTACTAAATTTTTAAATGTATATGCTTTTGACCCAGAAGCCCACCTCTAAAAATTTATGCCATAGAAATAATTATACATAAAGACCCATGTACAAGAATATTCACTACAGCATTATTTGTAATTAAATACCAAAAACAACACAACTGGTCATTAATACAAAAAAAGCGAAATAAATTATGATACATTGATGTAATCCATGTAGCTATTTAAGAGACTCAGCATATAATGTTAAGAGATAAAACCAAGTCCCAGATCCACCTGCACAGCATGATTTCAATTATGTCTTTAGTTTTTTTAAACTAACATGGACGTTCTCTTAATGAAACCCACTTAATGAATAATTGGCACTCCACTTCCTATATGAAATATACTGGCTGATTCGTTCTCACCTTGCGAGACATGCGTGGGTAGTAGATAGGTAAGACATAATTTGCCCTCAAAAAGATGATTCTAGCTTTTTTTTTTTAAGATTTTATTTATTTATTGGCAGAGAGAAAGAGGGAGCATGAGCACAAGCAGGGGGAAGAGGGAGAGGGAGAAGCAGACTCCCCGCTGAGCAGGGAGCCCAATGCAGGACTAGATCCCAGAACCCTGGGATCATGACCTGAGCCAAAGGAAGACGCTTAACCGACTGAGCCACACAAGCGCTCCAAAAAGATGATTCTAGCTTTTAAAGGAGGAAAGAATACTACTGATACTTAGAGATAGGTTTCTAAACATAATAGGAAGATCTGTTCCTTTTCCTTTTCTGTAATTTTTAAATATTTTTACTAGAAGAGTTTAAAAGACACAGAAAATTGTTGGGGCGCCTGGGTGGCACAGCGGTTAAGCGTCTGCCTTAGGCTCAGGGCGTGATCCCGGCGTTATGGGATCGAGCCCCGTCAGGCTCCTCTGCTATGAGCCTGCTTCTTCCTCTCCCACTCCCCCTGCTTGTGTTCCCTCTCTCGCTGGCTGTCTCTATCTCCTGTTGAATAAATAATAAAATCTTTAAAAAAAAAAAAAAAGAAAGAAAGAAAATTGTCGACCAGTGTTTGGTAGAACTTACCGTATAATCATCTCACTTATAAAGTCAGCATTTACTTCAATTTCATGCATGTTTATTAATGAATTCAGGCATTCTGCTGTATATTGAGTCAGTTTGAGTAATTCCATTTTATGGAGATTTTTTATGCTTTTAACCATAAAAATGTACAAACTATTTCCTAGCAAACTTTGCATCTCCTCCATGTTTGAGTTCTATCCTTTTCACATCCCTAGTATTGAAAATGCTTATTTCTTCTCTTTCTTGGCCATTCTTGCCAAAGTTTTGTCTATTTTAATGATGCTTTTAAAGTACAAACTTTTAATGTTATTTGACAATTGTATTGTTTCTTTTTTCTAACTCATTAATGTCAACTGTTATCTTCATCAATATTTTGTCTACTTTCCTTATATTTATTTTGCTGTTTTTGTTCCATTTGCTTAGATTCAAGCCCACATTAACTTACTTCCGAATTTTTACATTCATCTATTAAAGTGCTGATAATAATTTATTTACAACTGTTCATTATAGAAACGTTGATGCCCTGAGCCAGGAGTAGGCATGACCCCTAGATATGAAGAAGAGAGGGGGAGCTCACCAGTAGAGCTGTGACAGACCATGACCTTGCAATGCTGCATGGTTGGGTACCCAAGCACTTAGTGTTCTGCTCACTAGGCTGATTCTGGACACAATAGAACCCTGCCCAGGCTTGGACCCTGGGGGGATGAAATCAGAGAGATAGGTTCAACTCCTCCCAAGAGAAGGAACTCCACCCCCAAGATATAATGTCAGCTCAGTCTAGGACTCTCCTATCTGCGGTCTGCAACACCATGAAGCCTGAATGGATCCTCTTTTCTTTGTGTCTCCTCATCTCGTCCATGCCCCCTCAGACGCTTTCAGGAATCCTGTTTCCTAGACATCTCAGGAAACAATTGTGTGAAAGTGGACACCTTGGACGTAAGGCAAAATAGGAAGGGCAGCCCAGGGGAACACTGTGAAGGCAAAGGTGGTCTAGGCAGCTTGGGTGACAAGCAGAAATGAAGTCTTGCTTTTACCTCAAACCATATGGCTCTAAAGCATCTGATTCCAGAAGTTTCATTCAATTCTGTCTATGGCTTGGAGAAGGAGGACAGAAAATAGAATCAGCTTAATTTTTTTCGAAGGGATTTCAGAGGAAGAGGAGTGGGGTTATGAAAATTGGATTAATGTCAGGAGTGTCCAGGAAACCCCTTGATTGGGGTGTGTGTGTGTGTGTGTGTGTGTGTGTGTGTGTGTGTGTGTTAGATGACCTTTAATTCTACTTAACACATATGTACGGGACCACTCTGCATTCCATGGATACAGGGAAGCAGGGACCATCATTCACACGCTTAGGGCACTCACATCTACTTATCATGACGAATATGTGTGAAATGCTCAAAGTAAACATGGCAAGTTCCCAGTTGTGGGCAAGGACTGTAGTTGGACTTGAGGAAGACTGACATTAAATCCTTCTTTGTCTCCAACGTGGCCATCATTGTTCCTGCTCTGACCACCCACTTCCATGGTCTCAGTGAGGCCAGGTGAGTCTGCATGGTAGGTAAAAAGGGGGGCTAGATGGGAGAGGACACAGACACTGGTGGAGGAAAGGAAGATCTCCTGCCAAATTAAGCATTTTAAGCCTTCAGGAGTAGGGGTGGACAGCCAAAGGCCTGTTGAGCTTGTGTGTTTGCAGAGACTCTGTAAAAGTTAAAGTAAAGGCTCTGACCTATGGCCTTGGGGGAGCAGATGACATGTTCACTTCCAATGCCATGAGAAAGCCTGTGGAGAGTTAAGAAATATATTTACTATGGGATATATTTAATATGAAATTCTGTAATAAGAGGGCAGAAGCCTCAGGTCTTTCTTGCTTTCAGCTCTAGGGTAGTTGAGCTACCTTATTGTCCTTCCCCAATTATTCTCTGAGTCACTGACCCAGGCCAGAGTCTAAATCATTGCCTCATATTACATATAGAGTGAAATTTACGCTGAAGGAACTCTCCCAATGAAAAAGTATCAAGTAGATTCACATGGGCTGATGGCCATCAGTCATCTGAGTCCATGAGGAAAAGAACGTCTACTTCACAGTAGAAAAGAAAACCTGACTCCAGGATTCTCATACCCAGAAATCTGCAACTATCCTCCGGTATTCGGCATCTGTAAGTCAGTTTACACCAGATTCTACTACAACACCTTGACATTTCTGTGTGAGCCCTTCGTCTTCTCTGGCTGTGGAGGCAACAGAAACAACTTTAAACAAAAATATATCTGTGAAAAATTTTGTATTCCTGAAAAGTAAGTCTCTCAGCTCCTCACCCCACCCCCAATGACACCAAATACCAGAAACCCTCGTTTTACAGGAAAAAGCAAATAAGAGGCCAGGGGAGACTGAGCAATGGGACAAGGGATGATACCTGGGTTGGGGACAACCAGTCACAGGCACAAATTTCAATCTCTCAGTCATTTCGTCCGAAAAAACTCTTTTGTAATTGTGAAAATGGAAGCCCAGAGAGGCTAATGACTTGCCAAGCTCATTCAGGAGTAGGACAGGGACCCAGACCCCTTAGCTCTCCACCAAGCATCTCACTACTACCATGATGGCCTCAGGTCTTTAAGATCTTATCCAACCCTTGTTGCTGCAGAATTAAAAGAGAAGCAGTGAGAGCTGGCAGAATAGTTCAGTATCTATTGTGAATGGCTACACAATAGGTCAGGCTCAAGAGCAGAGACCTCAATTTATTAATTTGTATATCCTTGGAGTATAGCACTATATTTGCTCACTAACATTTTATGGATGGATTATGGATCAGGAATTAAAAACAATCTGAAGTTCTGCTGAGATGTAAAGAACCCATGGATTCTACCAAAGACCGTAACAATCACTACATTTATTTATTAACAGAGAAAGAACTATTGGAAAAAAGAATGGTTAACATCACAGAAGGAAGAAACAAGGAACAAGGAATATTCTTTGTGCAAAAGCATGCCAAAATAATTCTGAATAAATAAATTGAACTATTATTGGAATATTTTCAAATTCAGAATTCTTGCTTAATTTCCTTGCCCAGATTTGCCTTTCATACTGATTAGATATATAAAACTTTAACTGAAAACTTCCTGTCTGCCAGACCTGGTCTAAATTCATTCATCTCTCGCCTCCTAGATTCTTCCAATGTAAACTACAGGTGACCCTCTCTGAAGGCACCAACCACGTAATGAGTCAGTTTGTATAAAGGCAATCATTGTTGATATCTCCTTGGTGTGACCTGCCAAAACGGAGTTCGCTTCTGTATTTTGTCACTGATGCTAGTGGATTTCCATGTAAGTGGCACTAAAATAATCATCATTAAAGTATTTCATCTGCCCTAAATCAATGAGTATTCCTCCCTCAATAATGCTCATATTCTAGGGAAATGTCTCCAGTGCCCCAGCAATATAGAAATTGTGACTTTGTACCTGGAAGCTGCAAATCTTCAACCAAGCTGAACTTCTATAGTAAGAGTATGGAGGGTCATTCCCCTTTGCCCTGACTGCCCTATTCATATTCTCATCAAGGACCCAGACTTACATAGGATTCCAGGGATATGAGCACCCTAGGCCAGTGTTCTAAGGACCATAAACAGTAGGGGGCACTGTAGCCCAGGGTAAATCCATACATGGGTATTCTAGGTCAATCCCAACAATGGCAGCCCCTGCCTCTGGACTTTGGGCAGAGCCTTGAAGCCATCTTGAGAATTGGCAGAAAGCATAGGTTTGAGATGTCACCCTAGCCCTTCACCCAGGAATTGCTCCTGTGTAAAAAGGGGCAAATGAAAAAGGTAACTTCTGGGTACTGAGCCAAAGTCTAGTATCCTGGACCGTTCTGAATCCACAGGAAACTTTTTTCTAGGCCTGGCATCGTAGGTATAACCTATCTGGTGCCCAGTCATGGATTCAGGAGATTTTCCTACCTCTGACTATTGTGAAACACAGTGTTACATAAACAGGACTTGAGTGTAATTTCTTGAAAACCCTTCAGAACTGTAGTCTAGTATCCCAAAAAATTACTACAAGTAAAATACTCTCTGAAGACAATTATTACCCAAAGTCCATTTTAGCCTCAGATTTTCAGATTTCTTCTGGATGCTCAAGTGACTGTCCAAGTTTCATTCTCACTCGGTCCTAAATTTGCCTCTAAGGTTTGTGCGTGCTGTCTGTGGTGCTGGAGGAAGATATTCTCAAGTGCCCATAAACAGCAGTAAAATTGCACAACCCATAAAACATTCACAGGCCTTTCTACAAAACTACATACCCAAGGAGTAACACAGAACATCAATCTATAAGAAACCCAAATGAGTTTCACATTAAATTCAAGTGAGACGTTTTGAGGGGATGATCACTGGTAAAAGGGGGACACAGATAACAACATAAAATAAGGTCTTGGGGTACCCAGCAAGGACAGAATGAAAAGATTACAGTCCTGAGTCTGGTCTCTTCCCAAGGTCATATCTGATCACACGAGAAACTTGAAGGGGAAAATTCCATTATATATGATAGAGAATTAAAAGTAGTTTAAGAATGATCTGCCTTCTCTTTCCAAGAACCCCCAAAGAGAAGGACTTTGTGCAGATCTTGGAATGTAGCACAAGTTTGCCTGTCATTCAAGAGATGCTCAGACCTTGCGAAATCAGAACTTCCAGAAGTCTGCTACGGTGGGGGATGTGCCCGGCTTAAAGGTGCTCAGGTACCAAAGCAAGGTGGACTCCCCTCCAGGTGGGACAGCATTGTCTCAGGATCCATGGGGTCACAAGTGGTAGCTGAGAGTGGCAGACTTCCCAGGCATAGGAGTGGGGAAGTCGGCTGAGAACAGCAAGTCTAGGTGCCAGCTTTCTGCTTTGTGTTGCCATAAACTGTGAACCGCTGCACGGTCCTGCAATCGCTTTCCCGGGGGTCCAGCAGAAGGCAGAAGTGTGGCAAGACCCTGTCCCCCCACCCCCCCAGCCCCCCACCCCGGGAGAAACAACCCGGGTTCGAGCCCCTAAACTTTGGAGTTTTGAGGCTCAGTTGCGTGCCTGAGATGAAAACGCTCGGTCACAGGCCGGGTGAACACAGAGTTCTGATGGAAACTGGGGAGACAGGAGGAACTGACTGCTTTTCTGTGAGGGCTCGCTGAAAAGTGTGGGCACGAATTTTCAGCTCTGGGGCTAGAGCATGGACGCAGCCCCAGTCATCCCGCCCATCAGTTTCTCTGAGGATGAGCCCAAATCCAAGCAGAAAGCCACAGTCTTGTGTCCTGAGCAGTCAGAAGACAGTATTGAGGATGGACTCCCGAATCAATGGAGGAAATCCAAAGAGGAAACAACCACAAGGGGGAACCAACATCGTTATACAGCCTCCTTTCAAAGCCCTGATGGTCTCGTCAGTCTGTCCGTGCAGGTGAATATTCCAAGGATCCAGCCACGGCACTAGAGAGGCCTCATAACTTTGATTTTTTTTTTTAAATAAGTATGACTTTTGTGAACTTTTTAAAAAGTGCTGGGTTTTTTTAATGAAATAACATAAAGACAATAATCTAAAAATCAAAAGGAACAAACAAACCCAGCAGCAACAGCACCACCTGGGGGCTTGTTAGAAATGCAGAATCTTGGGCCCACCAGATAATTGCCAAGTTAGAATTTGCATTTTAACAAGACCGCTTGGTGATTTGTATGCTTGTTTCATAAGTACGAGCCTATGAAAGACAGGAAGCTATCAGGAAAGGAAATCTCATCTGAGTAACTTCTAAGAATGAAGGTTTCTCCTACACTAGCTGACTTCTACTGATAAAATCTGGAACTCTTTTTTTAACTAATTTTTTATTTAAATTCAATTAAATAACATATAATGTATTATAAATGTAAACTTTTTTTTAAGATTTTATTTATTCATTTGACAGAGAGAGAGACAGTCAGCGAGAGAGGGGACACAAGCAGGGGGAGTGGGAGAGGAAGAAGCAGGCTCCCAGCAGAGGAGCCTGATGTGGGGCTCAATCCCAGAACTCCGGGATCACTCCCTGAGCCGAAGGCAGACGCTTAATGACTGAGCCACCCAGGTGCCCCTAAAATGTAAAATTCTTAACAAGAGTCTATATGGTCCTGAAGATTTACTGTGAGCTGCATCCATCCCTTTTCCATTCCTTGTAGTAGCTTATTTCCCTTTTCGGGAATTCTCTCTGTTCATCCTATGATGTCTTGTGGGGGTCAATTCCAGGAGCCTGCTAACTGCAACTGGAGTCAGGGAACTAAACCACTTCTCTACACAGCACTGCGAGGGGGCAGCATATGAGTTAAGATCAAAATTCTCAACTGGGGGTCACTTCACTCCTAGAGGACATTTGGCAACATCTGGAGACGCATTGGGTTGTCACAAATGAGGGTGAAGTCTGCTGGCAACCAGTGGGAAGAAGCCAGGGACGGTGCTAACATCATATAATACACAGGACAGTCCCTCCACCATGGCAAAGAATTATCCAGTCTAGGGACACCGGTGGCTTACTCAGTTAAGCGTCTGTCTTCGGCTCAGGTCACGCTGGGATCGAGTCCCGAATCGGGCTCCATGCTCACTGCAGACACTGCTTGAGATTCTCCCTCTCCCTCTGCATACCCTCCCCACTCCTGCTCTCTCTCTGTCTATCTCTCAAATAAATAAATAAAATCTTTAAAAATAATAATAGTCATTAAAAGCAGTATCCAGTCTTAAATGATAGTAGAACCAAGATGGGAAAACCCTTAAACAGGTATCATATTCTTCGTCTCTCAGAAAATCGAAATCCTGAGAGAAGGAGCAAGGAGAAAGGGAACACGGCTGTTACAGCAGTGCCACCACAACACAATCTAGGTCACCTTCCTGCTGCGAGGACGTGCTTCCTCCTTCTTGACCCTCCACGGTGCCACCAGTCCCCGACCTTGGGACCCCAGTTGTCTGTGAATAGTGTGAGTACCAATATCCTTCCAGCACATTCCTATTTGCTTGAGTTAGCCGGTATCACTCTGTTGCTGGTCACCGAGAACCCTCACCCATAAGTACCTAGTCAGATGAGGCGTCCATTCCAGGGAACGGGGCGGGGGGGCTCACCCAGCTGCGAGGCTAAGCAGGCATGTAAAGCATCAGCAAAGTAAAGTTTGGCTTTAATGAACTTTACTAGAATTTGTCATCAGGAAAACCAGAAAGAAAACTATTTTCATTCCAGTCTAAACGTACGTTTAGCATCAAGTACCTTAAACGGTTCAATATTAGGAGCCCGTGGTCTGGACCACTGGCTGGGTACGGAGGCAACTTTGAGTTTCAATGCTGAGAAGGCAGAAGCAAACAAGGGAGACAGAAGACACTGGATTGCTTCTATATGGCCTTGGGGGAAAGAACGGTGGAAAAAGAAACCTGTATTCTGAAGACCAAAAAAAATGTTAAAATGGGGAAAATATTAAAAATAGAAAGATGGAACCTATAAAATGGAGCACCACACAACAGGAGAACCTAAAAATTTAAATCAGGAACACCATATATCAAGAAACATCCATAACAATCCATCTGCCAGCCGAAGAAGTGCTGCGAAGAATAGAGGCTTGGCCGCCTAAATAGACCTACCAGTTTAGTTATCTTAACTAGTTAAGATAGAAGGTAACAGCCTTTGACGCCCTTTGGCAAAGAACAGGGGAAACAGGTCAAGCAGGAGCTACAGAGTTCCGGGGTCTTGTTAAATATAAAAAATTCATGTGTACTTAAAGAAACCAAATACTTTAACAATTAAAAATTATGTCGATCAGGGTGCCTGGGTGGCCCAGTGGGTTAAGCATCTGACTCTTGGATTCGGCTTGGGATGTGATCTCGTGGGTCACTCGGCAGGGAGTCTGGGGAGTCTCTCCTTCTGCCCTTCTCCTGCTCCCTCTCTCTCTCTCTCCAATAAATAAATAGGTCTTTTTTAAAAGTCATGTCTATCGGGGCACCTGGGCGGTTCGGGGGCTTAAGTGTCTGCCTTTGGCTCAGATCTCGGGTCCTGGGATCAGGTCATGGGTAGGGCTCCCTGCTCAGCGGGGAGTCTGCTTCTCCCTCTCCCTCTTACCCTCCTCTCTGCTTGTGCTCTCGCTCTCTCTCAAATAAATAAATAAAATCTTGTCCATCTATGACATACTGTTGAGTGACAAAAGCCTATGACAGAATGTACGAATTTCCTTCCCACTCTTGCTACCGTATCAACCTAGGGGCAAGGCTAGAACAATGTTCACCACTTAGCAATGGTTATCTAGGGGCGGGAGATCGTCCTCTTTGGACTTTTCCGTGTTGATTGAATATCTCAACAGTGATTATGCATCCCTTCTCAAAAAATAAGAAACTGGTGGGGCGCCTGGGTGACTTAGTTGTGAAGCATCTGCCTTCCGCTCAGGCCCTGCTCCCCCTACTTATGCACTCTGTCTCTCTCTAATAAATAAAAAATAAAATCTTTTAAAAAAAAAAAACAAAACTGGAAAAGGAGGAGGAAGAGGAAGAGGCAGAGGGAAGGAGGAAAAGAAAAACAAAGATGATCCCAAGCACATAAGCCGCTCTGACACTGCTGGAAAGCTGAGGAAGAAGGAAACACAAGGGAGAAACATTGGCTCCGGAAAGCACTTTCTCACAGGGGCTGGCGATGGAGGTGAGGCCAGTTATGTTACTTCCCTGCGCATTCTCAGAATGGCTCATGGCCAGAGAGAAACTTTCTCCTGACCTTGAGCTCCACAAAGAACTTGCCTGTGACTTTTTTTGTTTTTTTGTTTTTTTAAATAATTCTTTTTCTTTTTTTTTTTTAATATTTTATTTATTTGACAGAGAGAGACAGCGGGAGAGGGAACACAAGCAGGGGGAGTGGGAGAGGGAGAAGCAGGCTTCCCGCGGAGCAGGGAGCCCGATGCGGGGCTCAATCCCAGAACCCTGGGATCATGACCTGAGCCAACCGCAGACGCTTAACGGCTGAGCCACCCAGGCACCCCTGCCTGTGATTTTGTACAAGAAACAATGATACGACATGATCGTGTCCCCAAGATAGCAGGGTCATTCCACAAGGCATGAAAAGGGAGGGCATAATGTTAGGTCTTATAACGGATTAAGTACAATTCAGTAGGGATCTGGAGTATAGAGCCGGCTATGTAACTTCTTCTCAGAGTGACTGGAAAAAACTGGGAGGAACCCAGACAATACTGAACTTTTCCCTTAACTAGGCTTCTAGAATACGGATCGGTTCATTTCTCTTGCCTGGAAATTGTCTCTGACTTAGACCTCTGCTGCTCTCTGGTGGCTCTGAGAATAAAGGCACCCAGCCAAGAATTCTTTCCACTCAAAACTCCCCACCCATTGTTCCCACAAGCGTCCCCAGAGCAGCTGAGCCCAGGATCTGAGGAGAGGAGCATCTGAGCTCCCCACCACTCCAAATAGGGCTTGAGCCCTCGCTGAATATTCGCACCCCATCTTCAGGATCTGGGCTCTGTCCCCACCCTCACAAACTGCATTTCATTTCCCTGCCCTGGTTGCAAGCTGCAGGGGCGGCTGGGGAAGGGGGGGTTCCTGCTTTAGGCTGGAGCTGGGACCCAGGTAGCTCTTGGAAGAAAACAATGCAAGAGTTGCTATCTGATGATGGGTATGTAAGACCAGGACAGCAGAGTGACCAGGCTATGAATGAGAAGCATGAAAGAGAGCTTATGAATGGGTCACAGACATCCAGGGCCAAGCTCCTCCCACCGGGACCTTCTCTGCGGGACGAGAGAGTCTCAGGGCAGGAAGGGACCGTAACTCTTGTGGAACTGATGTTTGTCTCTCTAACCCCTTCTCTTTCACTTTTTCTCCCTCCCTCCCTGTCCCTCTCCCTCCCTCCCTCTTCCTCCCTCCTTCTCCCTGTCTCTCCCGTGGCTCCCTCTCTCTGCCTTCCTGTCTCGCCCTCCCCTCCCCCCCGGCCCCCCCCCCCCCCCC
>NC_048230.1:59811756-59833825 GCF_002007445.2 Ailuropoda melanoleuca | reverse complement strand
TTTCCCTATCTCTCCCTCCCTTCCCCACCTCTCTCTCTTTCCCTCTCCTGCCCTCTCTTTCACTGCTGTCTCCCTCTCTCTCCCCTCCTACCTCTCTCTCTCTCTTTCTCTCTCTCCCTCCTGCCCTCTCTGTCCCTCTCTCTCCCTATGGAGAGAGAAGCAGCTTGCCCCAGCTCACGCAGCCAATCTGGACCGGATCCCAGAGTTTCCCCTGCCTGTCCTTTATCCTTACTTCCCAAGCTATCACAGTTGATCCAAACCACTTGCCTACCACCATTTTACAGTGAGAGAAAGCAGAATCCAAAATTGTTGAAGCATACAGACCTAGGTTCAAACCTAGCCCTGCGACTCACTCTGAAGCCTTGGGCAAGTTATTCAAACGTTCTGTGTCCTCCTGTGAAAGACACAGGACGTCCCAGGGCCGCTGTGCTGTCAAGTTCTTAGCCCAGCACCTGGGACAAAGTCAGTGCTCGCTAAGTGTTAGCTGGTAACTCTTTGGAGGATTTCTTCATTCTTTATTGATGTTTGTGAATCTATAGGAAGCTGGCCTTCTAGGCACCTACCGCCTTGACAAGAGGGCTTAACTTGGGTAGGAAAAGGAAGGTAGCCCTCCAGAGCACCCCCTTGCCAGGCGCACGGGTTGCGCCCCTTGCCCCTCTCACCCCACATATCCCACTTACCAATGACATTATCGCCTCGGAGAGTTAAGATCAGAAGAGCACCAGGGAGAGGATGCAGAGCCCATGATGTCCCTGAGGCGGCACCCTCGTGTGCAACCTGGTGTCTCCACCACCAGATGGTCAAGGAAAGGGACTGAGAATTAGGGAGCTCAAGTCCCACTGCCTCGGGTCAAAGAACAGGTCTTAGATGACTCACATTTGAGGACTGATATCAGAGCCCCAGAAGTTCCTGCCCACGGTGCAGAAGTGTTGGAGGAGGTCACGGAGAGGACATGACTGCTGGCTGATCTGCAGGCTGGCCCTGGACAGTCAGGGGTTCCTCCCCCTCCGGTTCTTGGAATGTACCACCACTCACCGTTCCCAAGGTGGGAGCCATTTTCAAGGATGTAACCTTGAGGGAGCAGGGGGTTGTTGAGACCCTCTGGCCGGTGCATGAGACTGAGCCCCGTTAAGGCCTCTCTGTAAACCTTTAAAGTTCTGGCAGGCAGGCTCTGAGATCTGCCATCTTCCGGAGCCCAAGACAAGCACCATGTGTAAGTTCCTTGTTTATTACACTTGCCACCCGCTGATGGGGAGTGATCTCTTTCCTCCATCTCACAATGGCCTCTGTGTATGCGGAGCTAGTTTCAGATTTCACCCCCCAAGGTGAGCCACGGGAAGCTGAGGATGGGGAGGGGCCTGTGTGTGGTTTTTCAGTCTGGTCAGAGTTAATTTCAGGGTGCAAGGTTAGGGCGGCCGTAGGAGCAGGGTCCATGGAGACCTGATCCCCCAAGATTGAGGCTGAAATGGCCTTAAACCGAGGAAGGAAAGGTTCTGATGGCTTCTTTGGTTAAAGGTACAACAGTAGGAAAAGAGGCCTAGAAAGGCCCCTGGGGGGCAGGGGATGTGGAATTTAGCCCCACCTCAACCTTTGACCTCAAACTCCAACACAATCCCAAGGTCAAATTCAGCCCTTTGGTTCATGCTTTCTCTCTCTCCATTCTCTCTCTCTCTCTCTCTCTCTCCCCTCCCCCTGCCCCATGCCCTTGCTCCCATGTGGACAGGATGGGCTGCCCCAGATGAGGAGGAAAGATCTGGAAGGGACATCTCTCCTGGTGCTCAGCCTGAGCTGCACTGGGGCTCACACCTTCCTTTCCAGTCTCACTCCCACCCCCCAGCAGAAAATCACCCTACACTATTTATGATCCCAGGACTGCTGTTTTTCATTGAAGGCTTCTCCATATTGATTTTTTAGATGGTATCCATGTATTATTTTGATTTTTTAATAAACAATAACACAATAAGCAAAACAATGGAAGAGGAATTTACCAAAATGTTTCCGAGCCTAGTCCACTAACACCGGTCGGTCCTCCTGGTTCCCTGCACTATGAGCCTGGAGCCCTGAGTGTCCCTAGGATGGCCACCTCAAGGCTCATGGCAGCCACTCTTCTTCGGATCAACCACAGACATGTCTTCTCAAAGAGATGAGTGTTCTGAATCAGAAGAAACCAGAATTTCACAGGCCAGTGTGAAAATGGAGGGAAAGGGGACACAAAAAGACAGCAGAGATGGACATATTTTTTTAAAGATTTTTATTTATGTATGGGGGGGGCAGAGGGAGTGAGAATCTTAAGCAGACTCAGAGCCCGACACAGGGCTCGATCTCACAACCCTGATCACAACCTGAGCCGAAATCAAGAGTCGGACACTTAAACCACTACACCACCCAGGCGTCCTGGAAGGTTTTTTAAGTTGTAACTCGCCTTTTCCCATTAGAGTTGGGAATTACAAAAACATTTTTGCAATGTCGAAGGTGAGCACTAATACTCTTTGTCTTTCTTGTTAGAAAAGCCCTGCCTACCTAGCAATTTCTGTCCAAATTTTGAATGCATATGTCCTTTGACCCAGCACAAAACATGCGGTGCATTACTTACCTCACCCCAAAATCATTCTCTCCTTCTTCCTTGCTAACAGAATCTCAGTTTTTAAACCCAGGTGGGTCCCTCCCTCAGCCTCAAGGATGAAGCACGTTTAATCTAAGACAGTCATATTTTCCCTTTCCCATTTGCAGACATTTGCTCTTCCAGCCAATGAGAGAACGAGGGAAATGTGGGGAGGGGTCGGCTTCTGGGGAACATGGGCACCATCACTAAAAGGAGAGAACCGTTTGAGGTGAAGGTTACTTCCCCATTACCCTCTCCACAGACCTTCCTGCTGTGATGTCCGGAGCTACAGCAACCATCCCACACCCATGAGGTGACCATCTCAAGGACAAACGCCAGCGCGCTGAGGTTGGTGGGGAAGAAAAGAATGAGTCTGCTCATTAGTGCTGTGGGTGAGCTGCTGAACCAGCCCCACTGCCTCTCTCCAGACCGATGTGAGAAAATTAAATGTCTTTATTGGCTAAGCCACTGTTAGTTGGGTTTTCTATTACTCGAAGCACAACAAATTCCTAATGGACAGACTTGGGAATTATATTCATTCTTTCATTCACTCAACAAACACTGAGTGAGGGTCTTTTTTGGGGTCAGGCTCTATTAGAGAAACTAGAATTCTAGTACAAAGAATTTCCCCAGATTTACCTGCAAAAGTAGGCCAACATTTATGTGTACAAAGATTAATGTCCACCTAGAGATGACTAAATTAGCTGTTGTTATGGCGTCCATTACAATGATGTGATGACATCGATTTCTCCAGGATATAGAATGTGATCCATTTTGTATGCATTTTTTAAAAATGTTTTTAATTTTTTATATTCTGAGAACCTAAAGACAACCCCCACACACACAGCAAAGCTACCTGGAGGGAACAAACTGCCTGTCTTGGAGCCCCAAGGAAGGAGGTCAAAGATGAGAACATCCAAGGGACTATAGTAAACTAGTCTCCCACCCCAGGTCCACCCTCAACTCACATTCTCTGATACAAGGTCAGCAGGCCCAAGAAGAGGCCTGATGGTCCCACTCCTGAGAGAGACATCTGTGGCAAGTCAGCCTAGACAGAGCTCCCCCCCCACCTCTGCCCTCGCCACCCAAGCTGCACCTACTTTCAGTGTTCTCAGAAAGGATGGAATGCCTTAAGTCTCGTAATCCTGCAGACATGCTCAGACCCCCTAGCTCTCTCTCCTCGTCCAGCCCTCAAACAGCACAGACAAGAAGGTCAGCACAGTCTTTATTGGGGAAAAGCAGCGCTGCGCACCATTGCCCAAACCCACGACTCTGTTTCCCCGTGCTCAGGGCAGTGGCATGAACAGAAGCAGAGCAGAGAGGGCAACGAGAGCCCCCGGGGAGGGTCACAGCCCCAGGACATCACCCTCTCCTGGCAGCCAGGACAAGCCCCCTGTAGTCACCAAAGGAGCTCAGGACAAATCACAACAGCTAAGGCACCGGGATCTCTGCAAAAAGAAGCAGCATCAGGTCACAACTGTGCCCTCCTGGCTCCAGCTCCCCTCCACCCTAGAGAAGTTCTGCATGCATTGCTCTGCAAAGCCTTGAATGGTGCCCTGCTCCCCAGACAATGAGTCCAAACTGGCAGTGAAGATTCTACTCACTCAGATGTCAACCTTCTATCTCCTAGCACAAGAACAGCCCACTCTCGCCCCACCCCCATCTGGCTCCCCAAATGCATCACACACATTCCACCCTTTGTGCCTTTGCTAACCACCAGACCACACTGGTCCAGCATGTTCTCTGTGCTATCCTCTCTTTGTCACATCCTGCTTAGCCTTTAGGGTCCAGACTCAATCCTACTTCGGACAGAAAGACCTTCCCAAGGAGCCAGGCCCACTCTGAGAACCTAGAAGCCCACGCAGTCTATAAAAAGGGTCCTCATCTGTGACTAGGATCTTTTTCTCCCACTAGACTCTCCAGAGCAAGAACTTCGTCTTGACGCTCTGAAGTCCCCTACCCAGCACCTAAGCCAGCGCTCTCCACACAGCAGTTAAGTGCGCTCTTATCAGTGATGCTGGACGTGACTCACCTAAGGCAGAATCAGAGGTGAGGGTCCACCTGGGGTTTGTGGCCAGTTCAGGTGGCAGAACGGGCGGGACACAGAAGCGGCCACAGCCTGACTTGCAACACTTTTCCCCAGCCTGGCAGTTCTCATCCATCATGCAGTTGACAATGCACAGGCCCACCAAAATGCGTGGACAGTCACCACCCCGGCCTGCGGGATAAACAGGCACAGGTAAAGAGACAGGACCGTCGGCTCCACGGACCCCAGGTTCCCAGCTGGAACTGAGACTCAGTGGCTCCAGAGGAATCCATCCCTGACTGTAACTCGATCTTAACCAAAGATCTGCCTGGGAAACCTGGAAGCTAGAGCCTCCGAGAATCAGTGGGGCCCCAAGAGAGCATCCAGACCAACAGTTTTCAAATGGTATCCCACAGAGTTCCCTGGAGGTCCCTCGGTTGGATACCTCTGTGGGTGGGGCTGGGCGGAGTGCCAAGGAACCCCCCAACTCTCTCCCCCATGTCTGGGCCTCCCAGTATTCCCTTCCTCGGGGAGGCCTCCTCGGCCACCCCAGACAAGGTTTGGTGCCCTGCTTTGTGCTCCTCTCATCAGAATTAATCACAATTCCTGATCTGTCTACCTTCCCTGATAAGCTACACAGAGTCAAGCATTGGTCTTCAGAACCTTGAACGCTGCCTGGGAATCTACGTGTTGTCTAAAAACAACATCTGAGCCCGTGATTCCGAAGGGGAGCTCCACAGTGCCTGGTACCAAAACCATACTCAAAAATATGGGTTTGTTTAAAAAATATATATTGAAATGAAAAAATCAGATCAGGAATACTTTTATCTGTTGTGGATATGGTGCTAAGAATCTGGTCAGAAAACCACGATCTTGGGCAACACCCTCATTTTACAGACAGAGGAACTGGCTCAGGACGAGTCTGCTTCCCTGAGGTCACAGAGCCAGTCAGCAGCAGAACCGAGACCAGAAGCCTTGCTACCGGTCTTCCAGCCTCAGGACTTTTCCTTCTAACCCAAGCTGCCTTCCCCTAGTTCTTTCGACAACGCCAGCATGGGCCCCTGGGCCCCAGGAGGAGGGATGGCTTTGGCCTGGGGGCAAGGATGACAGAAAGGATGAGAACTCTGACTCCCCCACAGGAAGGGAAAGACAAGGAGGCCACAGATGGCTCCCTCCCCAACCGACCCTGGAACTCAAGAATTTCTTCCCCAAGCAGCCAACATACCTCCCTTAATGTCTCCACGGCACGAGTGGCCACAGCCGGTGCTGCAGCATTTATGGCCCTGGGGACAGGACTCGTCCCTATCACACAGCTCCTCGCACGGAAGGGGGTCAGCAGGACACTCGCCACCAGATTCTGCCATAGAATCAGAGCATGGGGCCCAGAGGTGTTCGGGCCCAGTGTTTCTGGTTATTTTCATTGTGACTCTTGAGTGCAAAATCATATTTTTCATTGTGTATGTTAATCCGTATGCATATCTAAAATGTATGTATTTATGTGCATACATGTATATACTTTACAGTCTTTCTTTTCTTTTTTTTTTTTTTTTTTAAAGCTGGTCATCAACTACTAAACTGATCTCAAGACTCGCAGTCTGGAAAGCACTGTTGAGGTCTAACCCACTGTGGCAAACAGACTTATTGCCAGCCCTATATTCACTCTCCCTCCTATGGTGGTGGCTGCCAGTGAACTCACCTCCCATACTGTCTCTGGGCTGGACTGTGTGACTTGCTTTGACCAACAGGACACCAGCAAGTGTCCTTATCAAGTAAGAAGCTTGATAAGCACTGGCATGTTGGGGCTTGTCCTCTTAAAACACCCCCCCTTGGAAATCAGCCGCTATGCCATGAAGCAGCTTGGGCTCAACTGTGGAATGATGAGATGCCCCAAAGAGAGAGAGAAGCTGGATAAAGAGAGCATCGTGCAAGGTCCAGCCACCGTCCAGTTCCCCGCTGAGCTCCCGGCTGCACGCAGCTGCATGAGTGACTAGCTTCAGCATATGTGGGTATGAGAACTGCCCCGCTGAGCCCCGCCAACTCAAACAGCTGTGGGAAAGAGGCAACTGTTGCTATTTTGAACTACTGCATTTGGGAAGTGCTTGTTATGCAGCCATGGATAACTGAAACACTTGCTAATAAAACCACAGGTTGGTTCAGAGACAGTGAGCCCAGCCAGCTACAATGATTTGCTTCCCCAAATTACCTTGTAACTAAGAGTGGCCACAAACGAAGACATAAGCTGGGAAAACTTTTGCATTCCTGATCCAGGTAATGCACCTTTCCAATTGCCCCCTAGCTTCTCTTTCTTCCAGTGCAGAGACAGACATAACTCAGGGGAGCAGAGCCACCTTCTTTCAACCGTGAAGCAACTAGTATGAGGACAACGCCAAGGAACGCAAAGGAGAAGGAAAAGACATAGCCTCATCCTTGTCAGCATCGTGGAGCCACCACCCCAGCCCTGGTCCCTACGTCAGGATTTCTTGTTATGTGAGAGAAACAAACCCCTATTTGGTTAACCTTCTGTTGCATACAGCCAAACACACCCGCGATGCGCCCCGTTCCCCCCCCCCACCGAACATAACAACACTCAGAGGAGAGAAGGGGTTTGCCCAGAACTACAGAGTGAGTCAGTGGCAAAGCAGGACAAAACTCAGCCTTTTGGTTTCCAAGGAAGCACTCTTTCGACTACACCATCCTTAAAACACGCAGGCACCGGGCCAGGCCCCCTGGAGCAGGCACACCCCTAGGAAGCCACTTCCAAACCAAACTGACTCGCCATGACTCATTCATCTCAGTGTTTATTTCAGGTTCTTTAAGTGGAGAAAAGAAGTGACAGGCTATTAAAAGCATTGTAGAAAACCGAAGCAGGACTGGCCCAGTGCCTCTGAGTTGGGACATGTAAGTACAATGGCCTATGGCTGGCTCTGGGAAGTCTGCCATGCTGGAAAAAAGGCAAGTGTTGGCCTCCAAGGAGAATACGTGCAGCTGAACAACTAGGGTCTAATAACCTGGCATCAAGGATTTTCCTGAACAGCCCCTATTTCAAAGATTCTATGCCATTGTCAGATCACATCGAATCTGATTTTTTTATCCAGAAAATATGGTCACTGTAACTGCCAGAGGTACCTTTGCACCCTTCCCCACCTGCTTGACAAACACTAAAATCTATTTAACATCATTCCGCAGTTGAGAAGGCTGGGCATAAAATATATACATATATATATAGTGGGAAAAACCTAGCAACACAACTTCTCGTGGGATTATGTGAAGCAGCCTTCCCAGATGTCAGCATTTTGCTGAGTTTGGCCCTGAAGTGACCAATGCCAGGAGCACTCCGCGACTCTCTGCCCTCATCCCCAGGACCAGCACAGAGACCAAACCCCTACTCTCTTCCAGGCCAGGCTTCCTTGAGGTCCCTGGGATTTTGTCAAATAGTAGATGCAGGAAAGGACTCTTGAGAAACAGGCTGAAGCCCCAAGGGTCAGAACACATGCCCTTTGACCAGTGCCCACCATGGCCACCCACTGCATCCCCCATGTCTGATGGCTAAATCCCTGCCAAATACTTCCCAACTCTCAGCTCCAACACTGGCATTCATGACCTCCAAGCCAGACTATGCCATCCTTACACTTTTTTTAAAGATTTATTTATTTAATTATTTTAAAGAGAGAGAGAGCACGAGTGGGAGAGGCAGAGGGGGGAGGGAGTGAGAGAGAGAATCTCAAGCAGACTCCATGCAGAGCACAGAGCCCGATGCAGGGCTTGATCTCATGACCCTGAGACCACAACCGAGTGGAAATCGAGAGTCAGATGCATAACCAACTGCACCACCCAGGCAGCCCCATCCTTACACTTTATACTCTACTGAAATCTGGCTGTCTACAAGTTCTATCCATTGGTCCTTGTCCTATGCCCAGAGACCTTGTGAAAACAAGGCTTGCGCCATCATCGTAGACAGGATCCTTTGCCTCTCACTGTCTCGGCTTTCCCAAGCTAAGTAAGCTCAGTTCCTCATACCACATGGTTTGCAGGCACCTCACAGTTATCTAACCAGGAATCAGGATGAGAAACAGGAATGAGAGTCAGAATGGGAATGGTCATCCCAACCTGCAAAGATGCCCCTATCCCAAGACCCAAGCTACCGCCAAAAAAAAAAAAAAAAAAGAGTGGAATAAAAAGCTGAAGCCCAGGAAATACTCAGACATAGGCTTTACTGTTGCCCCACTCTACCCTTCCACTCTAGCTGAGGGAAGGACAGTGGTGCTGGTAGAAAAGTGAAATCTCAAAACTTCTTAAGCCAAGAAGGGCCCTCTGAGCCATCACACCTGCTTCTCTTGCAAACAGTCAGACAGCCAGGAAAGGGGCATGATTGGCCTGAGGTCAATGGTGGCAAAACTGGATCCCAAATTCCCAGCTCTGACACTAGGACCAATGATGTGGTCCTTTAAGTCACATCATTATGATTCCCTATACTCCACGAAGCTTACCCAAGAACAAGAGCTGGGACTCACTCTCCTGGTGCCTTGGCGGCTCCCTGCTCAGCAGGGAGTCTGCTTCTCCCTCTCCCTCTGCCCCTCCCCTGTTCCTTCTCTCTCTCTTTCATTCTCACTCTCTCTCAAATAAATAAATAAATAAATAAATAAAATCTTTATTTTAAAAAGTCTCCTAATAAAGAAACCTTTTTTAAAATTAAAAAAAATAATAAAGTAAAATGAAAACCAGACTGGGCCTCTCCTCCCTGCTTTTATAAGCCCCACAAAGCCTTTCCAGTGCGCTTGCAACAAAGCCTTAGACAGAGGCCCTGGAGACTCACCCGAAATCTGGACTCTCCCTAAGTGGAGCCACCTTCCCTCTCCTTCTCTTTTCTCCAACCCCACTGACCTTTCACTTCCTTGAAACAGTAAGCCCTTCCCGGCTTCTGGCTCCCAGCCTTGGCCCATGTACTTTCCCCTTCACAGCACACCACGTGCTCCCGGCCAGCTCCCTCTCATCCTCCAGGTTAAGAGGACACCTCCTTTCTTGCTCACTTTGATGTCCCCTCACAGCCCGCATCACCATTCACACCTAGTATTTATAACCACAGCGCCTTGCTTCCCACAGCACGCACATATGCCAGCCAGACACTCGATACATAGTGAGTGAGTGAGTGAGTGAGTGAGTGAGTGAGTGAGTGGGTAAGTGAGGGAGTGAACAGACAGGTCAGACATGGGACGGTGGGGAGGGAACCTGAACAAAGAGGTGATGGGCATCACAGCAAGAACTGTTGAGCATTACTTGGAAGGTTTTCTGTAGGTTTTTTAAATACATTTCTTCCAAAGTGTATGATATAGACTGAATGTTTGTGTTCCCCCACAATTTGTATTTTGATATCTAACTGGCGATGTGATGGGTTTAGGAGATGGGAGCTTAGGGGGTGATCAGGGCAGGAGAGGGAGCCCCCATGAAGGGGACTATGCCCATATTCCCCCTTCTGCCATGTGAGGTCCCAGTGAAGACATGACAGTCTATGAACCAGGAGGCTGGCCTTCGCTGGACACTGAATATGCCAGCACCTTAATCTTGGACTTCTCAGCCTCCAGGATTGTCAGAAATAAATTTCTGTTATTTATAAGCCACCCAGTCTATGGTATCCTGTTCTTTTTTTTTTTTTAAAGATTTATTTATTTGACAGAGATAGAGACAGCCAGCGAGAGAGAGAACACAAGCAGGGGGAGAGGGAGAGGAAGAAGCAGGCTCATAGTGGAGGAGCCTGATGTGGGGCTCGATCCCATAACGCCGGGATCACGCCCTGAGCCGAAGGCAGACGCTTAACCGCTGTGCCACCCAGGCGCCCCTATGGTATCCTGTTCTAGCAGCCCAAAGGACATTATAACTCTTTGAGGTAAATAGGCTTATCACCACGTTAAAGAGAAAAGGTGAGGTTCAGAGAAGCCACACAGCAAGCAGAGAAGCCAAGGTTCACATCATGCTCAGACCAGAACTGCCACACGGGAGCAGGTCCCAATGTCTGCCCTGAGCCCTCGGGAGGCCTGACTGTCCCTCCACCTTACCACACGGACCAGCACTGGCTCTGGTAAACCTCTGGCAATGTCAGAGCTAAGGGAAAGCAGGAACTGTTCAGAGCCCAGGACGGACAGCTTCCTGTGACACTGAGCGTAGCAACCAGTCCCAGTGAGCGGCCCAGCCCAGGACTAGAGCCACAAGAAAGTCATTAACTCCTAACGCTGCAGCCAGTACCGCCTCCCGCCAGACCAGGACCCCCCTCAAGCCAGTAAGTACACTCCGAGAGATCTGCAGGGAGGTCACTATTGCAGGCTGCCTTGCTCCAAGGGAAGAGGAAGCCCCCTCTGGGGCTGGCCAGGGCTCAGAGCAGCTCACAAAGGGCCTGGCCTGGGTGCCGGCCTTACCCTCAGCCCCCATCACTCAGCCATCAGCTTCACACACTGGAAGACTGTGCTGGGCCCTACAGGCTGGCGGTGGGTGACCGTCCTGACACGGGTTCCCAGGCTCTGGTTCCAAAACTGGGCCGCAAGAGTCCTGGCAAGGAGTACAACCCTCTATTCTCTCTTATGGGCAGGGCGCCCAAGAGAGCTGCCAAAGCCAGACACAGCCCCACGGGGAACAGGGAAGGGGCCCCACTACCTGGGGAGGTTCGGCCGAAAGGAAAGAGGTGGTCACATGCTGTGGAGTTCCAGGGTCTCCGAGAGGCAGAGGTCAGGGGAGGAGGAAGCAATCCTGGTTCTTGATAAAAGGGGCTGGTTAGCAGCTGCACTCGTGAAGAAGCCCACCTTAGCAGGCAACAGGAAGGAAGCTAACGTCTACTGAGGGCTAAACACTTTACATATTTGGAATCTTTACAACAACCTCCAAGGTTTATTCGTTCCATTTCACAGAGAAGGGAAATGTGGCTCGGGGGAGCAGAAGACACTTGACCAGGGACCGCTGGCCAGGAACTGCTAAGCCTCAGGCTTGAACCCAGCTCTCTGACGACCAAAACCTAGGCTCTCCTGCTGGAATAGCTGCCACATGCACTCAGAGAGAATGGTTCCCATCTCTTTAGAAAATATAATGGAAGGCGTGATGTAAGACCCCATTTAATGCAGTGAAGAAAAAAATAAAACAACTTAGGCATTAAATTATCAAGAAGTATTTTAAAACTATAAAACACCCTGAAATATACCAAATGCACTTGGACAATGGGAAGACATAAAGATTCAACATAAAAATGTCAGTTGTCCCTAAATTAATTTTTTTAAGATTTTATTAATTTGAGAGAGACAGAGTGAGAGTGAGAGAGAGAGCAAGAGCGGGGGAAGGGGCAGAGGGAGAGGGAGAAGCAGACTCCCCGCTGAGCAGGGGGCCCAACGCAGGGCTTGCTCCCAGGACCCTGGGATCACGACTTGAGCTGAAGGCGGACACTTAACCGACTGAGCCACCCAGGTGCCCCCTGATATTAATTTATACAGCTAACACCTCCCCAATAAAAGTGGCCTCCAAATTTTCAGGGAGGAGGGTAGTGAGAAACAATACGATAATAAAATATACTTGGAAGCACAAACAAGCAAAATTAACCATAAAAATCTGGAAACGCGGGAAATGAGAAGGAAAGAGCCATGGGAGATACATCACCAATTTCTAATACTTGTCGGAGGCCTCTCGGGGACCGGGGAAGAAGGCAAGCAACAGAGCAGAAAGTTCTGCAAGCCATGATCTCCCTTCTGGCAGCCTCCTCTGCCTGCCGGGACCACGAACCACAGATCATCATGGCCGGGGTACCCTTTGTCTATCTTGGTTTTTTTTTAGAAAAGTTCTCAGAACATGGCAGGCACTTCATTCTTGTTGTTCAAAGTAAAGTAAAACCAACAAGAAGATGGCATGGGCTTATTTGAGAAAGGAGCAGGCAGGTCAAAGAGTCCATGGGCCCCCGGAGCAGTATTTCTTTTTTTTTTTTAAGATTTTATTTATTTATTCAACAGAGATAGAGACAGCCAGCGAGAGAGGGAACACAAGCAGGGGGAGTGGGAGAGGAAGAAGCAGGCTCATAGCGGAGGAGCCTGATGTGGGGCTCGATCCCAGAATGCCGGGATCACGCCCTGAGCTGAAGGCAGACGCTTAACCGCTGTGCCACCCAGGCGCCCCTGGAGCAGTATTTCTTACCGAGCTTTGGTTTAGAGACAGGGACCACACAGCGCTTGGTGCAGCCGAACGTGCAGCATTTCTTTGCACCTGGACAAGTCTCATCATTGAGGCACCTTTGGAAACAGGATTGTTTCCAAACAGCCCTGGGACAACCTCCGTTCCTCCCTGTAGCAAAAAAGGGAGAGAACCACAAAAGAGAGAGAGAGAGAGTAGCGCTGGTGGAACCCAAAGGTGTAGCAGAAGGGAAAATCAAAGAAAGGAAGCCCTGAGCTTCTTTAAGACTCTTAATCCCAAAAGGAGGGGAAAAAAAGGACTAAAGGCTGGCGCTAAAGCAGAGATAATAACAATGATAAGAGCTCACATTTACTGTCACATTTACTGAGTTCACCTCCTGCCAGGGAACCTTTCATTTGATCCTCACAACAATTCCAAGAGGTACAAACCATTATCCCCCTTTAACAGGTGAGGAAATCAAGGCTTAAAAGCTTAACACAAAGAGCTGCTTAAGGCTTATTTGCAGCATGAAAAGTCTGCCTGGCTGGGGTCTACTCTTTTTTTTTTTAAAGATTTTATTTATTTATTTGACAGAGAGAGAGACAGCTAGCAAGAGCAGGAACACAAGCAGGGGGAGTGGGAGAGAAAGAAGCAGGCTCCCAGCAGAGGAGCCTGATGTGGGGCTCGATCCCGGAACCTTGGGATCACGCCCTGAGCCGAAGGCAGACGCTTAACGACTGAGCCACCCAGGCGCCCCTCCAGTCTACTCTTTTGATCACTACCTCTAACCGGCTTCCCCTCACAACTTGGCCCTCCAAACCTTCACAGGAGCCCTGGGTGCAAATAAAAGGCAGAGATCATCAGTTGTGTGTTCTTTCCTGATAGAAGACAAAGAACTGGGGACTGAGTGATTAAAGAAAGAGACCCCAAAAGGGGGAAGAGGTGCTACAGACAAGCTAGATTTCAAGAGCCAAGCTAGGAGGTATGAGGCTCTCTGGGTCTTTCCAGCCCAGAGGCAAGGTCAGAAAGCACACCTTAAAATAAATAAATAGTTAGAATGGCAAAAATTGACAAGGCAAGAAATAACAATTGTTGGGAGAGGATGTGGAGAAAGGGGATCCCTCCTACATTGTTGGTGGGAATGCAAGTTGGTACAGCCACTCTGGAAAACAGTGTGGAGGTCCCTTAAAAAGTTAAAAATTGAACTACCCTATGACCCAGCCATTGCACTACTGGGTATTTACCCCAAAGATACAGACGCAGTGAAGAGAAGGGCCATATGCACCCCAATGTTCATAGCTGCATTGTCCACAATAGCCAAATCATGGAAGGAGCCGAGATGCCCTTCAACAGATGACTGGATTAAGAAGCTGTGGTCCATATATACAATGGAATATTACTCAGCTATCAGAAAGAACNCTCAGCTATCAAAAAGAACGATTTCTCAACATTTGCTGCAACATGGACGGGACTGGAAGAGATAATGCTAAGTGAAATAAGTCAAGCAGAGAAAGACAATTATATGATTTCTCTCATCTATGGAACATGGGAACTAGGAAGACAGGTAGGAGAAGAAAGGGATAAAGAAGGAGGGTAATCAGAGGGGGTAATGAAGCATGAGAGACTGTGGATGTAGACTCTGAGAAACAAGCTGAGGGCTTCAGAGGGGAGGGGGGTGGGGGAATGGGATAGGCTGGTGATGGGGGGTAAGGAGGGCACGTATTGGATGGTGCATTGCGTGTTATACGCAACTAATGAAGCATCAAACTTTACATCNATTGCAAGGTGCACTGGGTGTTATAAACAACTAATGAATCATCGAACTTTACATCAAAAAAAATAAATAAGGGGCGCCTGGGTAGCGCGGTCGTTAAGCATCTGCCTTCGGCTCAGGGCATGATCCCGGCGTTCCGGGATCGAGTCCCACATGGGGCTCCTCCACTGGGAGCCTGCTTCTTCCTCTCCCTTTCCCCTGCTGTGTTCCCTCTCTCGCTGGCTGTCTCTCTGTCACATAAATAAATAAAATCTTTAAAAAAATAAATAATAAAAATAAAAAAATTTAAACTAAAAAATAAATAAATAAATAAATAAATAAAAGGAGGAGGAGGAGGAGAAGAAGAAGAAAAGGAGGAGGAGGAGGAGGAGGGAGGAGGAGAAAGGGGAGGGGGAAGGAGGAGAAGGAGAAGAAGAAAGCACACTTGGATTTTGCCCCTCCAGCCAACATACCCTGTGGAAGTCCTCCTCGGCAGACCCGACCACAACCAGTGCTACAGCACTTCTGCCCGGCCGGACACGACTCGTCCCCCCAGCACAGCTCTTCGCAAGGGTTCTTA
Source organism: Ailuropoda melanoleuca (assembly GCF_002007445.2). NCBI lineage: Eukaryota > Metazoa > Chordata > Mammalia > Carnivora > Ursidae > Ailuropoda > Ailuropoda melanoleuca. Next base: position 59,818,731 of record NC_048230.1, on the reverse strand, counting down.
TCAGGAGGGCATTCTCCTGCTTTCACTGCAAAAGATATCCCATGAGGTTGGGGTGACTGGCTAAGCCTCAAGAAATGGGGAATGGAAGCCAAGCGCACTTCAAGGATGTTCAGCCTCTGGAAACATTCCTATCGAAAATAGCTCTGCAACCGCTTTCCCTTCTCTCTCCCCACAAAAGCCCTGACACTGGCCCACCACTACTTAATGTCCGGCCATTTTTCAGATAAAGAGAGGGAAAGGTTGGGGTGATCCCGTTCACATTTAAGGAGCTCTAGGGAAAAGCTAGAACCTCTAGTAAGCCAGACTGGACGTCCTACCTCCTTGTCCACAGAGGGTAAAGAAAGCCAGGAAGACCTACCCCGGCTGTGCTGAGAATCTATGCATCCAGTCCTGTCCTACAGAGATGACCATCTCCACAAATGAGGACTCTCACTCCAGGAAGAGGCAGGGAATGACTTCTTCTTACTCACTTTCTGTTACCATCAGCCAGGGATTGCAAATAATAGCTCACCATGCTCTCCTGCAGCCACCCAGGATGTCAGGGACCCAAGAGCAAGAAGAACCTTCAGGAGGAAGAGGCAGCTCAGCATGACGATGGTGCCGAGAGTTGAGATGAGCGCTCAGTCCAGGCCGGAGGTGTATACTCTGCCCAGGGCATCAACCAAGGGAAGGACAGGACTAGAAGACTGGCCTAAACCCAGCCCCAAAGTCTTCTGTTTCACAATACTCCCCAAGGATGTCTTCTCCTGACAAGAAGAAAAGTGGTTGCTGGTGTGTGGGAAAATTCCTGGCACTCCCAAAGGCCCGTGTGATGATGGTGATCAAACTCTGTAATGGAATATAAACAACACCTGTGGACAATGATGAGGCACCTGGTTGGTAGCTGGGGAAACGGAGGGATGGCCACTGGATAGAGGATCAAAGGGAGCCGTAAAGGGCTTTGAAAGGACACAGCTGCAATCAAAGTGACAGAAGGAAGGACTAAAGATGCGACTTAATAATAACCAAGCCTAATAAAATGCAGTGTGGTTCCTGTTCATGTCAGCAACCTAGAAAACAGAGGATGGAGCAGACTACTTAGAAACCAACAAAAAACTACAGTAAAGTCGTATTTGAGTTTGTTCAGAACTAATACAAAGGCACCAAACACCTCCATCTTGGTCTGTCTAGACCAAATGGGCCATTTTTGGATTGTGTGAAGGCTAGATGACAGAACCCAAAGGAAGTTATGACTCAACTAGTCTAGACCACATACTCCCTTTCTTCGTCTCCTCTTCCTCTATTTCGTTTTACTTTTCTCTGTCCTACTTATGACTTTGGTCAGCCATGATATTTAATGGTATCCACTGAGACTGCTTAGCCCAGTAAGATTAAAGAGCAAAGGAAATTCAAAGTTTAAAGTAAAAATCTCCTTAATAGAGCCAAAGAGTTTGGTGCCAAAGAGTTGCCTTATTGGGGCGCCTGGGTGGCTCTGTCATTAAGCATCTGCCTTTGGCTCAGGGCGTGATCCCAGCGTTCTGGGATAGAGCCCCACATCAGGCTTCTCCACTAAAAGCCTGCTTCTTCCTCTCGCATTCCCCCTGCTTGTGTTCCCTCTCTTGCTGGCTGTCTCTCTATCAAATAAATAAATAAAATCTTAAAAAAAAAAAAAAGAGTTGCCTTATTGTTTTAAGGCTGATATTGGAGCATGGAGATAACTAACATTTGTTGATGACTTAACATGTGCTTTATATGTATTATTTATTTTAATCCTCACAATAATCTTGTAGAGGTAATAAAACTGGTTCAGAGGGGTTGAGAAAGAATGCCCAAGGTCGTAAAGCTAGTAAGTGGTGTTAAGTAAGTGGAGTTACCGGAATTTAATAATAGTAACGACAGATAGCATTGCTTGAGGGTTTACTCGCCCCACAGTTCTAAGTGCTCTACATGAATTAACTCACTTAATCCTCACTGCAACCCTATGAATTAGGTACTATTATCCCTGCTCTACAGAGATGGGGAAACTGAGGCAAAGAAAGAAACGTGGGTCACTCAGGAGGTGGTAGACCAAAGGCAGGCAGCCCAATTCCATAGTCAATGTTCTTAATCACCGAATTATGCTGGATTTGAACTCAGATCTTTCTACATGAAAAACTCATACTTTTTACTACCCCATATTGTGACCTGTAAAAGTAACTTTCACTACTACCCATACATTGATCCAATTCTATTCACAGACATCTTACCTCTAAGCTAAGGGGATCAGGGGAGCTCTGGGGAACGCCACAGCTGTTAAACCGCTGCATCCCCTGCCCATACCACAATCACCTGTCTGGAGAGAAAAGCCCAGCTCCCTGGGGCTTGGGAGTCCACCGGCCAAGACCCAACCTTATGATGCCTTCGGATGCAAGAGGCAGCCCCTGGGTCCTAGGCCTGGAGGGACCCCATGGGTGTTTGGGACGGCATGGGCCAGATCCCCTCCGGTTGGGTTTTCGGGTCCCCGCATAAGGCCCACTCTACGGCTTTCAAAAACTGAACTGCAGGCGCCGCTGTGCTCCCCTCCGCACCAAAGCCCAGCCCAAGGAACCGGCTCCCCTCCTCCTGCCCCGCACTTCTCCACAGGCTTTGGCCCGGCGGAGCGAGTTCCCGGACCAAACACCCACAGCCCGCACCCGAGGCGAGCCCCGCCTCAGACAAAGCCCAGGCCCCCACGCTCACGGCGCCCGCAGGCGTCCGGGCTCCCAGCGGAACGCGGCCTTGCGGTTCCCATGGAAACCCCGCAGCTAGCTGCGGCGCGCTTCCGGGTCGGCGCGCGGCGCCCTCCAATGACGTCACGGGGCTACTTTCCGGCCGGTGGCAGAGTCGGGCTGAAGTTGTGGGGGAGCCATGGGGGCCACTGGCGACGCCGAGCAGACGCGGGGACCCGGCGGGGCAGAACGGGGCGGCCCCGAGCTGGGCGACTCGGGCGCAGCGGGGCAGCTGGTTCTCACGGTGAGGACGCCCCCGGGGAGGCCGGGGCTGGGCCTGGGCTCCCGGGACCCTGGCCCTCGGGCAAGAGAACGCGGCGGCTGGTGCTGCCTAGGGGGTTGGTGTTTTCGCAGTCCGATGACCTGGTTTCAAATTCTGGTGCCGCCCTCCTAGCTAGGTGACGTGAACCAGCCCTGTCAACCCCTGAGCTCCAGTTTCCTCTTATGTAAAATGGAGATATTAGTGCCGCCTCATAAAGTTGGTATGGGGTTGGGGTGTAAATGCGAAGAAAGCGCCCAGCACACCACCTGCCCCAGAGTAGTCCCTCGGTAAACACTGGTTCCCTTCCTTCTGCTGTCCCAGAAAAGGTAGGGTTGGGACTTTAGAGGCAGGAAACTTTTCCTCAGTTCCTCCACCCGGGCAGGGCCGGGTCTTTCAACCGCTGCCCTCCCACCTACCCCAGGGTGGGAGAGGTGCTGAAATTACCTGAGAAACGGGGGTGTCTAAGTTTAACTTCATACTCGCCTTCCACCTCTACCCCAGTGTCGCGGGCCTCAGTGACATCTGTTCCTTGGTCCCCACAGAACCCTTGGAACATAATGATAAAGCACCGGCAGGTGCAGCGAAGGGGCCGCCGCTCACAGATGACAACAAGGTAAGGCTGGTCCTGGGTGTTTACCTCCTAGGCATTGGCTTGGATCGCACTTTTGGGGTCCCCACCGCACAGAGCTGAAAAGAGATCATCAGCCATTAGAAAGAACACTGGACTAGGAAAGAGGAGACCGAGCTTCTGTAACTCTGTGTGTGACCTTGGTTGAATCATTGCCGGCTCTGAACTCATGTACAAAATGAGGGGGAATCATGGATTCAGCAGTGCCTGAGATCCCTAACATTCACTGGGCTCTGTGGTCGAGGGCTCTAAAGAGGCAGAATGGCAAATAGTAGTATTTATCTCAGTGAAGGGAGAGAGCACAAGATGGACCTATGGGATGCTGATTATATTTCTTGACCTGGGTCATGATTAAGTGGATGTTCGCTAAAACTATTTGTTAAGGTGGGTAGACTTTTTATTTCATGAAACACTTTAAAAATAATACTCATTTCATAGGGTTATTATGAAAATGGAATAAAGCCATACATCTGTGTAGTTTGCACAGAACCTGGGCATGTAGCTTGTTTTCAGGTGAAACTATCCATTATTGTCGTTAAAGGAGCCTGTGTCAGTAATTGGCTGGGCAGACTAGGAAAGATATGTTTGGGTCATGACCCCTGACTGTGTCGCCCTCCCGAATGCAGTTTCACAGATCCCGCCATTTCCATGGACCTCCTCCGAGCTGTCCTGCAGCCTAGCATCAATGAGGAGATCCAGACTGTCTTCAACAAGTACATGAAGGTGAGAGGGACAAAGACGCCTGGGCGGGCCTTTCCTATGTCACAATCCCCCTGGCTCTCTCTAGTACACACACATGTGTAAAGTGTTCCAATTCTGAACGCCTGAGAACTTTTATCCCCCCTCTTTGGGGGTAATTTGCCTCTTCTGCCAAGTTATTGCAAGGATAAAATAATTTAAGCATAATGTGCTCAGCACCATGCTTCAAACAAGTGTTTTTATTACTTGTTTAACAGTATCAACATTATTATTATTATTATTATTATTATTTAAAATTCCTTTCTAGGCCTCTAAATAAACTTCTGCATGATTCTACTGGATTGTCCCATAGATGCTTCAAACAGCATATTCAGAACTGAACTTTTTCTCCCTAAACCTCTTCCTGTTGTGTTTATTCATTCAAGAAGTATTAACTGAGCTGTCACCATAATAGCAGGCCCTGTTCAAGGCATTGAGGATGTCGTAGTGAACAAAATGAACAGCGTCCCTGCCCTCTTTAAACAGATATGTACTATGATAGGGAACGCCAGAGAGCAGGGGGAGAGAGTGACCAGTGGGGAACAGTTGTGCTGTTTCATAGATTATGTCCAGGAAAGCCACATGTGAGCAGAGACCTGAATAAAGGGAGGGTGAAACAAGCAATGCAGACACATCAGGGAAAAGCAGTCCAGGCAGAGGGGACGAAGGCAAACGCCCTGAGGAGGAGTGTGCTCGGCACATTGAAAGCAACAAAGTCTCCAGCGTGGCTAGAGCAGTCTGAGCCAGGAGGAGGGTAGTAGAAGAAATAATCAGAGAGGAAATAGGGTCCCACTTCATGCAGAACCTTTGAGGCCATGGTAAGGATGTTGGGGTTTAGTCTGAGTAAAATAGAGGCTCTTGGAGAGTTTTGAGCAGAGCACTTGATCTGAACATTTTTAAAGGGTCGCTCTGATGTGAAGAGAATCACCTGCAGGAGGACCAGTTAGGAGGCTTAAGATAGTAGTGGCTTGAGTGGTAGCAATAAAGGTATTGGGAAAGAGTGAGATTCCACGTGTATTGCTAATGATTCAGATGTGCAGCGTGAAAGAACAAGAGAGGTAAACTCATCAGTTATCTGCCCTGGACAGCTATAAAAACAGCATTGCCACTGACTTCGTATGAGGAAGACAGGAACGACCAGGGGCAGTCAGGAGCTCAGTTTGGAACATGTGGTTTGAATGGGACTACCATTCACTTGGAAACCAGAAACCGAGGACTCTGCCTTTCCTTTGTCTTCCCCATCCAGTCACAGAGCCTGTACATTCCACTTCACAATCTGTCATGCCCTTCTTTTTTTTTTTTTTTTTTAAAGATTTTATTTATTTATTCGACAGAGATAGAGACAGCCAGCGAGAGAGGGAACACAAGCAGGGGGAGTGGGAGAGGAAGAAGCAGGCTCATAGTGGAGGAGCCTGATGTGGGGCTTGATCCCATAACGCCAGGATCACGCCCTGAGCCGAAGGCAGACGCTTAACCGCTGTGCCACCCAGGCGCCCCTGTCATGCCCTTCTTCCTCACCTCCACCTTGGTTCAGGCCTTCATTTTCTCTTACCCAGTCTCCTCCTGTAATCCCCAATTGCTTCCCCTCTTTCATCCCACCATCCCTACAGATACCAGTGACCTCTAAGGTGTAAATCTAAGGGTGTCACTCCTCCATTTAAAATCCCTCAGTGGTCTGGGTGGCTCAGTCAGTTCAGTGTCTGACTTCAGCTCAGGTCATGATCTTGGGGTCCAGGGATCGAGCCCTGTGTCGGGCTCCCTGCTCAGTGGGGAGTCTGCTTCTCGCTCTGCCCCTTTCCGGCGCTCATGCGTGCTCACACACGTGCGTGCTCTTTCTCTCAAATAAGTGAATGAGGTCTTTTTTTAAAAAAAAAAAAAAAAAGGAAAGAAAAGCATTTTTTTTCCTCAAGAAAATGTCTCTCCAGAAGCTTATACAATTTTGTATTTATCCAACAGCATTTGCAAATGCCTTATGCAGGACCAGATTTCATTCTTAGGTCCAGAGTCCACTTCCAGTCACCCCTGTTTATTCATCACACTGCCTGCCTCACAGGCTGGCTGTAAAGAATCCAGATTGGTTAGCCAGTAATCAACATTGAACACCAGTATTAATCTCCAGTTCTGAGGGGGTTTTTTGTTTTGGTTTGGTTTTTTTTAAGATTTTATTGATTTATTTGAGAGAGCATGAGAGGGAGGAGGGACAGAGGGAGAGGGAGAAGCAGACTCCCCATGAGCAGGGAGCCCGACACAGGACTCAATCCCAGGAAACTGAGATCATGACCTGAGCTGAAGGCAGACACTTAACCAACTGAGCCACTCAGGCACTGCAAGGTTTTTGTTTTAAAGTGAAACTCATCAAAAAATAAAAAATAAAAATAAAATAAAGTGAAACTCATCTGACTATTCATTTAATTGGGCCTGAAGAATTTTCCTGTTCGCCTCGTGAGGTTGCTAATCCACACCTTCTCTCTCTTCTCCTTGGTTGAACATTAACAATATCAGGCATTTGGCCTTGTCAAATATGAAATGAAAGTACATCCCCTTGGGGAGTGCCTGGCTGGTTCAGTCAGTACAGCATGCAACTCTTTTTTCTTTTTTTTTTTTTTTTTTTTTTAAGATTT
>NC_048230.1:59695430-59811706 GCF_002007445.2 Ailuropoda melanoleuca | reverse complement strand
TTTTTTTTTTTTTTTTTTTTTTTTTTTTTTTTAAGATTTACTTATTTTTTTGAGAGAGAGAGAGTTGCAAGTGGGGGGAGGGGCAGAGGGAGAGGGAGAGAGAGAAGCCTCTCTGGGGCTTCTGGGGAGCCTGATGTGGGACTCAGTCTCACGACCCTGAGATCATGACCTGAGCTGAAATAAAGTGTCAGACACTCTACCAGCTTAGCCACCAAGACTCCCCAAGCATGCAACTCTTAATCTCAGGTCAGAGTTTAAGCCCCAGGTTGGGGGACATGGAGCCTACTTAAAATTAAAAAAAAAAAAAAGAAGAAGAAGAAGGAAAGAAAAGAAAGGAAACAAAGTACGTCCCCATAGTTGTCTCTCACAGTATATAGGTACCAGAATTTTTCTGTATGAAGTGTCTTCTGGAGACACAACATAGACTCTTATTATGAATGTGTTCCCAGTGCCTCCCATCACCTGTCCCTCAGTGTTTTTGTTTTCGAGCTCTAACTCTCCCTCTTCCGCAGTGGAGGAACCTTCTGCCTTCCCTTTCCCCAGCTGATTGGGACTGCTGGTGTCCTGGGGCCCTGGCCAGGTCTCATGCCACCCATCCCACACGTTTCCTTTAGATTGGGCAAGGTCAGAATTCAGCGAGGACCTTCTACTCTCAGGATCATTTCTGGTCTGCCCTGGGCTGTTCACGGCAGGCACTGGTATTCTTTTTTCCTTCTACAGAAGTAATACAGGTGTATTATAAAAATTGAGGTACTGTAGATAAGCAAAAAAAAGGAAGAAATCATCCATAACGTCACCACTGTTACTTTAATATGTATCCTTGCATTTCTTTTGTCTTTCTGTGTTTGCTTTTTACTGTTTTAAGTAAATAGGCTCATTCTATACCAAACCGTTTGATACCTTGCTTCCTTCACCTAGTAATATATCGTGAATGCCTTTTCATATCAAAAACATACTCTCTTATACCATCCTTACTGTAATTTGTAATACTTGCATGTTATTTCCTGGTATGGTTATGCCATGATTTATTTCAGCTATAATTGACGTTTAGATTATTCTTTGATTCTGTACTATTTACACCTTCTTGCTGTAATGGCCATCCTCTGTACACCTCCATGATTGTTATCCTCCTTAAGACAGGAAGAGTGGGGAAGTACAGCCTGGGATCTGACTCTAGGTCTGTCTGATCTGAAAGCCACATTCACAATCACTTTTCCTTTCTGTATGAGAGAAAGGTAAAAGCTTCTCTTTTATATTGAGTTTCCTTCAAGTTGTTGCAAATTAGCGCATCTTCTGACCTTGTCCTCCGCTGTACTTCTCCCTAGTTCTTCCAGAAGGCAGCACTGAATGTCAGAGACAATGTCGGGGAAGAGGTGGATGCAGAGCAGCTGATCCAGGAGGCCTGTCGGAGCTGCCTGGAGCAGGTGAGACCCAAGTGGACAAGAGATGCAGAGATGTATGCCCAGGCTTAGTCCTCAGGGCTCTACTAAGAAGGGTGATCACTTCATTCATGGTACTTGAGGGGATGCCTGACAAGCCACTAGCCTCCAGAGAGGGCCTGGAGCTGTTGCGGACAGAGAGAAGGGAAGTGGCTCCTCTGTACCTGGCACTGGGATCGATGCTTTCACATGCCTTAGTTCACTGATACCCCAGAAGGTATATTTTAATCCCTAGTTTCCAGATGAAGAAACTGCGGCTCAGAACAAGCAAGAGTTAGACTAGCTGAGGACTCCCTCACCTCTGCAAGTGGTGACTTCACTCTTCAAGTAGTCACCCTTTTGGTACCGTGGGGCCTGTCACCCTTTCTGTCTTCCTGCCTCGCGGGGTGTGCACAGGAGGCATGACATCAAGTCTAAAAATGCCTGTGTTCCCAAAATAGAAGTGAACCTGTTTGCATGTGTCAGCTGTTCTTATTAATAGGAATTGTCAGCATCACCCAGATTCTGTGCTTGACTGTGAAACCGCTAGCTGTCAGAGACGGAAATCGCTTCACACTCAGAGCCACAGAGACTGGTTTGAGCTTAGTCCTAGGAGGATGATTCTCAGGAGATGAGAGAGTAATGTCTTCCAGGAGGCGGGCTGGTCAGCTGCTCGGCGCAGCCTCAGAAAAGAGCAAGACCAGGGCCTGCGCCTCAACTTTTGAGAGGGCAGAACTCCATCCGTTAGTGCAGTGAAAGCTCATCTGCTTCTCATGGTCTTACATTTAAGCCAGCCAGACTCTCGGAGGCCAGTTCATTACTTCACTCTGGGACTGGAGTCTGTTATAATCAGTTGTAACAGCTGATAATAGAACATGGCAGTTTGCTCATGTTCTTATAAGTCTGAACTGAATCAAGATTAATTTGGTAAACCTTCAGACTCAGTTGCATCCCAGAATGCTTTCTTGGGTTTATTTACCTCTCCAGCGAATACCTATTGTGCGCCATTTCTGTGCCAGACGCTAACTGCGCCGTCCAAGATGGACACAGTCCTTGCCCCCAGACCCCTGACGTTACTCCAGTAATCATTCAGTAGATCTGGGATTACAAACTGTTCTAAGTGCCGCGAGCGTAGGAGGCAATGAAGAATACAGTAGAAGGTACAGAGCCAAGGGACAGAAAGAAGCCAGGGTTGCTGGTTTTCAGAGGGTAGAAAGAATGATACTTGGCGAGGTTGGAAAGGTAAGCAAAGGCCAAGTCAAGCCAAACTGCAGGTGTGGAGCTTTAAGCAGAAGAGCTGCCTACCGAGATTTTCATTTTGAGAGATCACTCGGGCTGCCATATGGAGATTGGTTTGGGAATCTGCCCTGGAGATTGGAAGGGAAAATGTATGAAATGCTTCTGGAGTCCCCGGGAAAGATGAGAGGAAAGTGAACTGGACATGATCTGTACTCCTTGGATGGGTACACCTTTCCAGTCTCCTAAGTCCCCACGTCCACCTCATGGAGTCCCTTTGCCGGTATTGATATGACTGGGAAGCTGGAGTGTGGAACAGACGGTGTGTGATCGGAGCACAGGAAGGTAGAAAGCCCAAAGCTCAGCTGGAAACAGATGAATCAAGAAACTTCAAACCAGTCTTTGGACCTTTCTGTTCCTCCGTTTCCTTATCCCTAAAATTGGGAGTAAGAATCCCACCACCAGTGGTTTGCTATGAGGGTTAAGTGAGAAAATATACATACACTACCAGCAGCACGTGGGTGCATACAACACAGAACATACTAGATTAAATACAGGGGAGTTCTATTTATGATTATAGTACACAGCTGCCTCACAGCAGAGCCTGGCTTTCAGGTAGCCCAGGATCGGTGAAGTTCTTCGGAGTCCCCTTGTCTGAACTGCACACAGAACTTCTTGTTGCGTGAAAAGATTCTTCATATTGGATGTGAGACAATTAGAGAAGGGTTTTTAATTTGTTTGGGTTAAGATTTGATTTGTTTGTTTGCACCTCTGACACCACATCATTGACCATCTCAGTCGTGCTCCCTAATCTCCTTAGCTACCGCTTTCTGTCGATTTCTTAGGGAGAAATGGCTGATCTTATCTATAGCCTGTTGCCTTCCATTTTTTGTTCGCTTGATTTTGTTTGCATAGTAATTGTTTCTGTCTGTTCATTTTATTTATGTGAGTAATACACATCCGTTAAGAAAAACGTGGCATGGTAGTTAAGAATGCAGGCTTTCTCTTGATTGCACTGTCCAGGTAGGAGTCCTGGCTTTACCACTGTGTGGCTTGGGACAAGTTACCTCACCTTACTAAATCTCAGCTTTCTCATCTGCAAAATGGGCATAGAGGTGCTGCGTCATAGGATTGTTGTAAGGATTCAATGTGGTGATACTCTTAAAGCTTTTAGATCAGTAAAAGAGACAGTAAATGTTACTTGCTGCTGGTTTATATTAAAATTAAATAATATAAATTATAAGGAAAAATAAAATTTCTCATAGTCTCACTACCAGCAATAACTTCTATTAACATTTTGATGCATTTTCTTCATTGTCCTATGTATGTTTTTACACATGTGCATTCATTCACTGGGGCACTGGGAATGCAGTGAGGAGCAAAAACAGACCACCCTGAAGCCCATGGTCCCCTTCAGCTGCCACACTGTTTCTCTGTTCCCTTTTACAGCTCAACTTTGGGAAAGGGGGCGGTCGCTGGCTCCACTCTTGTGACCTCCTATTCATTCTTTTGCTCACTTTGTTCAGTTCCCACCACCTCCCTGAAACCCCTCTTATATCAGGATCCTCAGTAACCTCCATGTTATCAAATCCTGTGGACCTTAACTGTCCTCAGTGTACCCATCTTGTTGGTGGCATTTATTGCAGGGTCATTTCACGTTTTTTGGAACACTCCTTTCTCGGTTGCAGTGCCTTGACTTTGTGTCCACTCCTCCTCAGCCTCCTGGACCAGCTCCCCTTCTCTTCTGTGGTTCACACGCATTCTAGCTGATTCCCTCTAGTCCTGTGGTTTTTGTGCTGTTGATTGCCAGATGTGTATCTCAGCCCTGAGCTACTTCCACTCTTGCCTTCTTCCGATCCATTCTCACAGCAGCCAGACCCATCTTTTTAAAGATGAACCAGATTGTTTCACTCTCCTCTTTAAAATCCAGTGACTTCCCACTGCAGGCAGAATAAAACCCTGATGCTTTAACGTGACCCACAGAGCCCTACCTGGTTCCTGCCTGTTTCTATAACTTCAGTCTCATCCCGCTACCCCCTCATTGGCTGTCTTCTAGCTGTACTGGAATCCTTTCTGCTTCTCCAGTATACCGAGCACAAGGTCTTTGCACTTACTGTTCTCGCTGCCCAGCGTGCTCTATCCTTAACTCTTTATATAGCTGCCTCCTTTTCTTCAGATTTAGCTCAAATATTGCCTTTCAGAGAGGCCTTCCCTGGCCACTCCATCTAAAATAGCCCCCCCAGGAAAACCTGGGTGGCTCGTTGGTTAAGCGTGTGCCTTGGGCTCAGGTCATGATCTCAGAGTCCTGGGATTGAGCCTGCTCAGAGGGGACTCTGCTTCTCCCTCTCCCTCCCGCCCCCGCTCTCCTCTCTCTCTCTCTCAAATAAATTTAAAAAGTCTTTTTTAAAATAAAGTGGGGATGCCTGGGTGGCTCAGTTGGTTAAGCATCTGCCTTCAGCTCAGGTCATGATCCCAGAGTCCTGGGATCGAGTCCCACATTGGGCTCCTTGCTCAGCATGGAGCCTGCTTCTCCCCCTGCCTGCCGCTCCCCCTGCTTGTACGCTCATGCTCTCTCGCTCTCTCGCTCTCTCTCTCTGACAAACAAATAAAATCTTTTTAAAATAAATAAACAAAGTAGCCCCCCATCTCACTCCTTTCCCCACCTCCAGTTAATCTCTTTGACCTTACATGTTGATTTCTACCACTTATTTCAATCTGCAATTATTAATAGTTCATGAATTTATTTTCTGTCTCCCTTTCCACCCCCATATCTGCTAAAAGCTTGAGCTTTACAAGAGTTGAGGCCTAACCTTGTTCACTACAGTATGCCCAGCCCTGGAGTGTGACTTTTAGTATGTGGACACGGAGTGTGTGCTGAATGTTGTGTGCATGAATGAAGGAGGAAGTGAAGAAACAAACGGCAAAGAAACAAGCAGGGTTCCTGCTCTCCTAAAACCCTCAGCCTGGTTAGGCAGACAGGTATGAATTACATCACCGCAAACCGTGCGCATCATTCCACTCGGGACTTGTGCACTCTTCACTGCAACGTTTGCAGGAGGTTTATGGGTCTGGTATTGGACTTAGCAAATTTGGGACCTCCACGCATAGACACCAGGCCGACTGTTGTATAAATCTGGAGCTCAAAGGAGAGGCCACAGCCGAAGAAGAGTCATAGAGTCAACATTGTGTGTCAGCTGTACTCAGAATTATTAAAAATTACGGTAGCATCAGTTTATAGATGTTAATTGAAGCTGTGAGCGTGATGAGAGCAGATAGAATACCAAACGGAAGAAGACGGAATGAACCACATTGAGGAAGATGAGCCAGCAAAGAAGGCTAAGAGAGAGTGGCCAGACAAGTAGGAGGAAATCCGGGGTAGTGTGGCCACGGGAGCCAGTAGGAGAGAGTTTCCAGAAGAGGGGAGTGTTTGTGCCCCGCGAATGCTGCTCACGGGAAAGCAACTCTTCGCGTGACCTACAGGGCCCTGCCTGCCTTGCCACGCTCCTCATTCACGCCTCTCTCCTCTGCCCACCATTTGCCAGGCCATCCTGTTCTTCAGACAAGCCAAGTCTGTTTCCACTCTGGGGCTCTTGCACTCCTCCCTGCTGTTGACACACTTCTCCTCAGCTCTTCCGATAGCTGGCTCCTTCTGCCCAGCCCAGCCCAGCCCAGCAGGCTGCCTTCTCTCCACAGCCTCCCCTGACCACCTACTTAAAGCAGCCCTCCCCTCTGCTAATTCTCTGTCACATCTGCCTGGGGGTTTTTTTCTCCACACCATTTTTCATGATCCAAAATTACCTTGTTTCTGTGTTTATTTGCTTATTCTCCAGATTGCCGGTAGAGGATAAGCTCCATGGGAGCAGGGACTGTGCATGTGCCGTTTCCCACTGTGTCCCCAGCACTTCTCTACTAGGGGCTCCATATTTATTAAATGAGAAGCAGTGGCTTATTGAGGAAATTGTATTATATTAATGCATTTAGTTAGGAAAAATAATGTAATAATTAATAAAATTTACATGGAAAAAAGTAATGAAGAATTTACATTGAAATATTAACAGTAGTCTGTGGATACAGAGATGTCAGGTTTCATGTGGGGGTTTTTCGTATAGTTTCATCTTTAATTTTTCAGCAATAATCATTAATTATAGCTGACCCTTGAACAAGGTAGGGGTGAGGGGCGCCAACTTCCTGCAGTGGAAAATACACATTTAAACTGGTTGGTTTTTTTTTTTTTTAAGTAATTTCTGCACCCAATATGGGGTTCAAACTCATGATCCCAAGATCAAGAGTGGCGTGCTCTACCAGCTAAGCCAGCCAGGCGCCCCCACATAAAAACTTTTGACTCCGAAAACTAATGACTTGTATGGACCAGAAACTTTATCAATAACATCAACAGTTGTTTAACATATATTTTGTATGTTATATGTTTTATAGATTGTATTCTTACAATAAACTAGAGAAAAAAATGTTACTAAGAAAATCATAAGAGAAAATATATTTGCAGTACCATACTGTTTTTATCCAAAAAAAAAAAAAAACTCTGTATAAGTGGGCCCGTACCGTTCAAACCCATGTTGTTCAAGGGTCAGCTGTACTTAAGTTTTTTTAAAAAATAGATATATATATGCATCTCTCGGGGTGCCTTTGTACCGACCATGAAGACATTTCAACCCAGTTTGGAGTTTTAACCTGGCTGTTACCCACCAAAATAGTGACTGTTAACACTTGGTCTTTTCCCTTCAGGCTAAACTACTGTTCTCAGATGGAGAAAAAGTAATACCCAGATTGACCCATGAGCTTCCAGGGATAAAGGTCAGAATCACTGTGTCTGGGGTGTTGCAGGGGGAGACGGATGAGGCTGGGAGGCAGGTGTACTCTTTGGGTCCAGGAAGCTTCCACATACTACCCATTCATAGGACCAGGTCCAAATGGCATCATGCTGGGAGAGCTCCTGAGGCCCGGCCCAGGGAGGGGCTGGACAGTGTAGTCCAGGACTCTGTCTTCTGCAACCCCTGGGGACCTGCCGGTCCCAGGCACTGGCTCTCCACTGACCCCTCCCTTCCATTTTCCTCCAGCGTGGCCGACAGACAGAAGAGGAATGTGCCCATCGAGGAAGCCCCGTTCCCAAAAAGGTAACTCCTCTCCATGTTTTCTCGCTGGGAAAAGGCCCTACAACTCCAGACGGTAGAAGGCTTCCTCCATGCACTGTGGGTGCTTTCTAGCAGGAGAGGCAGGACCCCTGGAGACTGTTAACTCCCCCTGTTCACTCTCAAGCATCAGTTGGTCTCTTTGAAAAAACATCTCCACCAAGTGACCCTGGACCTGCCAGTGGCGTGGGGTGGGGCCTCCCACAGGGTCAGGCCTCTGACAGCTGTTCTTTCTGGCAGAGGAAGGGACGGCCTCCTGGACACATGCTGTCAAATGACCGGGCAACCGCCGGCATGGTGTGAGTAGGAGCAGGCGGTGCGGGGAGAGTGGGGAAGGGGTGGGCCTGGAGGGAGAGAGCCCAGAGTTCCTCGCCTGCTGAAATCAGACCCAGCTGTTTGAGTCACTGTGGAGGAGGTTAGTCTGGTTTGAGAGGTGGGGAAAGAATGCAGCAGGGAGGACACTGTTTATCCTGCTTTTGCCCCAGAACTGTTCAGCCCAGCTTGATTAAATGTCAGAGCTGTTTTTATTGTTAGTACACGTCGAATGCTCATAACGTGCTGTAACTGTTCTAAATATCTTACATACTTGCACTTCACCTCCTAAGTCTCACAGCCGCCCTCTAGTGAAGGTATAGTTAATTTTGTAAATCAGGAAACAGAGAATTTTTGTCCAAGGTCAACCAGCTAATAGTGAGCAGAATTGTACTACAAAGGTTTTTGAAGCAACAGAATCTTTTTCTCAAATAAAACTTTGCACGGAAGCCTGATGGAGAAAGCCACAGCGGTCCGGTTGGGAGCAGCGGGGACAGTCTGAAAGCACTGGCTTCGGAGGTGGAGCAGCAAGGCCGTCACACTGTGGCCTGGTCTCCCCCCGAAGCAGCGCCACGGCTCGCCAACACAAGAAGGGGGCAGTTGCTGTTGTTCCCTCCTTTTCACAGAGAAGGAAATGACAGCTCAGAGAGCTTCCTGGACCTGCCTGCGTGGCTAGGTAATGTCAGAGCCAGTCCTAGAATGGCGTTTGCCTTTGTACCTCCTCCAACGGGTAACCAGGAGGAAAGACCGCCAAGGCCAAAGCGAGAGTGTGTGAGGAACTCCCACCACCACCAGCAGACTTTGTTCCAGTTCTAGGCCTCACCTCGGAGAAGTCACCTTTCTTCTTTCCTTCCAATCAGATGGAAACCAAAATCCTGTGAACCCATTCGCCGAGAAGGCCCCAAGGTATGATTGTGTGAGCATGGCAGTGACCACTCTCCCAGGGAGACCCAGTCAAAGCTCTGGGCCACTGTGAGGGAAGGGGCTAGGGTGTGAGGGATGCGCACACGCTATTCCAGAGCCACCTATTCCCCAATCCCCACCCTGCCCCCCACCCCCACTGGCCTCCCAGAAGGATCTTAACTTAAGGAACTAGGGGTGCTTAATATATCACAGGCCCTGTCCTAAATCTTTTGTATGTTTTCTCATTTAATCTTTATAACAGTCTTCTGAGATGGATTCTGTTACCCTTCTGTGGTGTAGTGTATTAAGTGTAGTTATGGTATACGTTTAATACCCTTGAACTTACATTAAGGCTCAGAGACCTGCTCAGAGTCACATAGCTGCTAAATGGTCAAGCCAAGTCTCAAAACCAAGGTCCATTGCCACCAGAGGCTATGCTCTTAACCATTAGCCTCTGTTCCTCCAGAACAGTTGTTTGCAAGGTCTTTTAGCAATAGAATCCTTTCTTCAAATAAAATCACGTATGGAAGCCCAGTAAGGTAGGTGAAAGCTCCACTGACCTGGCGGAGGCTGTGTCCAGGAGGAATGTTCCACCTCCTGTGTTACTGGCCCTCTCTGCTCTCACACCGGTGACCGTGCCTTTCATCTTAAACTCTGCTTCCTTAAAGCCAGTAATCCTGCATTTCCCTGATCTTTCTGTTCCTTTCCAGACATCCCATCTCTCTCTCGTGAGTTCTTCCTCAGCAGTGACCCATATACATGAGCGTCCCTCAGAATTGTTTTGCTGGCCCACTCTTGCACCTGAAGTTTCTGTGAATGCTCTCAGTGGTTCACTCTTAGGATTTCAGGGACCAGTGTGTACCGAAGTCGTCATACCTCTTTGACCCACACATCTCTTTCTCATGTAGAATTTATGTCTCCTACTGTCTGCTAGACCTCTCTGCCTAGAATTTCCATAACATTTCAGACTCAGCCTATCCAAAATTGCAGTCAGAATCTTTCCTCATAGACCTTCTTTGACATTCTCTATTTTAGTCATCTTTCCCTCTTCCCCTCCTTCCTGTCTGTATCCGCTCGAGTCCTGCCTGATCCCACCTCCCACACAGATCACAGTTCCTCTTCCCTCCTTGTCATCCTTAACTGCCGTCCGAGCTCGGACCCTCATCTTCTTTCAGAAATGCTTTAGTACAGCAACCTCTAAACTGCCTGCCTTTAGTCCTGCCACTTCGAATCCATTAGCCACGTGTGGGCGGGTGAGCTGTCTGTAAAGTAAATCTGACTTCCTCTGTATAGAGACCTCAGTGACTCCCCATGGCCTACAGAATAAATAACGTGCAAATCCCTAAAGCAGCACACCCAGGCCTCTAGCCCCTCTCTGCCTCTCCCTCCAGCATGCTCTGTGGCCACTCCCTAAGCTGTGCTCGCTCTCCTTTTAGCTACACGGACTCGCCCGTGGTCTCTCCAGCCTGCCAAGCCCGCTCTCACTTCTTGCCATTCATACTGTACTGTACTCTTTCTTCCTCCCCTCTGCCTTCCAGAATTAACCTTGGAATTACCAATGCAAGGGAGCCTTGCTGTTGCCCTCCCCTGTGGGATCCCGCTCGCCTGGCATCTCCCACCCTGCCTGTCTCATGCAGTTATAATGATCTCCACATAATTTCTGTGGCCCCCAGAGAGTAGAGACGGTATCTCACTCATCTCTTTATCCCTGATATCCAGCCCAGCATTTTGTCGGTACTTGGTTTCTGGAATCAGCTGTTTGGAAGAGTGGCCGAGGATGGTGGTTGGAGAAGGCCAGAGAAGAGTATTTCCATCCCGCCCACCAGGTAAAACTCACCCTCACCAGCCTCTCTGTCTTTTGCATAGTGGGACCCAGCCCGGCTGAACGAATCGACCACCTTTGTGCTGGGATCTCGAGCCAACAAGTAAGTGTGAGAGCTTTGGCGCTGAGGGAGGGGGCAACTTGGGGGCCTGCCTCTAGGACTGCGGCTGCTGGAATCCTTACCACTATTCCGTTCCTTTTCAGGGCCCTGGGGATGGGGGGCACCAGAGGGAGGATTTACATCAAGCACCCGCACCTCTTCAAGGTAGGTGAGCTCTGGGAGGCAGGCAGGCGTTGCGGGGTGTGCGTCAGGAGCTCTAGATGGCGCAGAGAAGCTTGGAACAAACACTCATCTAGGCGGCAGGACTTCTGGGTTCCAGTTACCCCTCTACCCTTAACCTCTTTACCGTTTGTAATTTACTGAACATTCTGGCCCTCCGTAACAACTACTTTCCTTGTATGCTTCGCACGGAGCTGTTCTTTAGAACAGAGATGGCTGTCATTGTTTTACAAATTAAGACACAAAAAAACAAAAGCAGAGGTAAAGAAAGGCAAGGTGACTTGTCCAAAGTTACTCAGCCAGTAAGTGTAAGTAGAATTCCAGTCTGGGTCTGCCTTCAGCCAAACCTGAGCTCTTAACCGTAACCTGATTCAACTGCCTATAAAATAAAGAGATTGGAGCAAGGCCGCAGTTCTAACCCTTTTCAAAGAGAGGTACTTAGGTCCCTACTATTTAAGAAAATAATGGGGGGCATGATATCAGTCACCCTCTTAAGTGAATTTGTGTTTCTTCAATCACAAAAGTATCCAAATATATTAGAAAATAGTAGTGCATGCGTGTTCAAGACGTGTTTTTGCACCCGTACATAAGGCTTGGGGTCCCAGGATGACGGCTTTGTCTGCTACATTCTGTGCGAGTTCCGGTTCTTGGAAGGGCGGACCTGCGGCTCCTGCTTTTTCAGTCTTAGGTCCTGAGCTCCTCAGCCCCTAGACTGCGTGGCCTACTTGCTACTTCATTTTCCTTTCAGTGCCTTCACTGCTCCTCTTCCCTCTGATGACCTTCCTCCCCCAGGCTTGTAGCTCTGCCTGACTCTTCTGTAAGGTCCACCTCTTCCAGAACCCTTCTTGCATCATCCCCCAAGTGCGTGTGCTCTGAACCTCCTTGGAACTCCAGTAGCACAATCGTTAAGAGTATGGTTTCAGTCCTGGTTCCACTACTCAGCAGCCATGTGACCTCGGGCAAGTGGCTTCACATTTCCTTTCTCTTTTTTTTTAAATTCAACTTAGTTAACGTATAATGTATTATTAGTTTCAGAGGTAGAATTCAGTGATTCATCAGTTGCATATAACACCCAGTGCTCATTCCATCAAGTGTCCTCCTTAATGCCCATCTCCCGGTAAGTTAGTTACCTTATCCCCCCATCTCCCTCCCCTCCAGCAACCCTCAGTTTGTTTCCTGGAGTTAAGAGTCTCTTATGGTTCGCCTTCCTCTCTGTTTTTATCTTATTTTTTCCTTCCCATTTCTGAGGCTGTTTTGTTATCAACAAAAAGCGAGTGGTAACAGTCCAACCTTGTAGGATTGGTAGAATAGGGGAGAGTGCAGTAAAGCTCCCAGCACGATGCCTGGCACGTAGCAAGGGCTCCGTAAATGTTCGTTATTACCAGCACACATTCCAATTCTTCGATCTGCCATTTGTAGTAAACTGCTGACCCAGACTCATTACCAGTGGGGACAATCTCTCACTGTAATCTTTCCAATCTAAGAAATGGAGGGGAAATGTTTTGTTGTTTTACTTTTAATTCTGTGTTAGTGACGACAGGTGTCTTTTCATTCGTTAACCATCCATTTGTAGTTCTTCTGTAAACCGCCTCTTGTATCTTTTGCCCATTTTTCTGTCCTCCTGAAGGCATTCAAATTTGTCTTTTCCTTTTTAACTTTTTTTATTATAGAAATAATATATAAACCCACTCTTACTGTAAAAAGACTCAATATCCAGAAGCTAATAGGGAACAAACCACGAAGATCCCCTTCACCCTTGACTCAGAGTCTCCTTCCCTCGAGGCCACCCCCACCAGCAGCATGGCAGCGTCCTCCAGGCCCTCCCTGTGCACACACATGGGTGTGGGTGTGTGTATGTCCTTCAGCGATATTTTATGTTATTG
This sequence comes from Ailuropoda melanoleuca, assembly GCF_002007445.2. Classification (NCBI taxonomy): domain Eukaryota; kingdom Metazoa; phylum Chordata; class Mammalia; order Carnivora; family Ursidae; genus Ailuropoda; species Ailuropoda melanoleuca. Next base: position 59,798,705 of record NC_048230.1, on the reverse strand, counting down.
ACTATACATGTCAATAGCAGTAATCCATATATAACCACATATTGTTCTCTGATTTTATTTTTTTCACCCAAAAATTCATTCATTCATTGAACACATATTTATTGAGTGCCAAGCATTCTCAAAGTGCTAGAGATACAGCAGTGAACAAAATGGACGCAGAAAACTCCTTGCCTTCACAGAGCTAACATTCTAGTACAGAGCCAGGTATGGCCTGTGGGCCAGATCCCACCAGGAGCCTGGTTTTGTCCAACTCGAGTTTTTTGTATTTTTTAAGGGTGATTTTAAAAAATAAAAATGGGGGTGGGTACCTGGCTGGCTCAGTCATTGGAACATGCGACTCTTGATCTCCAGGTTGTAAGTTCAAGGCCTACGTTGGGTGTAGAGGTTACTTAAAAATAAAATCTGTAAAAACAATTCAAAAAAAAATAAAAATGAAGCATATGTGACAAAGACATATGTGGCCAGCTAAGTCTAAAATATTTACTAGCTGGCCCTTTACAGGAAAAGTGAGCTGACCACAATAAATCTATGGATACTATCTTAGGGATTTGTCCATGTTATTAAATTAAGTCTCCCTCGTTTTATTTCTTTTTTTTTTTAAAGATTTTATTTATTTATTTGATAGAGACAGCCAGCAAGAGAGGGAACACAAGCAGGGGGAGTGGGAGAGGAAGAAGCAGGCTCATAGCGGAGGAGCCTGATGTGGGGCCCGATCCCAGAACGCTGGGATCACGCCCTGAGCCGAAGGCAGACGCTAACCGCTGTGCCACCCAGGCGCCCCCCTCATTTTATTTCTAACAGCTGTGTAGAATTCATGGAGTAGATCTTCCATAATTTATTTCATTATTCCCCTATTAGTGGATATTTACGTTTTTCCAACAGCTTTGCTGTTACAAACAACGCTGTCCCAAACATCCCTTGTGTACGTGTGTGGGTGATTCTGCAGGATACATCCCTGGCAGTGGGATTGAAATTGGGTTAGAAAATGCAAACTTTTGGGGCGCCTGGGTGGCACAGTGGTTGGGCATCTGCCTTCGGCCCAGGGCGTGATCCCCGCGTTGTGGGATCGAGCCCCACATCAGGCTCTTCTGCTATGAGCCTGCTTCTTCCTCTCCCACTCCCCCTGCTTGTGTTCCCTCTCTCGCTGGCTGTCTCTCTCTATGTCGAAAAAATTAATAAAATCTTTAAAAAAAAAAAAAGAAAATGCAAACTTTTAAATTTTTTTATTCATATTTATATTACTTGGGAAGTGAAATAATTATTTACACTCAGAGGGTAGTAACCATAGGCATTTCTCAGCTTTGTCTCTATTGCAGATGTTCTACCTATTTTGTAAAACGTACCTTTAGTGAGCACTTACTGTGTGTCAGAGACTACATCACTTTTTATGCACAATCTCATTTATCCTTAACAAATTCCTAAGTATTAATACTGTTTCACAGATGAAGAAACTGAGTCTCAAAGAAATTACTCCCCAGGTTGACACCATCTACTAAGAGGCAGGAACCAGAATTTAAACCTAATTCCAAAACCAAGTTCTTAACCATGGTGTTCTGCTGCTGCCCCCAGAGCATGACCTGTCCTGATTTTTGTTCCAGAGAATTTTTCAAAAAAGAGTAGAGCTCTAGAATAATAGTCACCAGTCTGACCAACTGCCTGAGTGCTGTGGAGAAAAGAAGGGGTAGGAATTGTCCCAAACCTCTGGGATTTGGGTCCCGTCCCCTGGCCTCCGGGACTCAGCTCCACTTGCGGTGAAGAGGTTGGTGAGCCCTCTGCATTCACCAGGCTGGGATGAGGTCTTGGTGAGAGATGCTCAGGGCCCAAGAGATGCTGTGGGACCAGATGAGAAAAGTTCTTCCCACTAGGCTAATGTCTGTGACTTCATCCCTCCCAGTATGCAGCTGACCCCCAGGACAAGCACTGGCTGGCCGAGCAGCATCACATGCGGGCAACAGGGGGGAAGATGGTAAGCACTGTTCACACGTGCCCTGTCAGAGTCCCACCCAGCCCAGGGGCCAAAGTGCCAGCTGTTGGCAGCTTCCCTCCATATCTGAGACTCTCAAAGCCTGATGAATGTGGAAACAGAGACTCATCAGGGTGGAGAGGGCCCATTCCTTCAGCCTGAAGACCGGACTTACTCCCTGGATTCCCTTCCCACACCCCACTCCCTCACTCCTCCATCCTCCCTCATACTCAGATTATATTAGCTGTGCATAAGAATGGCAGGTGCATGACACACGTAACACTACTTTGCCCTCGTGTGCCCACTGACGGAGGCAGACACGGCCGTAGGATCTTCTCCCAACACAGTGCTCCAGGCAGCACCTCCTGTCCCTAGGAGTTAGCACATGCAGTGAACTGTTTGCCACGCCTGGCAGCGCCTTCCAGAATCACCTTTGCTTAAAGAGTTCTTAGCTCATCAAATAACGACCTTGGGAAAACCATCGTGGTGTGTGTTCTGAAACTAGCAGGGCTTTGTCCATCACGTGTGGTGTCCCCCACCTGAGGACTCAGTCCCACCACGGGGACTGCTCCTGTTAGAACTCGGTGGCCTTGCAAACCAGTGTGCCATCTCCTTTCTGGCAAGGAAACTATCTCATGTTTTACTACTCTACTTATTCCTACACCCTGTTTAAGAAGATCTCAGGGAGCTTACCACTGAAACAAAACGCAACATCACGTAAATAAGAAACAGATGGGAAAAGGAAAGACAGGATCTAAAGTTAAGCCATGAGCAAAACTAGCTTTAAAGGGTGTGTTTTTTTAATAGCTGACTTGGGAAACTAGCACACTTCCATGATTTTTTGCAAATGTAGCTCTAGGCCCTTCTCAAGGACATCTCATTGGTTACATAGTTCACAGTGCTCCTGAGATGACAGATTACTCAGGACACACAGCCCTGACCCTAAGACTAGAAAGAACGGTCTCCCACAGAAGACTCTCATGTGATGCACAGCACCCCCGGTGTGGTAAGCGCACGAGAGGGCTGTCGCCCCTGCAGAGCGTGTATTGTGCCACAGCGAGCCGCGGGCCCCTGGTGGGAGACAGCAGTGCAGCTTGTCACGTTCGCCCTTCTGCCACGAAGTTCAAAACCAAATCATCGTAGTTCTAGAGTTAACATACGTATAGCTTCCTCCTCCTGATTCCGTTTCCGTGTGTGTTTAGCTGGCTCTCTTGCTATTTCAAGCCGCCTCAGAGTCCTTTTTTAAAAGAGGAGGAGGCTGTAAATAAGTCACCTGTCCCCACTCCCTAACCCATAGCTTCTATTTGAGTGAAAGGTTGTCTCAGGGAGTTATTCTTTCCCTACTTACTCTCCCCTCCTAAACTGTAAATTATGCCCCTCTCCCTTCCAGCCCTTACATTAAGCACATGTTTAATAAAGTGTTGTTGAGTTGAAATGAGTCAGAGGTAATGACCGTTCTCCTTTGCTCCTGCCCCAGGCCTACCTCCTCATCGAGGAAGACATCCGGGACCTCGCGGCCAGTGATGACTACAGGTAAAACCAGTCGTCTGTATCCTACGCCCGCCCCCCAGCCCAGTAGCCCCTTGGGGTGAGCTTGGCCTATACCCTCCCTTGCTCCAACTCTTCTCCTCAATGTCTGTTCCAGAGGATGCCTGGACCTGAAGTTGGAGGAGTTGAAATCCTTTGTGCTACCCTCCTGGATGGTTGAGAAGATGCGAAAGTACATGGAGACACTACGGACAGAGAACGAGCATCGTGCTGTTGAAGCACCTCCGCAGACCTGACCGAAGCCAAGTCCTCTGGCTACACTTGGCAGCCCTCTTCCAAGGCCCTCTCACCCACATGGCTGAGGCCACTGCTGGGACTGCTCCTGGATGGATCTCAGCGGCATTAAGCTGTGCCTGGGCTAGTCTGTAGTGACTTACTACACAGCACCCCCAGACTGGCACACAGTTCTATATTTGTAAAGTTACCGGGGTAAGAAGCAATTAAACCGTTTGTAATAAACAAAGACAGCTAGCTGTGCAGTCTCTTGTAGGGGCTGACAAAATACCAAGGGATCTATTAGTGGGTGTAGGGAAAAAAAGGACCAGGTACCCCTCCCCCGACGCAGGTCAGACCCAGTAAGGTCCCACTGCCCGTGCGCCTCGCTTTATGAGACAAAGCTGGGAATGCCGTGTACCCTGCAAACCTTCCCTGTTTCTTATTTCTTCATCCCCTAAGGTATAGAAGTGGCAGAATGTGTTGGTTGGCACCATGGGGGTTGATGACAGACCAGAAGAAAAATGCGGGGAGGCTTTTATTACGCCCGTTTTACAGGTTAAAATACTAAATGCCTGGGGCGCCTGGGTGGCTCAGTCATTAAGCCTCTGCCTTCGGCTCAGGGCGTGATCCCGGCGTTCTGGGATCGAGCCCCACATCAGGCTCCTCTGCTGGGAGCCTGCTTCTTCCTCTCCCACTCCCCCTGCTTGTGTTCCCTCTCTCGCTGGCCGTGTCTCTGTCAAATAAATAAAATCTTTAAAATTAATTAATTAATTTAAAAAATACTAAATGCCGTGTCCGGGGTCACACGGCAGGCAGCTGGACGGGCAGAGCGTAGGGCCTGTTTCCAACAGTCTCCCGGTCTGGCCATCATTCCCCTCCCATGAATTTTCAGACACAGGTCCCTAACAGAGATGTCGGGACGTTAAAATATGTGGAGGAGCAGGGGTTTCCGGGTTGAGGGAAGGGTACCGATGTCGCCAGGCCGGAGACATTCCCTTCCCCTGGAAGTAGGGATCCCGGCTGGGCTGGGCGCGCCAGGAGTATCCTCCGGTAGTCCTCGGACCTGAAAGGGTTCATCCCACGTGGACCTTTTCTTGGCCCTTTAATGGTCGGCGTTTTCCAAAGGCCACCAATCCGCTGCAAATTCGTTAGTTAATGACAGCCTCTTCTGCCAATCGGCCTTCAGAAGGAGGTTCCCACCGCCCAATACTGGTGCGCGGGGGGGTGGGCCTAGCAGTTGCGCGGTGACTCAGAGTTCAGACGCGTCCCATTGGCTGGATCAAACCCAAGCGAGCCGCTGATTGGCCGGTGCTGCCGGAGGGTTACAATTCAAACGCGGGCGGGCAGGCCCCCGGCCCTGCAGTTGCAGCGGCGCTCTCGGAGTTCCTGTTTCCCTCCCCGCGCCGCCCGGATGGCCTCCCAGAACCGCGACCCCGCCGCCGCCAGCGTTGCCGCCGCCCGCAAGGGAGCCGAGCCCAGCGGGGGTGCCGCTCGGGGCCCCGTGGGCAAGAGGTGAGGAGTGCGGAGTAGTAACATTGGCCGGGCCCGGCACACCCTGGGCCTTGGGGTCCAGAGCTCGGACTTCCGGGCCCCCACCTCCTCCTGGAGTGGGTAGATATGCGAGAGCAGGAGGGCACGCCGGGAGCTCGGGCTGCCCTTGGAGGGCCCCCCAAAGGAGGACTGAAGGGGGAGGCACGCTGCCACGATCGTCCGCGGGTGAGCCAAGATGAAAGTGCCTGGGACCCTCGGTGGCTCGGCGAGGTAGGGGTTAGTGGGGACGGAAGTGGGGAGAAACTGGGATCCCGCAAGAGAGAGAGACGTCAGAGAAGCCGAGGGACTTAAGAACAAGGCCGAACCGTCCTGCCAGATCCTGGAATTGGGAAGGGTGAGGACTCACTAGGACTCTCCGGTGGAAATGGGGTGAGTGCGCCCCAGCTGAGTCTGGCTGCAGGGTAGAGGAAGCCTCCATGACAGCTCCTCCAGAGACATTGGGCTGAGGGAGGAAGCACCGTGTGGAGCCCTGGCCCATCCAGACTCCCGGGTGACTCCCAACACTTATGTTGCAGGCTACAGCAGGAGCTGATGACCCTCATGGTGAGTGATTCCCTGCCCAGACTCCCAAGCCAATTGATGCACCCTCCATCTCCCACTCACTTATCAGCACAGTGGATAAAAAGTCCACTTTCCTCTCTTCTGGGAAGAATTTAATAGACCCCACCTACACCTTTCTTTCCAGCAGTGTCTACTCCAGATCCCACCCACCCATGCCCACCACCAANAACCACCACCATGGAGTTCTCTCTAAAATACAATTCCCTGAAGCCATGCAAGGCCTTCTTTCTATGCTAGCTGGCCCTACTTCCCTGCCCTGAGATTTACCCACACCCAACTCTCCCCTTACTATTCCCTTACTAGGGAATATGCCTGGCATACTTTAAAGTAATTTCTCCTAGATGACCTTGTCTACTTTAACCCTGACTATTCAACTCAAATCCTTCAACGCCGATATTGTGTATCTCTCTGGTCTGTGAATGAATAGTCTTTAGGCTTTGTGTGTAACCAGCACTAGCTAGCATGTCAAACTGAATCCCAGCATCCAACAAGATTGAGGGTACAGAGCTGCCTTCTGTCTCTCTGCACCACCCTTCCCTCCTTAACACACCCAGTACTCCTCCCCCAAAGGGGCAGGTTCAGCCCCAAGAATTGAATCACTGCCTTGAAAAATCCTATCAATTTGGCCTGGTTGCTTTATTTTGGATCAAAATTTGATGAGCTTAAGGGGAAGGATTTCACCCACTGCCTCCCAAAAGTGTACTCCCACAGCCCAGCAGATGTTGTTTCTTCCCCAGATGTCTGGTGACAAAGGAATTTCTGCCTTCCCTGAATCAGACAACCTTTTCAAATGGGTGGGGACCATCCATGGAGCAGCTGGCACAGTAAGTGGAGGGTTGAGGTAGGTGAGTGTGACTTTGCTGGGTCTGGGGAGAGGTTTGAGGCAAAAACCAAATGCAGGTCAGCTTCAAGCCTGGCAGGACACTTCCGTGTTCTGTTCTTGTGCTCTGAGCCTGGGGCCCTTGTCTCTCCCTCTGTCGAGTAAGAAGTTGGGTTTGAAGCAGGGCTTTCCATCTTAGATGCCTACAGGGGGCCAGAGAGAAAGAAGAATGGAGGGTACGTAAGGACTTTGGCCAATGGACGGGCGCAGGTCTCAAGATGGCAGCTTCCCACTGCTGCACACCTGGTTTAAGATGAGTCAGAAATCCAGGGGTACCTGGCTGGCTCTGTCAGTGAATGTGCAACTCTTGATCTCGGGGCTGTACGTTCAAGCCCGATGTTGGGTGTAGAGATTACTTAAAAATGAAATCTTTTTTAAAAAACAAATTCAGGTGTATGTCTAAAATACCCTAATTTTTACATGTCAGCAGCTAATGTGGCTGACAGAAGCACAGCCGTGGTAGTCGTCAGAATGCCAGTTTATACCGAAGGATCACTGATGTCCCTACCAGATAGGAGAGAAAGTACCAGAGCCAGTGTAACACTTTGTCCTTTGTCAAGTCCCAGACAAACTCAAAGGTCCTTGCAAGCTCCTTACTGGGGCTTGGATTGGGGTATGAGGCTCAGGGTGGGAGGCTTACTCCCCACCTCTGTTTCTCCGATGCCAGGTATATGAAGACCTGAGGTATAAGCTCTCCCTGGAGTTCCCCAGTGGCTACCCTTACAACGCTCCCACAGTGAAGTTCCTCACACCCTGCTACCACCCCAACGTGGACACCCAGGGTAACATCTGCCTGGATATCCTGAAGGACAAGTGGTCTGCCCTGTATGACGTCAGGACCATCCTGCTGTCCATCCAGAGCCTGCTAGGAGGTGACTTCTGAGACCAGCCCCTCCCCTGAGCCTGGGAACCTGTCGGGACTCCCCCTCCCCCACCCCCAGCTAGCGTCTTCTCCTTCTACTGACCATTCTCTCTTTCTGTCCATCCATAGAACCAAACATTGATAGTCCTTTGAACACACATGCGGCCGAGCTCTGGAAAAACCCCACAGGTGGGTCCTTCCTCCTTCTCGGGCACCAGGTGATCCCTCTCCAACCTTCAAAAGCTCCCTCAAACAGAAGGATCCCAGTGACTTGGGATCGTGTTTTGAGGGCTGGGTTGGGGTGGGTGTCAACCTAGATAACCAGTTCTGCCTCTGCCTCGGCGTTTCTGATTTGCCTGTGTGCTGTTAAATCAGAAAGCTAACTTTCTGCATGAATGTAGGTTGAGGGGCTTTTTAAGTAGAAAGCAAACTTTGTGGAAGGGACTTTGCTCACTAAGACCCCCCTGGTCACCCCCCAGCCTCCCTGGGAGCAGAACCCATCCAAGAGAACTAACCGGGCAGCAGTGGGAGAATGTGTTGTGTCAGGAAATCCTCCCCAGCTCCCCAGACTTCTCCCACCTTTGTATTATCCTGGCCTGCCCCCTTGCCCACCCTAACGCTTGTCCCCACCCCGCCCTGAGACCTGCCTCTTCTCTTCCAGCCTTTAAGAAGTATGTGCAAGAAACCTACTCAAAGCAGCTCTCCAGCCAAGATCCCTGACTGTCCAGCCTCTCTCCTCGTGTTGTCTTTTTATTTTCTCCTTAGATGGTCTGTCCTTTTCTTCATTTCTGTCTAGGACTCTGTCTTCAGCTGTGGTGTCATTTTTGTTTTGTTTCTGTATTTTAAATTAAGTCTCTGGTTGAGCCCTTGTGATATATTAAATAAATACATTGGGTTTTTTTTGTTTTTTTTTTACAAGTTGCCTCGTCGTTACCCCAGGGTTGGGGGGGCTCAGGGTCAGTGGAGCAGGATCCTGGCTCTCGCCCTACTCCACTCCCCCAGGCCTGGAGGCAGCTGACAGGCCGAGCGGCTGAGCAAGGGGGTGATGAGGATTCCTTCCCTCGTGACCTTAGTCATTGTATGACTGCGTCTGTTTCCTCTTCTATAAGACGGTGTTACAAAATGCCTCTTTCTATCAAGCTGTGACTTGCACCAGGAATGGCCTTGGATGTTGAGCTGGCCAAGCGGAGTTACAGATGAGGCTGCACCAGCCCTTAGAGCAAAACAGCCGCGGCTGTAGGGAGAGTTACAGATGCACACACGGGCGCACAGCAGGGGCTCAGGAGGTGAGGACCAGCCACCTGCTCTGTGACGGGGTGTTCTGGTCCTGCGACAGAGAAAGAAGGTGCTCAGGTCACCCTACAGCAGGCCCAGGGTCTGGGAGACAGCCAGAGAACACCTCTTCCCAGCCAGAGACCCCAGGACAGCTCGACTCACCCCTTACCCCAGGCACCCCCGTGAATGGTTCCACACTCCCAGGGAGGACGTTCACCTGCTCCTCTCCACCAGTGATTCCTCCGGTGGCTGCACCCACTGGCCCAGGCCCCCAGCCCCGAGGCCCTCTTAACAGTGGCCTGTCACAGGCCCCAGCCTTCAGGCCCCTGAGAGGAAACTCCTGTGCTGACCAGTTGGGGTGCCTGCAGGAGCAGGCAGCGGGGGAGAGCAGGCTAGGGTGATGGCCCTGGTCCAGGTCCCACAAGATCTCCTAGGTGGACTGACACAGCAGCCAGGCGCCCTCCAACACGACCGGGGCTTGGCCTCACCCAGCCTAGCCGGCTCTGCTAGCAGCTGGTTGTGTAGCCCTGGGGGGCGGGGGGGAGACAGTAGTGGAGGGCATCAGAAAGGTCCTCGCCTCCCTCTTGATCCTGCCAGCCCAGGCTCCTTTCCTGCCCTGTGCCCCCACTGAGCAGCCGCAGTGGCAGGCAGGTGAGAAGTGGCCTAGGCAGGTCTGGGATGGGATTTGGATGTCCTCAGCCTGGGGCCTCCTCTCACGGTGCTGTTACTCTCCCCCGGGGGCTTGGAGCGGTGTTGCCCCATCCAAGGTGCGGATAAATCTGCCATGGCTCTACCTCAAATGCAAACTTGGATTCTGTCAGTCTGGGCAGGGTCTGAGGGCCTGCATTTCTCTGGAAGTTAACGGTGTGGAGAGGTGCTCTCAAGCCGTGGCCCTCCTACGTTTCACCTGGAACTTGTTAGAAACACAATCTTGGTTCCCAACAAGCTCTCCAGGATTCTGATGCTCTCTCAACGTTGGAAACCCCTGGCTAGAGGATGTCTAAGAGGGAGCTCAGAACCTGGCACTAGTGGTTCTTACTAGATGCTGGCCAAGGTCAGTGGATCTTTTTGCCTGCCTTAGGACACCTCTCCACAAGGTCCTTGATCAAAGTGTTTGCCCCCCCCCCCCCCCCCAGGATGGCCACATGGCCTACCTCGTGTTAGTCCCAGGGACTGACTATAGTTCAGAATCAGAGTGTTCCCTGGAATTAATTCCTGGGAGAAAGTAAAATTATTTTACTAATAGGGTTGCTAAAAGAGGAGGGAGTCTGGGCAGCTGGTGCAGACAGCTGCAGACGAAGGAAGCCAAGCAGAGATTAGGAGATGGAGGTGACATTGAGACTCTGGCCTCCAGCCGGGATGCCTTAGCATCCCAGTTTCATGAGGCAGTAAATCCCTTTTTAGTTTAAGGGTGTTTGCTTTAGGGTTCAGCACTTGCAACAAAAAGGAGCCTATACAGTGAGTATTAGAAGGTATCATTGTTCCCATTCACCCCATACAATTACTGAGTGCCTACAGAGTAAAAGCCCGATGCTTGGGGCTGGGGATGAAGCGGGGGAAGGACACAGTCCTGTCCTCAGAGGCCGTGGGCGGGGGGGAGCTAAAAGGCATGTCAGCAGGATAGAATACGCCATACAGGTGGTGAGGAGCTCAGACCTAGCAGTCCCCACACCACCCCCACGCTACTTGTATACACTCAGACTTCACCTCTCTGTAAAATGGCAATATTAGTAGCTACCTCGTAGGCTAGGTGGGCCTTGGAATAGTGCCTGGCATGTCGGGTAATAAATGTCAGCTGCTAGACTTACATGTTACGAAAGCTCAGAGGCGGGGTACCTAACGAAAACCAGGCGGGTCGAGGAGGGCTTTCTGGAGAAGGAGATGGGGTATGAAGTTCAGGGCCATGGGATACCAGCAGAGCAGCATGGAAGTAAGGTCACACTGGGCTCGCAAGGCCTTTCAATTAAAGCCCTTTAATTAAAATGCAGGGGCTTTGCCTAAAGGCAGCTAATGAAGCCTTGAGTAGGGCAGTGATGTGATCAGATTTAGGCTCAGAAAGCTGCCGCCTGGGGAGTGAGTGGCAAGGTTAACTACTGTTCTCAGCAACCTGGTGAGCAATGGGGGCAGCCTGAGTCACAATACCAAGTGGGCTCGGAGAGGGGGGATAAGGGCAAGGGGATAGAAAGAAAGTAGCAGAGCAGAGCAAATTACAGGCAGCAAGGGGGCTCTAGAACTGACTTGGGCCCATTCCTTGGGGTGCCGTCTCTGAGATAGAAAGCACTGGAGAACAAGACAGGTGAGGGGGATTCATCAGTGCAGGGCAGGACCCTTCTGAAGTACTCAGGACACGTAGGTAGAACTGTCAACAGGTGGATGGGGCCACGGTTAAGAGCCTTGCTCTTGTTTCCACCAAATGTCCACGTGCCTGGCTACAACCCCTCACTCTGCCGCATTTCCTCCACTGTAAAATGGGGAGAACAGCATCTGACTGCCTAGGATCATGTGGATGAATGAGACCTGCCTGCAAGGCACAGGGCCCAGCACACAGTACGCAGTCCTAGTGATGAGGTCTGATCCCGGCTGCAGATATAAACTGGGGAACATGAATGGGTCGGAAAGGGGAGCTGAGAACACAAAGGAGGTGGAGAGGGAGGACTGTGGCAATGAGTAACAGTACAGGTCAGTGTTTCAAGGTGATAGTAGTGATATTAACAATAGCATTTGTTAAGTGCTTAGTACGTGCCAGGCTCTGTTCTAAGCACTCTGCCCTACACACGCTAACTTGTTCTCACAACCCTGCAAGGTAGGTACTGTCATTATCCCCATTCTGCAGCATAGGAAACTGAAGCACAGAGTGGTTTGTCACCGGCAATGAGGATTCAAACTCTAAAAGCAAAATTACCATGGCACTGTGTTAGCCCGGACCTGCTGCCTGCTATAACTGAGTCGTGTGCAAAGAGCTATGTAAGCCAGAGCTCACTCAGCAGGTGGGAGCAGGGAGCAAGGGAGAAGAGGATATCTGAGCTGGGTCTTGGTGTCTTTGAGATGGTATCTGAGCGGGGTTGAAAAATTTGCCAGGCTTATTAGAGGAGGAAGGGCATTCCAAGGAGGGAGAACAGCATGAGCAAAAAGCCCAAAGGCTTGAAAGTGCACCCCCACTGTCCAGAGCAGGAGTGACAAATTGCCCAGTGTAGCTGGAACCCGAGAGGGGAAGGAGGGGAAAGGAATTTGGATGTGATTCTAGAAGCAAAGGAGAGCCTTGAAGGTCTTTCAACAGGGGAGCAGCCAGGTCGGATTTCTTGAAGCTAGATCATGCTAATGGACCTTGTGTTGAGGGCGCTGGCCGGAGCTGGAGGCAGGGATCCAGGGTGGAGAGGATGATGTCAGAACCTCCTTCCTGGCTGTGTGCCCCCACCCTCCTCTCCCATCTCCAGTACGGAGCACCTAGAAACTCTCAGAAGAGACGAAGTAGAAAAGTCAAGCGGGAATGAATGCTGCCTGGAACGGACAGATGCGATGCTCACTTTCCCATGCCCAGCCCGGTAGCCTACACCCCAGACCCAAAGGCTACAGAAAGGAAGGACGGTGGGGAAGGAAAGGGGCCTCACCTCGGCCTCCCGCGGGTTCCAGCCTCCTGCTGCGCCCTCACCCTACCCGCCATCGCCGGCACCCTCACCCTGCCAGTTCCAAGCCCCCCGACCCCCCTCCTCCAGCGCCAGGCGCCACCGCAGCGCCATCGGCCGAGCTGTCCACGTCCAGCTCCCGCTGCCGGGGGCCTGCCCAGCTCGTCCGCGCGGCGCTGGGCTCCCGCGCCACGAGTGACCCCTCCTCGGAGCCCCGAGGGCTCTCGGGTGGCACCCTGGACGGCGACCCAGTCAGGCGGGGCCTGACACCCACTCCCCCCTCCTCTCACTCAGGCTACGCGCTTTGCAGTGTCTGCTTTTATTCCCTCTGGACACAGAGCCAGCGGGGGCCGCGCCTCCCTCCCGGGGCGGAGCATGGGACCCGGCGGGGGTGGAACCGCCCTCGCCCGAGGGACGCGCGGTCTGGGCGGAGGCGACGGCGCCTTCTTACTGCACGCCTTCCATCATCTTCAAGAACTCTGCGGGGACGGAGAGGGGAAACGTAAATGGCACGAAAGCGCCGACAGCTCCCCACCCTGCCCACAAAGCCAAGGACAGCCGCGTGGGGGGCACGCCCCGGACGTTCCCGCGCCACTCCCCACCCCCGCCGCGCTCGCGCCGCCCTCACCGTCGAAGTCAATGCGGCCGTCGTTGTTCTTGTCACCGTCCTTCATGAGGGATTCGAGCTCCTCGTCTGTCACGTGCTCCCCAGAGGCCCTGAAGATCTCAGCCAGCTCCTCCGCATCGATGTAGCCGTCTGCGTTCCTTCGGGGCGAAGGGACAGGGTAGGACTCAGGGCAGGCGAGGGCGAGCCGCCCTGGCCACGGCGAGGCACCCCCCCCACCCCGCCCCTGCACCGCCACGCGGAGAACCTAAGCGCCCTGACGCCGGACTCGCGCAGCTCCGCGCCTTCTCGGCTCCCAGGCCCCCAGCGCACCTGTCAAAGATGCGGAAACACTCGGCCAGCTCCTCCTCGCTCTTCCCCTTCGCATCCTCTTTCATCTGGCGCACCATCATGACCAAGAACTCCTCGAAGTCGATGGTGCCGCTGCCTGAGGGAGCAGGCGGTCGAGTGAGCCTCAGCCCTGCGCGCCCACCTCTCGCGCCACCGTCGCAGCCCCAACTCAGAGGACCCCCTGCTCACCGTCCTCGTCCACCTCCTCGATGATGGCGTCCAGCTCCTCTTTGGTGGGTGTCTGGCCCAGCATCCTCATCACCGTGCCCAACTCCTTGACGCTGATGTCCCCGCCACCATCAGCGTCAAACATGTCGAAGGCGGCCTTGAACTCTGAAAGAGGCGGAGGACTGAAGGGGGCCGGCCGGACTGTCAGCCTCACTCCTTCTCTCCCACCCGGCCCAGGCCCCAAACAGGACCCAGCACACCTCCACCGGGCAGCCAGCCCTCCCACCTGCACTCCTGCACTCACCAGCGATCATCTCCTCGCTGAGGTAGGACCGGGCCTCCGCCTGCTGGTCCGTCTGCGAAAGACAGAGAGTCAGAGAGTAGAAGGGGCGGCCCCAGAGCTCATTCTTGCCTTAACCCCATTCTCTTCAACCCCCTTCTGTCCCTGCCCTTTGGTCTTCCAGAAAAACGATTCCAAACTAGCAACACCTTCTGCATGCTCCCACAGCACCTGACCCCAGTTTTGAAGAACTGGGGAGGAAACACAGACGATGCCCAAGGTCTTCAAACTTGCTCATCAGATGTCAAGTCAGGAATCCCCCCACTAACCTCAGGCAAGTCACTTATTCTACCCTATCTCTTTTCAGCAGCTTTTCAGGACGAGATGACATCAGGGATGTGAAAGGGTTTTGTGCAGTGCCAGCACTATTCCAGCATCATTTTCCAGGTTTTCCTAGCTCCCAGCAGAGCCTGGCTCTATAATAGGTGCTGGATAAATGTTTGTTCTCAAATAAATCATAACGCAAGGCAAAGTCATTGAGCCCCGGCCAGGTGTCAGGCCAGACACGGGGCACTAAGACCAAGACTCAGACGCGTCATCCCTCCCCTCCAAGAACTTGCGGAGAGGGAGAGTTTAAGCTTCCTTCTTATCATTCAACCATTGGAGTAAATACTGCTCTTGCTGGGCGGAATATGATGTGGGCCTTGTGGAGGCGAAAATAAGATTTGGGGGGGGGGTCCAGCCACGTCCAAGCCAAGCCGTCTGGCTATGGGGCTTTGGAGTGAGGCTGGTGGGGAGGAGGTGCTGAGGTGGCCAAGGCGTTCTTTGACCGGCTGACCGCTGCCCTCCTCCTTGCCCTCCCCTCCTCCCTCCTCCTCCTCGACCATGCAGGAGGGCAGGCTATTTTTAGCCTCATGTAGGCAACAGCAGCTGTCCACCGGGGTCTAGTTACCCCTTGAAGTGGGGAGGGGGACCTCAGGGGAAATGACAGCCCTAGATTAGGACCCCTCTCTGGGAGGCCAGGGTCTCTCTAACCTTGGTCTATCATCTTCTGCCCCTTCTCCTCACCCTTAGCTCTTGGGATCCTGCACCTTAGCTGGCTTGAGACCCTGCAGGCCCCCCTTCTTCCAGAAGAGTCTTCAGGAGAGTTTGGCAAGGCTTCTAGCCCCCCTCCCCGCCACTGAGTTGCTAGGTGACTTGATCTGGCCCTCAGGGGCCCCCACCACCACCATGAGGGAGACAAGCTAGGACCCCCTCACGGCTCCGTGACCAACACTGCTCAAGCCTCAGGTCTGCAGGGAGTCGGCAACCCCCAGAACACCCCAGCCACCCCCCTTCCTAGAGAAGTCCAAGGCCTTCTTCCCAGGCTTCCTCCTAGACATCTGGGCTCCAGGAGCCTTCATGTTCCATCTTCAAACGTCCAACTGCTGAACTACAGAGCACCCGGATCTGGCCTGGAAGAGGTCCACAAGTGCTCCAGCAGGCAAAGGGATGAAGTCCCTTCTTGTCCTTACCATGGTTGCTAGTCCCAGGCCCTCCTCTGCTGCAGATCACCTCCTCAGCACTCCACCACCCAAAGATGCCCTGGCCTGCTCCAGCCCCTTGGATTTGTAGGGACACCCTCTCCTCCCACCTCCCTGCTCCCCAGGACTAGTTGCCCTGGCCAATCAGATCCTGGGGTCGGCGAGCGCCTCCCCCCCCCCGCCCCCATCCCAGAGTCCTAGCCCATTACCTAATTTAGCCAAGGGCCCTTGCAGAGAAATTTAAGCCTCTGAGCAGGTGGCAGGCCTTGATGTCCTAGATTCTTGGGAGGAGAACCCGCCCGGCTCCACTGCCTTAGGGAGCCCCTGCTCAAGAAACACGCTGGCTCCAAGATGGGCGAGGGCAACGGGAATCGAGAGGAGTGAAGCAGTGTGGCAGACGGGGAAGAGCACAAGACTCGAAGCCTGGAACCCAAGGTCCAGATCCTGTCTCTGCAAGCTGTGCACTCTTAGGCAGGCAACATGCCACCCTGAGCTACAGTTTCCTTCTCTGCGAGGTGGAGATAGTGACAGTCATGCCCTCCCTCACAGACAGACCATGGGAAATGGGGCACCAGCTATAAGTCACCTAGCTTGTGCCCACGCCATAGGGTTGGTGCTCGGCAAGTGGAACGTCCTGGCTTTGAACCGTGATAGAGGACAGGGGAGTGGAGGAGGGGGAAGTGACAGCCACAGTCACTGAACCTCTAGGACATGATGAGCCACACTCTATGCAAAGCATTTTCACCACGTGATCTCACCTAGATCTCCCCATCCCATGAGGGAGAAGCTATTATTATTCCCTTTTTACTAGGGAGCTTTGTAAATCATAAAGGTCTCTAGTCATGTCAGTGATTCTTATTAACCCTGAAGGGAAGTTGGGACAGCCCTTGAGGGGACCTGTCCAAATGAGAAATCTAGGGAGGGGTCCAGGAGATGGGTATGCAGTTGGAGAAGAAAAAAATGTTGAAAGCAGATCTTTCTGTCAAGTTTACCTTGTTCAGGGAAAGGGTGTTTGGGATTCTTTTTTTTTTTTTTTTTTTTTGAGGGAGAGGGGGATAGGGACAGGTTCTCTAGGTGAGTAAAGCGGCAGCCGGCCCCTTCCTAGAGCTCGGTGAAGAAGCCCGGAGCAGGGATGCCTGGGTGGCTCCGTCGTTAAGTGCCTGCCTTCGGCTCAGGGCATGACCCCAGTGGTCTGGGATCGAGCCCCACATCGGGCTCCCAGCTCAGCGGAAAGCCTGCTTCTCCCTCTCCCTCTGCCCCTGCTTCTGTTCCCTCTCTTGCTGTCTCTCCCTCTGTCAAATAAATAAATAAAATCTTAAAAAGAAGAAGAAGAAGTCATCTGGAGCAGCTCAGCTGGCCTTCTGGAGAGTGAAGGGATGGGTAGAGCAAGTCCAGGCCGAAGGGAGCCCATCCCTCAAATCGACAGGGTCCAGGCTGGGTGTTGGAGAGGTAGGTGATGCTGTGGACAGCGGCTAAGTCAACAGAAAGAGCTCGAAGACAACTGAGTGCAGAGCCTGGAGCCAGTGAAAGGAGGCTGGATTCCAAGGAAGGCAGACGGACAGTGGCAGCTGGGCCGCCATCTTCCTCTATTTATAGACATTCCCAAGAAAAGTTCAGTGGAGCTAGGCCAGGCTACGCGTAAGGCCTCCCCCGGCCAGGCAGAGAGCCAAGGGGCAGCGACACCAGGGGAGTCCAATTTGGACATGAGCCCTGGAGCCACTAATGATTCCTTTGAAGCAGAGGGTTTGGAACCCTCAGCAATCATTTGTTCATTAATTTGCTCTTTCACTTATTCAGGAAAATAGATAAGGTCCAAATTTATCTATTCCCTTGAACCCCTCCAATCTCAGTCCCCTTCCTTCCCTATCCCACATGCCGCTCTGCTCTGGTCAGACTAAGATACAGCTCCGAACAACACCCTGGGTAGCCTCCAGGTCTTTGCACGTGCTGTTTTTTCTGCCAGGAACTCCCGTCTTCTCTCTCTTCACCTGCCTACTTCCCTGTCATCTTTCTCAGCTTTAACATCACTTCCTTGTGGCGCCTGTCTGGTTCAGATAGTAGAACATGCAACTCTTGATCTTGGTGTCATGGGTGTATATATATTTATAAGAGTGTGATGGGGCGCCTGGGTAGCGCAGTTGTTGGGCGTCTGCCTTCGGCTCAGGGCGTGATCCCGGTGTTCCCGGATCGAGTTCCACATCGGGCTCCTCCGCTATGAGCCTGCTTCTTCCTCTCCCACTCCCCCTGCTTGTGTTCCCTCTCTCGCTGGCTGTCTCCATCTCTGTCGAATAAATAAATAAAATCTTAAAAAAAAAAAGAGTGTGTATACATATATTTAAATATATATTTATTATATAGTATATAAACATGTTTATATAAATATTTCATATATATGAAGTGTATACAAATACACTTTGTATTTGTATTAAAAATATATATTTAAATATATTTATATAAATATTTCGTGTGTGTGTATTTATATAAAAATATATACATATATATATTTGAAGGGTTACCTGGCTGGCTCAGTCAGTGGAGCATGTGACTCTCGATCTACAGGTCATAAAGTCAAGCCCCACATTGGGTGTAGAGATTACTTGAAAAAAAAAATACAAATCAAAAATAACAACACTTCCTTTGGGATCCCTCCTCCCCTACCCAGGCCAAGGGAGTCCAAGGCAGTCTTCAGAAGTTTCTTCAATCATAGCCATGAGCGTGCCACGTGACATGACCTGCTCTGAGTCCTATGGACCAAAGACTGTTACCCGTGCATCACTGCATCCCCCAGCACCCAGTACTTAGCAGGTGCTCAATAAATACCTTGTTCTTTATACGAAGAACTGAACGGAGTGGCATCTGGTTATGAGGAGGAAATTCCTAACCGTCAAGGTTGCATAATCATGGGAATGGGAAGCCTCCGGAGATAATGAGCTTCCGCTTACTGAATGTATGCAACCAGGAATTTAATGGCCATTCTCAGGGCGGCTGTAGGGAGACATTATACAGAATCCAAGAATAGTGTAGAATACAAGACTTCAGGAGATCTAGTTCTGGTCCTATTTGCATGACCCAAGGTAGGTCCCTTCCCCTCACTGAGCTTCAGACTTCCCATCTGTTAAACAGAAGTACCAGACCAGATTTCTGACAACCCATGGTTTTATGAACACCTGCTTTGTATCCAGATTTGTGAGACATATGCCAAAATACAAGTTAATGTTCTTGTTTGGTGTTCAGTGAATGAGTGCTGAATGAATTAAGAAATGACGTGTGTCTCTTTTTGCCCCCACACCCTACTGCTAAGCTGAATGAAGAGTAGCTAGAGCCTTGAGATTACATGAACTTGGCCATAAATCTCACCTCGCCTATTTTCTAGTTCTGGATTTTGGCAAAGTCAATTTTCCTCTTCATCCTGAAAATGGACCACTATTATCCAATAACAGCCTCCCCCCAAGATGTGTGAGATGTGTCCCCATGTAAAATGCCTGGAACAGGATGGAGGACACAGCGGAACCACGTAGTAGAGCAGGGGGTGTGTTTCCCAATCAAAGCTACTTCCCCCCACCTCTCTCTCGTGCCATTCAAAAAGGGTAGGAAGGATTGTCAGATTTTATTTGTTGGACTGTAATATCTGCCTTGCTAGGGACTGATAGCAAGGCCCTTTGACAGGAAGTGACAATAAATTCTTCCTGACCCACTGCTGCCCTCCCGGTAGGTAAAAGATAAAACACAGGCAGCCCTTCAGAGAAGCTGCTGAGATTACCAGGCCTTCTGTGTGGGAAAAGAACAGAATGAGGAACTCAGGAGAGGTAGGCTGCAAGGCCCCACACTCAGAAACCTCTGGCACGCTGTGTGACTCAGGGCAAATAACTCTGCCTTTCTGGATCTCACTTCCCCGTTTGCTACTTCCTATGTGTGAGGATCAAATGAGATGGTAAGAACCTGTGAACACTGAAGAAACAATAATCACTATGTAACTGATCTGCGCCAGGCACTGGATCAGGGTCCTTACAAGGACTGCAAAATTAGTAGTAGTTTTAATTGTCCCTGTTTTACATAGGAGAAAACCTAGGCTCGAAGTCAGATTCCAACTCAGATAACGTGTTTTCACGTGGCCTCGATTTTTTCACCGGAGAGATGGGCTTCCCACTGTGGCATGACTTCGGAAAGTTAAGAGCGCTGCATGGAGACTGTGGGACAGATTGGGGGCAGCTAGAACAGACCGGCTCTTCGGGACGGGTGGGAGTATTCACGGAGGGTATGAGCCCCTGCGGATTGGGTACGATTCCGCAGGAGGCTGGGGTTCGCCCCGGCCTACCCAGGATTCCCAAGTCTCTCCCGGAGCGAAGGGCCCGGGATTCCCGGGAGGCCCCGGAGAGCGGGCGGGGCCGGGGGCGGGGCGGCGGCAGGAAGCGGCCGGAGCGGCGCTGGGAGAGGCCTGGGCCCGGCGAAGCCCGGCCCGCCTCGGTAAGCTGCCGGGGCTGCACCCCGGACCCCGGGGGACCGCGCGCCCCTGAGCGCACCACGGGCCGCGGGAGGGAGAGACGCTCCTGCGGGAGAGAGAGACGAGGGGAGGGTCCCGGCCTCTCCCGGGAAGAGCGCGGCCCTACGCTGCGGCCGGGCCGGGGGAGACGCCAGGCTACGCCCGGGGCTCGCAGGACCCCCAACGGGCTGGGGCGGAGCCTCCGCGGCGCCCCTCCCTCCGCCAGTTGGGCCCCGCCCCTCCTCCCTGCGCGGGGCCCTGGGTCTCCCTCCCGCCCCCGCCCAGGACCCTGCGTCGCGCGCTCCCCCCAGGGTGCCATGGCCTCGCGGCTCCTGCACCGGCTGCGGCACGCCCTGGCCGGCGACAACCCGGGGGAGGCGGCCACCGGCCCGGAGGCCGAGCAGTTCCCGGAGAGCTCGGAGCTGGAGGACGACGACGCCGAGGGCCTGTCCTCCCGCCTCAGCGGCACCCTCAGTTTCACCAGCGCCGAGGACGAAGAGGAGGAGGACGAAGAGGACGACGGGGAAGTTGGCCCCGACCCGCTGCCCTCCGGGGACGGGGCGTCGGGAGAAGATGCAGGCGAGTTCCCGAAGACAGAGGCGGGAACCCTGGGGCTCGATTAGGCCTCCACCCCAGCCCTGTTCCCCAGCCATCTCTTGGCTGTGTGACCTTGAGAGAGTCGCAACACCTCTCTGAGCCAAGTTTTCGCTCGTGTCAAATGGGGGAAATCACTCCCATCTCGGGGTGGCTGGGGGGCATTAAATGTACAGGGTCTGGGATACAGATCGTAATAATGTGCTAGCGATGTTTTGGGGGTGCAAATATTTAGAGCCTACTTTCTGCCAGGCACGGTGTTTGGCACCTGGCCCCTCTCTGGCCCTCAGTTTCCACTTATGTCAAATGGAAGTAAAGCCTGTCTCACCTGTTGGGAGGATGAGTGAGGTCACCACACATGGTTTATGTCAACCTTAGCTCCAGGCCCATTGATATGACTGGTCATGTGCCCATGCAGAACGGAGCCCCCCACCTGACGGGCAGAGGGGCAGTCAGCCCCTGGCAAGGCAGTTGCAGGATTTCTGGAAAAAGTCCCGGAATACCCTGGTGCCCCAGCGGCTGCTCTTCGAGGTGACCAGTGCCAACGTGGTCAAGGACCCACCCTCCAAGTACGTGGTGAGTGAGGGTCCAGGAACCCCTGGGCTGTGAGTCTAGAAGTCTGGCTAAGAGAAAGTAGGGAAGACTCCCAACTTCCTTGGGGGGGGGGGTGTCTAGCTGTATAGTTACAAATGGCTAGTCTATTTTAGGAATGGGGAAACTGAGGTCAGAAAGGGGATGTAATTTGGTCAGTTAGGCAAATGACTTAGCTTTCTGAGGGATTATGGACCTGCCCCCCATCCTGGTTTTGAGACTAAGAGAACTGGTGTGTGGGCCCCATCCCCCAGGTTTTGCAAACTGTAGCAAAATATAAGATATACAGGAATGACTATTATCTGGGTCAGACCCGAGACCCACGTTGCATTGGTTAGTGGTTAAAAAAAAATGGGTTTTGGATCCAGACCTTGATTCAGACCCCACTTATTACCAGCTGTTTGACCTTGGGTGAGTTGTATAACCTTGATGACCCTATTGCCTCATCTGAGCAGTGGGAATAATGCAGAGGGTTGTTGCAGAAATTAAATGAGACAGTGCACAGAGAGCCCTTAGCACTGTGCCCAGCATTATGAAGTGCTTGATAAAACGGTAGCTCTATTATTATAACTTAACTTTGGCTTGAAAATGTCTGGCATCTAGGGCCTGTTGTGGCCTCCTTGCAGCCCAGGTGAATCAGTCCCTGGGCACCCACACTGTGTACAATAATCTTGTTCTGAGGGTTAGATTTAGGGGGTAGGAGGGGTTGGGATGAAGAGCAATGTGGGGGAAGACCTTGGAGTCTGGTTTTCCTTGCCCATGGAAAGGAGAAACTGACATGGGAGAATGAGGTCTGCCAGGTCCTGAAACCCAGCCTGACCTGGACAGTCCTGGCTGACTCAGACTTCCCTCATCTTCAACACCCTCCTCCATTTCTGACTCAGCAGGAAAGGGGCCTGGAGCCCTGTCCCACATCTGGGCCTCTCCATTCCATTCTGCTGCTTTTAGTAAACAAGGGCCACGCCCATGGAGTGACTGCTCCAATTTGAGCAGGGATTGACTCTGATGATCTCGTCTTAAGAGGCAAAAGTCCCAGCCAGGCCTCATGCACTGGGAAAGGGACCCCAAGGAACAGCCGGGCAGCAGGGAAGTATGGGGTGTATCTGAGAAGAGAATGACAAGATAGAGCAGGATGGTCAGATATGCCCTGGCCCATGTCTGGGCAGAAAAGCCCCCTCCTCTGCCCAAAGGGGACCCTAAATCCTGATTGAACTTTTACTGCCGGGGGGCCGGGGGGGGGGTTGAAAACCCAGGCTGTGGAATTAGGCGAGCCTGGGTTTGAATCCCAGCTGGACCATTTACCAGCTGTGTGACTTAGGGGAAGTCTTTGAGCCCTTTGCCTCTCATGGCTTCCCTGGCTGTCAGACAGCGTCAGGGACTCCCTCCTTGCTGTGCTCCATAGTCAAGTGCCCAGCACAGCACGTCGTGGGGGCAGGTGCTCAGTTAATGGAGCTACTGTCATCATTACCCATCTTGGCAGGACATTACAAAGGTCAGATGAGATAATGGATATAAAATGTTTCCTTTTTGCCAAAAATTTAAAAATAAAAGTAAAAGCTACATGAATATAAGGGGTCGTTTCAGACAATGCTTCCTGAAGTGTATTTTGCAGGAAACTGGTTTCCTGGAATGTTGATAACTGTTCCTTTAAAAAAAATAAAATAAAAAGGTCTTGCAGCCAGTATGTTTTGGGAATGCACAACTGAACAGGAATAAAATAAATTTCTTTAAGGTTAAACCTTTTAATCCTTAGTATTAACGTACACTGAATATTTGAGAAAAGTATAAAATAAACCAGAGGTAACTAGAATATTGGCAGTTTCACAGAACAAATTCGAGAGAAAAGTCTGGATTTGGTGTTAGCATGCCTTCAACATCTCATGCTTAACTCATCCCCCTTTTTAAAGCTGGTGGGTCAGCATTATTACTAACCTGTGGTCATGTCCTCAGACCCGGGGACAGCTTCATGGTCCTCTCGATCAGTGCCTCTCAAACATCAGTCATTCCAGTACCAACTTCAGGATTCTTGTCCTAGCTAAATGCTACTTGTACCATTCCTTAACATTTTTCTTTAAAGAAACCTTTTTTTTTTCGTAAATAAGTTCAAAAGACTTCAGAGAACTACTGTATGTGGAAAGCCTTGCTTGCCATAAAGAGAACCGTAAAAATTAATTAATTAAATACAACAAAAGCAGTGACAATGAAACCGGGTCATTAAAACCCTGCATGAATGCTGTTGCCGGAAGACCCTGACCTGAGATTCACTCTCTAGGTCTTTTCTGAAAGTGGAGATGAGAAGTGTCGGAGAAGTGCGTTTTAAAAACCAAACTGAGAGAGCTTCTTGATCTGTAGTCAGAATTCAAAAGGAATTGGCGGGGGGGGGGGGCACCTCCTGTCTCTGCTTCAGNGTGGTATTTACTCCAGCACATACCACCTAGAATCTCAGGAGCAACATGTACTTACACACATCCCACATGTGAGTGGACACTGACTGAGGCCACCGCTTTGCTCACCAGAGAGGAAAGCAGACCCGGGGCGGGGGTGAGGGTGGGGGCTGTCTTGCTTGATGACGCACTGCGAAGGAGTAGCTGACCAGGAATTAGGACCCGAGCCTGTGTCCCGATGTCCTCTTCACAATGATCGCTACTTGGTCTATCTGAAGACCTCTCCTCCAGGTCTGCTTTGGAATAACCTGGCTAAGGATGTGGGGGCTCTGTGTCCAGAGTGGAACAAACTCCAAGCTGGCCTTGAAGGTTGGTTCAGAGGCCCAAGAGATCGGCCTGGGTTTCAGCTCCCAGCTGGTTTACCAGAGGGGCTGTCTGAAGAGCTAACTGCCCCATGGGAAGGGAGTGCTCCCTGGAAGGGGCAAAAGGGGTGGCAGCTCCAGGCACTGAAGCTCATCTCTGTCTTTCTCTCCCCGTGCTGCCTTGGGCCTGGGTCATTTCAGACAAGCCTCAGGTAAGATGGGACTGGGCTCCCTGGCTGCTCCCCCAGCAGCTCCCACCCTCCTGGGCCCAGACTCAGGGGCAAAGGGAAGAAGTGGGTGAATGCAGCTTGAGGTGTGGGGGTGGGGAGGGAAAGGGCACATGGACAACTCACACCTACCCTGACCCCACCCTCCCCGCAGCTCTACACCCTCGCCGTGATGGGTCCAGGGCCACACGCTCGCCAGCCAGCCCAGATCTCTCGCCGCTACTCGGACTTTGAGCGATTGCACCGAAACCTGCAGCGACAGTTCCGGGGCCCCATGGCCGCCATCTCATTCCCCCGGAAGCGCCTGCGCCGGAATTTTACTGCCGAGACCATCGCCCGCCGCAGCCGGGCGTTCGAGCAGTTCTTGAGCCACCTGCAGGCAGTGCCTGAGTTGCGCCACGCCCCGGACCTGCAGGACTTCTTCGTGCTGCCTGAGCTGCGCCGAGCACAGAGCCTCACCTGCACTGGCCTCTATCATGAGGCTCTGGCGCTCTGGGCCAATGCCTGGCAGCTGCAGACCCAGCTAGGCACCCCCTTGGGCCCAGACCGCCCTCTGCTGACCCTGGCTGGGCTGGCTGTGTGCCACCAGGAGCTGGAGGACCCTGGGGAGGCCCGGGCATGCTGTGAGAGGGCCTTGCAACTACTGGGGGACAACCCCCACCCTCTGTTGGCACCCTTTCTGGAGGCCCACGTACGGCTCTCCTGGCGCCTGGGCCTGGACAAACGCCAGTCAGAGGCCCGGCTCCAGGACCTGCAGGAAGCAGGCCTGACCCCCACGCCACCCCCCAGCCT
The DNA here is from genome assembly GCF_002007445.2 of Ailuropoda melanoleuca. Lineage (NCBI taxonomy): Eukaryota > Metazoa > Chordata > Mammalia > Carnivora > Ursidae > Ailuropoda > Ailuropoda melanoleuca. The sequence goes on along the minus strand of NC_048230.1, from coordinate 59,773,870 downwards.
CAAAGAATTGCTCATCAAGGAAGTACTGGACTGACCTTGCCTAGACTTAAGGCCACTGTGGGGAGAGGAACCGCCCCGGGGAAGGGGGGTGGGGGTGGGCAAGGAGGACATGAATAGCAGGTGGGAAGCTGTAAGGGGTGCTGGGAACCCCTAGAAGTCCTACAAAGAATTTGTAGCAAAGAAACATGTTCCTTCTGTCGAGCTGGGCTCAGGACAAGCTCCAGCTGGGATCGCCCTGGGGTGGTGTAGGGAAGAAGTCTGATGAAGCCTCTCCAGCTCATGGATGTCTGGGGACTATGCCCCAGGGTAGATCAGTGTTACCTCTTCCTTGGCCAGAGGGCCAGGGACTCTTCCTCTGGAGTCCTGGAGTAGGGCTGCCATTTGGCCCAGGGGAATTAAAGGCCAGCAGCTCCAGTGGTATTAGTCTTTTTATTGGGTTTGGGGACAGAAGGCCCAGCCCTCGACTGTAAGGAGTTGGGGGGAGAAGGGTGATCCTTGAAGCCCCAGGCCAAGCTGGTCCCTCTGGCTACAGCTTGCTCTCTGAGACCCCGGGCTTCACTCGGATCACGCCCTCCTGGGCACAGGACACAGCCAGGACGCCGTCCCGACGCCATAGCCGCCCTTGGACCAGCCCCCGGGAGCCACCTGTGGGTGAGGGGAAGGGTGAGAACAGCCTTCTCTCTCCTTCACAGCATGGCCAAACGTTGCTTCTTGAAAAGTGTGCAACCGGTATGGCTGCCCCATACAAGGGCACATCGAGTGCTGTGGCCTCTCCCAATCTCTAAGTGCCCCTTCATGAGCCTATTAGGAATGGTCCCTGGGGGTGACTCCTGAGGGAACCCCACGTGACAGTTTGAAAGCACTTTCACATATCCACTGGCTTCCTCAAAAAGCTCACGGGGGAAGATTTCTGAGGGCAGTCTTGGGTCAGAGCTTGGCTAAGCAGATCCACCCCCACTCTGGCCACTTGTGGTAGGAAACCCAGCAGTTCCCTTTCCAATGAATCAAAACGGGTCCTCCAGGGTGGTAATTCACAAAAAAACCCCATCCTCACCCCTACCAGGAAGAAGGGGGTGGGGGAGGACCTGGGGCCATCACATCTGGCCATCCTCCCTCCCCACCTAGAGACTCCCTTGCTAGCCTTGGGCCTGAGTGGAAGGTTCTGGAGGGAGCTACTGGTCTCCCTTACACAGAGTAGAGCTCACTCATAGTAACCAAGTGAAGCAGGCCTCAGCCCATTTTCCAGATGAAGACACTGAAGTCCAGGGAGCCTCAGGCACTCGGCCATAAGGAGCTGGCCAAACCCGAACCCAGCTGTCCTAATTGTAAGGTTGCTGACCCTGTGTTGCGACGCTCTTGGTGCTGGAGAGTTCCCCCTTCCCTGAAGAGAGACTCCCTGAAGTTTTGTCCCTGTTTTACAGAGCAAGGCTTCTCTTCATCTGAAGTGTACTTCCCTGGAAAGGAGCCCAGGGCTCTGAGACTAGACAGTGATGAACGAGTCTGGGCTTCTCTGTGCACCACGAGTGTCCAAGCAGCGGAGCCCTTAGAGACTGCGAAGGGCCCTGACCCCCAACCAGGTTGGTTAATCCGCACTATCGCTCAGGGAGCTGCTTAAAAATAGTTTTCTGGATTTCATCCAAGACCCGCTGAGTCAAAATCTCAGGGGTGGAATCTGAGTACCTGTTTGAAAAAGCTCCCCCAACTGGCAATCTGACGCCACCACGGTCAGACACTACTGCTCCCGTGTGACCCTGTTTGTTTAGAAAGGGAACCTGAGGCTCAGAGAAGAGCAGAGACTGGCCCAGGATCACACGGACAGTCTGAAGTGCTCTGGGCCTAGAACTGGGTCTCTGATACTCCCCGCATGCTACAGAAATTAAGCTGAGCAGGTGTCCCTTCTCGAGCTTCATGCCGTCATTTTGAAGACAAAAATGCCAGAACTTAGGGGGGCAGGAGAGGAAGTGACGGGCAGCGCCTCACAGGATCACCCGAGAAAGCAGGCTTTCTGCGCCCCCCCCGTCAGCCCCCTTGTCCCACGGGGCCCCGTACTCACCAGCCCAGGGGCTCTCGCACTCATAGAGCATCCAGTGGTCAGCTCGGAAGGGGGTGTGGAACCACATGGAGTGGTCCAGGGAGACCATGAAGCGCACCCGGTGCTGCCAGTGGTGGGGCAGCATCACTGTGCCCAGGAAGGCATAGTCTGAGATGTAGGCAGCCACGCAGCAGTGCATCTTCATGTCGCCCTCCCCTGCAACGCGTGCGGGCCCCGTCAGCCCTGGGCCCCTGGGCTTTACAGCTCAGGACCTGCGGGGAGGTGGGCAGAGAGGGGCTGCCTGCACAGATGTGCAGGGTGTTCGCTGAGTAAAGGCACCTGGCCCAAGGGTGTGTGTGTGTGTGTGTGTGTGTGTGTGTGTGTGTGTGAAGTGACAGAGGAGGTAGGGATGGGCAGGGCTAAGTGAGGACTGAAATCCAGTCTGCACTCCCTAAGTCTCCCACGCTGGGCCCTCTAAGGGGTGTCTTCTTCCAGCTTGCAGAGGCCATATGGTTAGCAGGGGTCCTGGAGAAGAACCTCAGCAAGGTCCCTTGCCTTCCCCAGAAAGGGCCTCCCTTAGGATTAGTATAGTGACCTCGCCGTTCATCCCCATACAAGTGGCGGAGAGGGTCCTGGTGAGAAGCTAAGCCAACTTCCCCATCACACCGACAAGGAAACAGGCCCAGAGAGGGGAAGTAACATGCCCAATGCCACCAAGGCATATGAGGTACAGGCCTAGCGCCTGGAAGAGTGTTTTCTTCCAGTCCTTGGGGTCCTCTTACCAATATGGCCCTGGGCTCGCACCCAGAACATCTGTTTGGCCTCCAGGCTCTGCGGCTGGCTCAGGGTAGGCGGCTTTATTGGCTTGATCTCAATGGGCACCTCCTTGGCAGCAATTCGGTTCAGTCCCAGTAGGTACTTCTCTTGGAGGTTGGGGTCCCTGAAAGTAAAGGGGAAAGGGAGAGCCTCTCTGAGCTGCCTCTGGGACCCCCTCATTCCTCCACAGGGACTCCTGACTTTTCCCCACAGCTCCCCTCCTGCACAGCGTCTGAATCCTATCTCTGCCACTCAAGAGCCCTACGACCTTGTGCAAGTCAATAACCTCGCCGAGCCTCTCTTCCCATCTGCAAAATGTAGATAATGACAGCAGCCTACCTCCTAACCCCTCAGAGTAGCAAGGGAGACCCTATCAGAGGCACCCTTCTAAGCATTTCACATACACTGCCTCGTCACAACAGCTCTGCGAGACAATACTGTCATCGCCCCCATCTGACAACCGACCTGAAATAAGCAGCCGGAGTTCGAGGAGCTAGATCAGGGAATGGAGAAGGTAGGACGTGGACCCAGGCAGTCCGGCTCCATGGTCCAGGCACTTACCCACTTCGCTACTCTCAACTTTCAGGAAGCAGGCTGCGCAACTTGGACCAACCTACCCAGTCCTACGCAATTGGGAAGACGGCGTTCCAGGTCGGGGTCGGGGGTCGGGGGGCCATCTCCAAGGAAGCCCCTCCGCCCTGGTAACAACCACCCTGAGTGCTCTTCCTTCCATTTTCAGCCCCACCCTCTAGGGCACTGTCCCACAGACCTGACCTGACGTTCTGAACCTGCACTGCCCACTCTGCTAGCCGCTAGCCACATGTGGCTACTGAGTGCCTGGAGTGTGGCTAGTGTGACAACAGAATTGTTCATTCTATTTAATGTCACCTCAATAGAGCCACATGTGGCTAGTGGCTTCCTAGTTGGACAGCACCGCTCTCTAATTTAGGGACCTTTAAGAACAATGTCGTCCTTTCATTTCAGCGAACATTTTTGAGCTCTGACAGCAGACTAGGCTCTGTGCTTCCTCCTCTCCTGTCAGTAGCAGTATAACTACAATTCACTGAGTGGTCACGAAGTGACTTATTATCTCTTACCTCACTGAATCCTCACAGCAGCTTTATGAGGTAGGAATTATGATTAGCACCATTGTGCCTGTGAGCAGAGGCTCAGGGTGGGCAAGCAACTTGCCCAAACTCACACAGCTAGCAGAAACAGAGTCTATATTCGAACCCAGGCCTTTACTAAAAGATCAAACCCATATCTATCCCAACAATATTCTGCTGCCGAGCCAGCACACAGCACAGGACAGGGGGGGTCTCCTTAGGATACAGCCGTGAAGTAGGCAGGACCGACATGACCATTCCCAATTTTCAGACGAGGCAGGACTCTGAGGGACTGGGGAGTCGGGCAAAGTCACGAAGCATGGGAGCACTAACAGAGGCACAGACCTGGCCAGAATCCATGTGTCTGTCCTATGTCAGGACCCAGAGCTATTTCCCCTGCCCCAGCATTTTCCCAACTTCATTGGCTGTGATCCAAGAAAGAAATGTGTTTCACCAGGTGATATTCAAAATACTGAACACACACAGGGGCAAAGACAGCAGGGACCCGTCACCCCTGCCAGGCACGACCTCCCAGGCTGCTGGATCACGGGTGATCCCAAAGGAGGAGAGGGATCATGCAGGGACTGGAGAGGTAGGTACCACAGAAGTGTTTCACTATTTTAACAACCAGTAACAATACCTGAATTGGCTGGATCAGAAGCTCTGCATTTACATCGTGACCCGACATGCTCGCCGGTGCACACAGACTCACACACACCACATACACAACTGAAACTCAAGTTTCACCAAAGGGGGCTTTACCCTTACTACACACGATATGCTCCAATATCTGTATTTTTTTAAATGCCGGTCAAGACCCCCTAAAGGATTCCAATTCCCACTCCCAGGAGGCAACTGGAGCCTCCAGCTCTCTCACCTTAAGTACTGGTCGATGAGGGCCTTGTGGTCCAGCAGCTCTTCCGGCGGGGGCACGCTGGGCATGGAGAACTGGTGCCGCACAGGGCTGGGCTGAGCCTGCTGGAAGGAGGCCTGGCAGATGAAGATCGGCTTGCCGTGCTGCACGGCCTTCACCGAGCGCACCGAGAAGCTCGTCCCTGTCCGCGTCCGCTCCACCTGGTACAGCACTGGCACCTTGGGGTCCCCTGCAGCGGGCACAAGTGACACGGTGAGTCCAAGTGAGCCCGTGCGAGCGGCCGTCATCACCACGGCTGGACAGGCACCTCCGCTACTCGTTCTCTACTCCTTTTCTGCTCAGTAGCCCCTGACTGAGGCCTCCTATAGCCCACGGACTGGGGGTGCAGTGAGAATACCAGAGCCCGTCCTCGGGTGCTCCGGGACAAGCGGAGTGCCTCTCTCTCCACAGCACAGGGCAGGGGGACATTCCCTGCATTCAAATCCTGGCCGGCCACTCACTTGCTGTGTGGCCTTGGGAAAATCTGAGCAGTTTACCCATCTGTAAAATAGGATCATCAGCGCTCACAGCTCTCGGGATTTTAAGAATTCAATTAGTCATAGTTGTAAAGTCTTTAGGATAACATCCCGCACACACTAAGCGCTCCAAGCGTTTGTCAGAATAATCCCAGATTTTGTGTGGTTTTATCTGTGACCGGGATCTTGTCACGCATCCAGTACTAATCTTCTAGATCAGAGATCAGCAACTCTGGCCTGCGCCTTTTTGTTTTAGAACAAGCAAAAGCTATTTATTCAGAGTTTATATAGCAAGGGAGTCAGTCACCCTCACTTACGTTTGGCAGAAACTCAAAGGCAGGCAGAGGAGTGGGAAAGCATTACAGTGGAAATAGACTGGCGATATGCCACGACGCGGGCTGCTGGCATGGGGAGTCCATAGGGAAGCTAACGAGCAGCAGGGCAGCCTCTGTAACTGGGTAGGTGTGCGTAATTGGCTTTCTCTGGTTGGTCCTAAGTTGGAAGTGGGGACAGATATTAGGGAAGCTATCAGCTATTAATCAAGTCTTTGGTGTTTGGGGGTTTGGCTTCCGGGACTGGTTGCTAGAGTTGGTGACCTGACTTCCTACAAGTCTGATGTGTAGACAGCAGGTTGGTTTCCTGTGCTGCTTGCTGCCAACTGTGGATCAGAGTTCTGTTTTTTTTTTTTTAAGGTTTATTTATTTATGGGGGGAGGGGCAGAGGGAGAGAATCTTCGAGCAGACTCCCCGCTGAGCACAGAGCCCTACACGGGGGCTCTCTATCTCACCACCCAGGAGATCATAACCTGAGCCAAAACCGAGCCAGACACACAACTGACTGAGCCACCCAGGTAGCTCAGAGTTGTTTTTATCTATGGTCTGGCCATTATCTGTGGGACTATTCGTTCTCTCAGGAAAAGCCTACTGTCAGCCACTTCATCCCAGATGCAAACAACAGTCACTTGGCCCTTCTCTTTTGGGTGTCCGCATCCCCAGGGCAGGCCATCCCCCAGGGCAAGCCACTTGCCCTGCTTGAGGCCTATTAGCTAGCCCTCTAAAAACCAGTCAGGAGGGTTTCTGGGAGGAGAGAGTCTCCTTGGTGTCCCTGAAGTCCTTCAATGTCTCTCTGATTCAGGCCGACAGTGGAGAACTCTGACACCTTGGCAGTGAGACATCTTGGGGACGATTTTCAATATTCAGATGAAAGAAGCAGGTCTCAACAAGTGTTGCTTCCTCCACCATCAACCGAATGGGGAGCCAACCAGGCACCAGAGGCTCATTCAACAGCAAGAAATATCACCACCCATCCAAAGCTGGCTTGTTTGCTCGGCAATCTGCTGGCCGGCACTGCCAAAGGGGCATTTTTATCAGAATGGGGGCTCCTCAAGGCCTTTAGGAAGGGCTTCCCAAGGGTCCAGATCCTGGAAATAGTTACGTGTGCAATCTGATTTCAGGGGCTGGAAAGGAACCCTCCTTTCCCTACCAACAAACTTAAAAAAGGAAAAAAGAAATGGGGTGTCTGGGTCACTCAGTCGCTTAAGCATTTGCCAACTCCTGGAGTCCTGGGATCGAGCCCCACATCGGGCTCGCTGCTCAGCAGGCAGCCTGCTTCTCCCTCTCCCTCTGCTTCTCCCCCTGCTCATGCTCACTCTCTCAAATAAATAAAATCTTTAAAAAAGAAAAGAAAAGAAAAAAAGGCTCTAATCTAATCCTTAAGCCGCAGCTAAAGCACAGTACTCCCAGTTACTAGTGATTTACCTTTCAGTGTGAATGAGTTCCAGACCTGTTCTTGGACATTTTTATTGGACCAGAGCGGGTAGGCCCTGGAATATATTGAAGGAAGGGAGCAAACAGTTGTGGAGTGACTGCTGAGTTCCAGGTGGCATTAGAAACTAAGGCAGCTTGGGGGCACCTGGGTGGTTCAGTCAGTTAAGCATCTGACTGGGTTTCGGCTCAGATCATGATGTCAGGGTCCTGAGATGGACCCCCACACACACAGCGGGGAGCCTGCTTGAGAATTCTCTCTCTCTGCCCCTCCCCCCACCCAGCAGGCTCACTAAAATAAATCAATCTTTAAAAAAAAAAGACACTAAGGTACGTTTTCTCAAGTGGGTCTCACAATAGCTATGCAAAGGTTTTCCCCCCATTGAATAGATGAGGAAACTGACAGCATTAATAACATTTTTTAACTACACACAAGCCCATTTTTTAACATATTGTCTGTTGTTGCTTTTGCCCTCAAAGCCTAAGATACTGTTTTTCAAGTAGTCTCCAGGCCCAATGTGGGGCTTGAACTCATGACCCTGAGATCAAGAGTCGCATGCTCCACTGACTGAGCCAGCCAGGTGCTCCAAAACATAAAATATTTTTTATCTGGCCTTTTACAGAATAACGCTTGATGACTCTACCCTTGATTTGCCAAGCTCTAAACCTATCCCAAGCCAGATGACTCCTGTATGTACTACAATCTTCTACATCTCTAGAGAAATGCCTGAAGGAAAAAAAATAAATAAATAAGACCACAAAAAATTAAACTATCATTCTATCCTGGGTTTTTAGAAAAAGAATTGATATGGTAAATAGCCAAGGACAAGCATCCCCATCCCAGCATCTTTTATTTAAAAATACTGACACATCATTGGACCCAGTAGGAGGTCACACCTCACACTCGTAAGAGAGCTTCCCTTTTCACCTTGCTGCCAGGAAGCTCATAACGAACTTTATAAAACTGTAACTATATGCCTTAGCCTAGTTTTGTGTGTTTTTTTTTTTAACACAATCATCTCTCCCAAATCCTGTTACTACTAGTCTCCTGTCCCCTGACTTCTATTTTAATAGTCCTGTAATAGCTATCAATTAGTCAATATATATTGAAAAGCTGCAGCATTTCAAGAAGCAGGTAAGGACACAAATGACTGACGATTATTTTGAAATAGTAGCGCGGGCATGCCTCATTTCACACTGCCCTTGGATGGAGACTTTCCAAGGAAAAAGATCCTTCCCCCCAAACCTGGTAGCTCCCCCATGGTTTGGAACTACCTCCCAAGAGTGAAAGAGAAAAGCAAAGGAGGAGGGCAGAGTGTGAAGCTTGGAGACACGCACACTCAGGTTCAAATCCCAGCTCAAGGGGCGCCTGGGTGGCTCACTCATTAAGCGTTAAGCATCTGCGGGTCTGCCTTCGGCTCAGGGCTCAGGGCTCAGGGCTCAGGGCTCAGGGCGTGATCCCAGCGAGCCGTGATCCCAGCGTTCTGGGATTGAGCCCCGCCTCAGGCTCCTCCGCTGGGAGCCTGCTTCTTTCTCTCCCACTCCCCCTGCTTGTGTTCCCTCTCTTGCTGGCTATCTCTGTCAAATAAATAAATAAAATCTTTAAAATAAATAAATAGATAAATAGATAGATCAATCAATCAATCAATCCCAGCTCTGCCTCCCTGAGCACTACGGGAGCTGGTTACATAACCTCTTCTGGTCCCATTTCCTTATAGGTAGAATGGTAGCAGGAATGCCCACCCCTCATGTTGACTTATAAGGACCAAACAAGATAATGTACATAGCTACGCTCTGTATCATGCAAATTTTTCTTAGTCCCGTAAGTTCCTCATTAAAAAAAAATGGTAGTTCTCATTTATGGAAAACCAGCAACAGTCCAGGACCCTCCCCTTCTCCATTTTTCAGGTGGGATGAACCAAGCCTGGTGGGATGGGGGATGGGGGATAGGGGTGGGGGTGTTAACCTCACTCAAGATTGCTTGGAGAGTTACTGGCAAAGCTGAAACCAGACCCAAGGTCTCTTGATTTGCAGGCTGATGCTCTCTTCTCCAAGACAAGCTGCCTACTGCCGAACTCCTAGCAGAGGTGACAGCACCCCCCTGAGGATCCAGTACAGTGCTTGGCACCAGAAGGTGTGTAAAGAGTGAACAGAAAACCTGCAGGGAGTAGTTAAGCAACAAAGTCTTACGTCATTTCACGCCAGATAACAAGTGATGTGGGAAACAAAGGCAAAAGAAAAAATTAAATTTCCTTAACTACTTACAGCCAGCCCATTGACAAGTCCTTGAAACAGGCAGAGTGACATTCCTCTAGGAACTCAGCTGCCTCAATGTTAATACTTTGCTAAGGGCAAAAGGCAATCTTAGCTTAACATTATCCCGACAACCACTGCCCCCCACCCAGGATCCTGCACGTCTTCTTTAAACATATAGAAATTCCTCTAGAAACTTCCTTTATCTCTACCCCCCAAGATGCATTTGGCAATCATTCTCCAAGCATGTGGCCCACTGATATACATCTGAAAAGTCTCATGACTAAGGTTTCATTAGATAGTAATAAATGACCTTTTCCTAACAATAGCTAGCCCCCTCAAGATCCTGGAAACCTTGTTTCCAAAATACCTTGGAGGCCTGTGCTGTCCCTAACCCCTCCCAACTTAAAAATATATAATCAGTCACTCATCACAACCCCAGTGCAGCTCTTTTTGCCCATGGGTCCTGTCCCATGCTCTAGTAAAACCAACTTTCTGGGGGCACCTGGGTGGCTCAGTTGGTTAAGCATCCAACTCTTGATTTCCGCTCAGATCAGGATCTCAGAGACGTTCAAGAGGGGGGCCGAATGAGATTCTCCCTCTCCCTCTGCCCCTCCCTCCAACCCGCCCCCCCAACTCTCTGTTTTTTGTTTTGTTCTGTTTTTTTAAGATTTTATTTCTTCATTTGAAGGAGAGCATGAGCAGGGGAAAGGGGCAGAGGGAGAAAGAGAAGCAGAGACTCCCCGCTGAGCAGTGAGCCCAACGTGGGGCTTGATCCCAGGACCCTGGGATCATGACCTGAGCTGAAGGCAGCCGCTTAACCAACTGAACCACCCAGGCAACCTCCCCTCTCTAAAAATAAATCTTTAAAAACAAACAAACAAACAAACAAACAAAACCACCATTTTGCACCAAAGACATCTCAAGAATTCTGGACCATTTGCTCCGAACCCCAACATTTCCACATCAACAAGCACTCAGTGATCTCAGGAGATGTGAGGTCCAACACTCTTCTTGGCCCCAGGCCTTGTTCCTTTCTAGGCTCCCCTGAGGGGAATCAACTAACAGTCTCTCTCTCCCCCTCCCCCTTCTCAGTCAGCCCCCCAAGTGCAGGAAGAAGTGGCTGCTGGGCCATCAGGGTTGGGTTGGGGATAAGGAGGGGGTAGTTTACCTGCCCGTACAAAGTAGCAGTGCAGGGAATGCACATGGATGTCTTCACTCACAGACTTGGCTGCAGCCACCAGGGCCTGGCCCACAATCTGACCCCCAAACAGCCGCTGGGTTGTGGGTACCCAGTAATGTCTTCCTCTGTGGGGAGAGGGGAAAGCAGGAAATACTTGGGCTGAACACAGGGCCAAATCCTGCAACCATCATTGAGCCTATAGGGCAGGACCTCTCTGGGATCCTTTTGAAATCTGGTGAAAGCCATGGACCCTTCTCCCAGGCAAATACCCTTACTCTGCATACAGCATACATATAACTTCAGGGCCTTCAAGACTGCCCAACCCTTCTGTGGGCTTCAGTTAAAGGAACCAATCCCCTTATTTTACACAAGGAGAACAGGAATCAGAGAGGGAAAGTGACTTAAGCAAGGTCACACAACTTAAACATTGCCAGTTCTGGGCGGTATCTGCGTCTTTTGTCCCCAAGTCCAATGTTTCTTCCACTGCTGATTCCAGGATAAGGCAGAAGCTTCTCAAGACTGTTAGGGCCAAGACGAACCCCAAAAGCTGGAGGCAGACTACATTAAGGCCTGCCACTTAACACCTCTCAACTTGAACACCCCAGTTCTCCCAAGAACTAGATCTAGAACTCTAAGAGTCCTCAGGCTTCAAGTCTAACCCTTCAGTGCACAGATGGGGAAACCGAGGCCCCACAGGTCAAACTCCAGCTTCCTACCAGAGCCCCACCCAATCCAGCCTCAGGTTAGCATTTTTTAATATAATGCATTCCAAGTAGCCCTCCAGGAAGTTATTTGTAATTCATTAAGTAGGAGAAAGGGAAGTTAGCACCCAAGATTGCTTCTGAAAAGCCAGCCGGAAACTTGAAGGTCAAAACTATTAAATCCCTAGCTACAGAAAGCATTTAAGTGGCATCTGGAAGGAAAAGGCCTCAGAAAGAGCGATGATGAGCTACTACATCCCTCCAAGTGGTGGAGGAAGCGAGGTGTATAAGATGAAAAGGACAATGAATATGCAAGGAACTGCTTATAAGTTTTAAATCTGATCAGCTGCGTGCACTTGGAGAAGTCACCACCCTTTCTGGGCTGGCTCCCCCAGGGGCATGACTCCTCAAGGGAGGCTGATGAGAAGGCTATCTCAAGCCACCACTTTATTTGCCCAGCTTGCTAGGACCTCCTAGTCGCGGGGCTGCGCAGACCTGGCAGCGAGGCCAGGTCTGTCAGGGACAGGTTCTCTCCCAATCGCGACAGAGTCTGCACCCACATCCTCGTCCAGAGGGCTATCAGCAAGGGGCAACGCGGTGGCGGCGGTCGAGATCAGAAGCCTCTGTCCCGATGGGGGCTGCGAGCCAGATGCGGCCGGCTACCTGAACAGATCCTCGTCTAGCGGCTCGAGGCTGAGCACACTGGTAACCAAGACGCTGCGGAGGTCCCCGGGGGGATCGCCGCCGCCCTGCTCGTCCTCTGGAGCCTGCCGGGACGACATGTGGTTCATTTGCTGCCGGCCAGGACACTGCGCTGGGCGGACACGAGGAGACCCGCACTGAACGCAAAGCTTCTTCCGGCAGCTTGCACCAGTAACCGGAAATCCCCTGCTGGCCCTGAGAAAGAGGGATCTAAGTTATGATTGGCCAGAGCTCCTGTCAGTCTTCGCGGGAGACGGGCTATCTTTCTCTGGCGATTGGAGAAAATGAGCGCCAGTCTGGGCATCCCGTGCGTGATTGGGTGTGACTGTGAGGGGGCGGAACCTGGGACAGACTAATAAGGGATGAGTGTCATTTCCCCTCTGTCAGCAAAGACGCCCCCAGACCCTTATATCCCTCTCTGCCCTAGGGCTCCTCCTAAGCTCCATAACAGGCCACTCAGTTGGGGCCGACCCTTAAGGCATACTGGACACACGCCAGCCTGTAGGCCCTCATATGTGACCTCTGAACCCTGGTGTTGATCTTGGGACCAGCCCCTGGTGTGCGCTGAGGGGGCGGCCATGGAGCTGGGCAGTTGCTTCAAGACCTACGAGGATTTCAAGGAGTGTTTCAGCGCCTACAAAAAGGAGAACAGGTGCTCCTTCATTCTCAGGGACTGCGTCTCCGTCCGCTTCCACAACCTCAACCATGGCACCTCCATCCGCGAGGACATCCTGTAAGGGCGGGGCGGGGGCGGGGCAGGAGGGGAGNCTGGGGCCCTGGTCTCGAGCATTCGACAGGCATTAAGCAACCGTCCTGTGCCTGGTGAAAAAAGCAAAACCTTCACAGGCATCGCGTTTTGACCACCCACTTCGCCTTCACTCATTCACTCCCTTACAGCTTGCCCGAAATTCCCGGAATAACTGCAATTTGCCCCATTCTTTGAGCCCCTGCAGTGTCTCTCATACAAGGTTTTGTCTTCACAAATAGATAAAAACGCCTTGGCGAGGATTTCCTTCATCAGTGTTCTCTTGACAAAGCAATTAACCCGGTCAATTGTTGGTTAGTTTGGCCATTCATCCATTCATTCTTGTACTTGGTTCTTGAGCTTCTGAGATTAACAACCGTTTTCAAACACTTCCCATGCCCCAGGAATCCTTCTCTGTGGCCTGCATGCTTTACCCGGAGGGCTGTTCTGAGAATTATAGATAAATGCCATTTTTCCCTTTTGGCGGCTGAGAAAACAAGCTGAAAGGCTAAGATATGGGTTGAGAGCTCCACTGTCTTCAGGGCTCCATGAAACAGCCCAGCATAAGAAAGTTTTACTTTTAATTTCACCATAAGAGAAAGAATGTTGAAATAACAACGGACCGGAGGTCTTTGTAGCAGGGACCACAGAGGTGTGTCTGGAGCGAACTGAAGAGCAGGCCCTATCTAATCAACTCTAGCTAATGGCCGCCAGGTGAAAATGAGCCGGTGTTGCCAGATTGGGGGCAGAAGTCACAAATCCAGGCTTTGGGTCAATATCTCCACTTCTTAAAAATTGCAAGTCAGTTCAAATTTGAATACACTCCGCGGGGGCCAACTCGAAGTACTTTAGGGGTTTCCTGTCTAAATTATGTTAGGCAGTTAAGGGAGCGGTGAAAGCCTCTTCTTGAGCCTGTTGGACCTTGATTGTTTTCAGCTCAAAATAATCCACATAACAAAGTGGCAAATTCTGGGGCAGCCTGCCTTGAACCCCATCAGTGGTTAAAAGGGAAAGCTTTAGAGTCAGAAAGACAGGCTTTACCGTAGAGTTTGGGCAAGATTTCATTTTTTCTGACCGTTTCGTCTTCTGTAAAATGAGGTGGATGTGGTGAAGAGTAAAAACCAAAATGCATATAGGAGCAGAAATGTGGTGCTCTGTAAGTACTCCCCGAAGTTGTAACTAGTACATGTTAGAAAATGGTACTTGAACTCAGTACTTTGAGAGCAAATGTGCTTTGGGAATTATCACTAAGTGACCAAAAGTCCCATTCCACTGGGAGATTCTATGATTTTTATGCCCAGTTTCCTCTCATTTTTATATATGGCTGTTGTGTTTTGTTTTTGTTATGTCTTTTGGGGGTTGATATTCTTCAAACAGTCCATGGAGTAGTCTCCTGTCTCTTTCCATTGCTGTTTAGTTTAATAGCTAGCCACCTTTTGCGGAATGTTTTCTTGGACCGCATTCCAGACACTCTTAGAACTTTACGGCCATTGTTTTATTTAATCCTCATCACACCCTTTGAACTAGGTCCCCATTATCTGAGTTTTCATTTTCCACGTGTCGGTAGTCACAAGGCCTGGTAGGAAAGCAGATGTCATACAAAAATCTTGCTAATAAACCAGCCAGTAATAAAATTAGTCACTACTAAATAATTTCCTACTTATCCCTACCAGTCCCGTTAGCATCTTCGGCACTCAGTTTCTGGCCAATCTATAGATGTGGTAAACATCAGGATAACACAATGGAAATAAAACTAATTGCAAACTGGAATTACGCATCTCCCAAGAGCTGTAGGACCTAGCAAAGTCTCTGAAAGTAATGCTTGAGAATTCCTTCCATCACCCTCAGCCTGACACCTGTGAACAAGGGAAGAAGGGAAATCAACAGGCTGATGATGTGATAGGAATTTGACAAAGAATATGCATAGCAAAGAATTAAATTAGGCCCTTGGAAAACCTGATAAAACCCAGGAATGTTTCCCTAAAACTGACCTTTCCATATTGTAAAAGTTAAACAGTAAATAAAGTATCATAGTATTTGGAGAAAATGTACCAGGAAAAAACCCCAACAGTTGACACTATAACTCATGCTTTGATTATTTTAAGAATTGGTACATGCTGCCATTATAACCTACATTTTGTTAAACTTAATATATTTTTTAAAGATTTTGTTTATGTGTCAGAGAGCACAAGCAGCGGGAGCAGCAGGCAGAGGAAGAAGCAGGCTCCCCACTGAGCAAGGAGCCCAATGCGGGACTTGATCCCAGGACTCTGGGATCATGACCCTAGCCAAACGCAGACACTTAACAGACTGAGCCACCCAGGTATCCCTATATTTTTTTAACTATTTAAGTGATCTCTACACCCAATGTGGGGCTTGAACTCACAACCCTGAGATGAAGAGTCACATGCTCTTCCCACTGAGCCGGTCAGGCGCCCCTAAATATAAACTTCATAATTTTAGTCTCCTATTTTAAAATAAAGTTCCACTTAAATCTTTTTTTTCTACTATTTACTATGATGTGTTTTTTCTGGGGGGTGTTTTTAGCTGCAATTAAGTGAAAACTCTGACTCAGAATGGCTTATTCGTAGAAGCCCGGGCCGGCGGGGAGGGGGGAGGGCTTTGAAGGTGACTGTTTCCATGGCCCAGGCTTTTTGTGTCTTTCCATTCTGCCATCCTCAGTTCTCAGCTTTGCCTGCAGGAAGTCTCCCCACATGGCACAAATGCAGGGTTCATGTCCAAAGGGAAAAGCCTTCCTTGGTTTCCTGCAGATTTCCTATCATGTTTCCTTCTCCAGAATTGGGTCAGTATCCATGCCCATTCCTAATGAGATTACCTTAATTGGCTTAGACCAGCCCTGAAGTACTTAGCTATGTGGGGGAGGAATGGCAACCCAAAATAAGTTGGCTTTCTGTTAGGAAGGAAGAAGGGGTTAAGGGCTGTTGAGTTAGCAACCCACAGATCCAGTCACAACCTTTTAAATGAATTCGCTTTTAGTGGTTCTGGTTGGTTTTGGATGGGGTACTGACTTTTCATAGACCAGTACTCTTGTTATTTTCGTATTTAGGGGTAAGGATTTGGAGGCTCAGAGGAAGCTAAATGACTTGTCCAGGTTCACACGGCTAATAAGTGGTAGAGCTGGAACTTAAACTCAGATCTTCTGACTCGGAGTCTTGTTCCTAACTCAAGTTTTATTGTCTAAAATGGCTTTATTCCACCTATAAAAATCCTATTCATTGCTGAAGGTGTGATTTACACACAAGGACACAAATCTTAAGTAAAATTAATCAAAAGCCTTAGTTAATCTGTACCAATCCCCAGAGAGTGAATCACTCTTTGTTCAGTTATAAGCATATTGCTTGTACCTCTCTTTAACTTAATTTTGATTTCACTGGCTTTTTTCACTTAATTTTGATTTCACTGGCTACCTATGTGAGCCTCTCCCTGCTTACTAGACTTAGAGAGTGGAGATATCTAATTAGTCTGTATAGCCCTGTGAGCAACTACGATGGCGTTCAGTACATAACAGGACTTGGTAAATGTTTGAAATTAAATGAAGGACTTGTTCAAAGTCATAGTTAGGAAAAGGAATAGTGCTAGGACCAGAAGCCAAGCGTTCTGACTTCGGTTCCCAGTGGTCTTCCCAGTGTACTTCTCATGTTCTGTTACAAGGAGAACTTCCTATGCTCCTCAGTCGATCATTTAGCATTCATTTGGTATGCCTGCTTCTAGCACCTGGTGTGTGCTAGCTGTGGGAGCGGGCACTGGGAGCACACTGGTGGCACTGTCCGGTAGGGAATACACCTACAAAGTGGGTGGGAAGCAAGGCTGGCTGACTCCCTTCCTCCAGGTCCTAGTTGAGCAGTCTCAGATATAAGCAGGAAGGGAGATTGAGAAAGGTGTGAAACCTTTTGCCTGTCTTCAAGGGAGTCGATGCTTTAAGCCCTGAGACAACTAAGTACAGATTAAAATAACTGCAGTGCTCAACAAGTTCTTAACAAAAGATTTGTGTACTTCACTGTATGTAGGTTATAGCTCAATAAAAAAGATTAAACGAAGCAGGGAAAAAACAGGCTTCAACCTAGTACCCAGTATGTTTGAAGTGCATGATGGCAACAAGGACATTATGTTTAGAGATCTTTAAGGAAGTTACTGAACCTGACTAGTGTGTTGACGGTCAACTTGACGAGGGTAAGAATGAGTATTCTGAGAAAGGAGAGAGATTTTGAAAGCGGACAGGCAGTATAAGGGTTAATTACACAGACTGTAGCCAAGCAGGCTTAGTTCAAATCCCAGATACTTATCCTTGAGAACATTTTTAAGCCTGTTTCCCCATCTGTAAAATGAGGATAATAGAACCCCTTTCCTAGTATAAAATGGTGCATGTTAGGGTCTTAATATAGCCTGGCATATAATACCTTACTACATGTAGTACTGGTAGGAAAGAATGTAAAAGACGTGTTAACGTATTGGGTATAGATGTGGAAAAGGAGGAATTAAAAAGAATGCCAAGGTTTCCACCCTGGGAGGTACAATCAGTCATTAATGGAACCAGGAAAGATTTGAAAGACCTTTGTGGTTGGCATTCACCAGTATCTTTTTTTGAACTGGCCTAACATATGTGCACTAAGAGTGCATGAGGTCAATCTAATTTGATGAGGTAGGGCTATGTTCAGACGTTGAGCCAGCTAAAGGGTAGGGTCCAGTCTATGGGCTTAGGGAAGGCTTCCTAGAAACGATGGTTGCATGTGGTCCTGAAGGATGCGTAAGCTTTGAGATGGAGGCAGGTGGGAAGGGCATTCCCGAAGGAGACAAACACGAGCAAAGGCAGAGAGATGAGACACAGCACAGTGAATACAGGAAGCTGTAGACAGTTTGTCTTTCTAGGGCACAAAAAATAAGATGGTGAGGAAGTGGGAAAGAAGGCTGACGAGACCAGCAGAGGCCACACCTCGGTCACCACTGACTGGCCTTGCCATACTACTGGGCTGCTCCAGCCCCTTCCTGGCCCTGAGCTAGGGATGGTGTTGCCGCCCCAGCACTGTGTACACACCAGGTGCAGGCATTTTCAGCCCTGGACCACTCCACCCTGTTATTGCAGGCCTGACATATCCTGTTTTTCTAATACCCCACAGGGTGGGCAGACAGGACCAGCTAGATTCGAGTGTTTGGAAAAGGGTTAGTGAGGTGCCCAGGCTGTGTCACGTCATGCCAGGGGCTGAGATTTTTTCCTCCTCTCCTGGTCACTAGGACACTCCCTGAGGAGGCAGGGGTGTGACCCATCCCACCTATGGTCTATGCGTCATTCATCGGAACATCTTTGATAAGCATCTGCTGAAAGAATAGCATTGTGTTAGGTGCTTGGAATACGCTGAGAAATAACTCAGTTCTGCCACTTGATGACGGCCCCATCCAATTTTAAAGGTACTTTATAAACACCTAGGAGAATGTCACAAGGCATAGGAGCTGTTATAACAATGGCAGGCTTTTATTTTGCATAAATAAAAGGCTGAACCAGGCTCTGGGCTAAATATTATGTCGGAGGCTTATTTAATCCTCATAACAATCTTTTTTTTTTTTAAGATTTTATTTTTAACTAATCTCCATACCCAACATGGGGCTGGAACTTACAACACCGAGATCAAGAGTTGCACGCTCTACCAACTGAGCCATCCAGGCACCCCTAATGCTCATAACAATCTTCATAAGATAGTCTCATTTGATGACTAGGAAACTGCACACAGAGGGGTAAAGTGACTTGCCCAAGGTCAAAGAGCTTCTGAGTGGTGGAGCCCTGATTAATATCCAAGCAGTCAGCCTCCAGCGTCTTCACCGTTTAACCACTAGGTATACTGCCACCCAGAGAGCCTTTTATGTTAAATAAATGCTGTGAATTCAGAGAAGGGAGCAGTTACTGTGGGTTGAAGACATCCACAAAGCCTTCCTGGAGAAGGTGGGACCTGATTTGGCCTCGAAGCATGGGTTGAATTGGGATAGGAAAAGAGCAGATATTCAATTTAATTACCCCTCTCCTTTGAATCATCACTTTCAGCCTAGAGTGGCAAAGCTGACAGGGTCCTAAAGATCATCTGACCCAGAGGTTCTCCCACTCTTAGGATTTGGACATTTTTGTTTAAATAAAATGAATAGAGATTTTTCCCATTAGAGAGGGGCACTTGTATCTTTGCTCTCTGGAGGAGGAGGCAAAGGCAGTAATTCCCAAAAGGCAGGAATGAAGGGGACATTTTTTTATATAATAACTTTTTATTATGTTATGTTAGTCACCATACAGTACATCCTTCATCCTTAGTTTTTGTTGTAGTGTTCCATGATTCATTATTTGCGTATAACACCCAGTGCTCCACGCAATACGTGCCCTCCTTAATACCCATCCCCGGCCTATCCCAGTCCCCCACCCCCCTCCCCTCTGAAGCCTCAGTCTGTTTCCCAGAGTCCATAGTCTCTCATGGTTCATTTCCCCTTCTGTTTATCCCCCCTTCATTCTTCCCTTCTTCTCCTGCCAGCCTCCCTGCTATTCCTTATGTTCCACAAATGAGCGAAACCATATGATAATTGTCTTTCTCTGCTTGACTTATTTCACTTAGTCTTAATCCTTAATCTCCTCCAGTCCCGTCCATGTTGCTTCAAATGTTGGGTAATTGTTCTTTCTGATGGCTGAGTAATATTCCATTGTATATATGGACCACATCTTAATCCAGTCATCTGTTGAGAGGCATCTCGGCTCCTACCACAGTTTAGCTATTGTGGACAACGCTGCTATGAACATTGGGGTGCATATGGCCCTTCTCTTCACTACATCTGTATCTTTGGGGTAAATACCCCATAGTGCAATTGCTGGATCATAGGGTAGCTCAATTTTTAACTTTTTAAGGGACCTCCACATTGTTTTCCAAAGTGGCTGTACCAACTTGCATTCCCACCAACAGTGTAAGAGGGATGCCCTTTCTCCACATCCTCTCCAACATTTGTTGTTTCTTGTCTTGTCAATTTTTGCCATTCTAACTGGTGTAAGGTGGTATCTTAATGTGGTTTTGATTTGAATTTCGAAGGGGACGTTTTAAACAGCAAGGAACCAGCTGGCCCTCTGCTGCTGCCTCTTGTCTGTTTTCCCTTGTGTCTTGCCTCCCACTGAACCATTGGGAGCTACAGATGGGCCACGAGAGTGAATGAAGGGAGTGGGGCTTAGACTGCGGACGATGTAAATGAACACAGTGTTAGTCGGGCAGGGTCTTGACAAAAGAGCTGAACCCTTTGGGATGGGTGTGTGAATGTCAGTCTTCCTTCTCTACATCCTGCACTGCCTCGAGGTCTCTAGGACACATATCAGCCACTGTATCCCTACAGGGTCTTATCTTACAAGAGAAAGGGGTGGGCAGTACCTCTCTCACTGTCATCTCTACCTTCCCTAGATATGTGCAGGTGAAATTTGTCTGTATTCGGACTCAGTCAAACAGGAAGAGAACCTCAGAGGCGGACATGTGCCCAGCGTACTTGCTCCTGCGGTACAATGAGAAACTGGATAGACTGTTTATCAGTGAACTCAACACCCAGCATATCCATGTTGACTCCAAAACTGCAGGTCCTGGAGGAGATGCTGCTGGCAAGTCTCAGAAGACAATGTGCGTGCAGAAACCCCAGCCTGCGCAGCCCGCAGTAAAGAAAGACCTTGACTTGGCCGACGAGTCCCCCGTTGAACCATCATTTTGCCTAGATAAGGTCCAAGCACCCTCAAAGCCAGAGCAGGAGGGCATCACTCCTTCTGACCTGGCCAAGATAGCAAAAGTGATGAAAAACTTTCTTAAGGTAGATGAGGGTTCCATGGCTTCTCTCAGCGTGGGCAATAGCCAAGACCTGGACCGGCTCAGCTTCCAGAGCAGCAAGATGAGCGATCTGTTCCTCCGCTTCCCAGAGAATCTCTTGCTACACCGGGTGGAGAACTCCCAGGGCCACATCCTTTATGCTTTCTTGGTGGAGAACAAGGAACGAGAGGGTCGCGTGGTACACTTTGCTGTGCTTCGGGCTGAGACAGCCACCTCCGTGGCCAAGATGCTGAGTATCTTCACGGAGTTCAACTCAGATTGGCCCAAGGTCAAGGTGGTGTTTGTGGACCCGTCCTTCCCCCATCGTGCCATCCTGCAGGAGATCTTCCCTGCCGCGCGCATCCTCCTCTCCATCTACCACACCACCCGGCTCCTGGAGAAGAAGTTGCATCGGAGTACAGCAAACCCATCCTTTAAAAGACTCATGAAGGAAGCCCTGCGGGAGGCCGTGTTTGTTACTTCTGATGCCAGCCTCCAAAATCTCTGTCAGATGTCCCAAGCCTTACTAGACGAGCAGCTCTTTGGCTTCCTACAGGCCCACTGGTTCTCCTGTGAACTGCTCTGGTACATGCACGTGAGGAAAGGCCTGCACGCGTGTAACACGTACATGGACAGCCTAGATGTGGTCACCAGCAAGGTGTCCAGCCTCTTCCGGGAACAGCAGTCTCTGCTGGACTGTATCCTCCGCTTTGTGGATTATATTGACTTCTTTAATACCAAAGGCTTGAAGAACTTGCCCACAGCTCCTCCCAAGTTAAAGAGAGCCCGGCCAGCCAGCATGCCAACAAAGCCCAAGAAGGCGTTTGGAGTCTGTGGGGGCAGCCTGACCAGGCTCCCCATGGAAGAGACCAAGCCAGGCCCACAGCGGGTACAGCTGCAGCAGCCGCCACAGGCGCGGCCCTCCCAGGCTGGCATGCTAGACGCCTTGCACGGCAGTGGCTCCCAGCTGGCCTATAAGCTGTGCCATCACGAGTGGGAGGTGGTGCAGAACTCCACCCACCTGGTGGACATGGCTGGCTCCTCAGTGGACATTCAGCTTCTAGAGGATTCTCACCAGGTGAGCAAAGACGGCTGTAGCTGCAGCTGTTCCTTTCAACGGTGGTACCGCCTGCCATGCCGCCACATTTTGGCCCTGCTGCACACCAGCCAGAAGCCCGTGGGAGAAGCCATGGTGTGCCGCCGGTGGCAGAAGAGGTACCAGCACCTCCTTGGGCCCAGTGGGGAGCTCCGGGACCCCGTCATGGTCCCAAACACAGGCCAGCCTGGGAAGCAAGGACGGAGTGACATGATTCAGGACCTAAGCAGGGAGCTAGCAAACCTGCTCATGCAGAGTGAGGGGCCAGAGCTAGAGGAGCGCTGTTCCACCCTGCGCAAAATTGTGGACATCTGGGCAGACCCCTGCCAGCCGCCTGAGCCCAGTCAGCAGCCAGAGGACTTCAAGGATGTGGGCCGCCTCCCTTTCCTCTGGGGAAAGCCAGAGGAAGGGGAGGGACTCCCTCTCGCTGGAGCCACGATTCACGATTGAAGCACTTGCACTGGCACACTGGACCACAGACCCCTCTCCTTGGAAGTCTGAGAGCTCAAGGCGGGTAGGACATGGCTAGGGGTCAGCATTTTCACCAGTGTCTTCCTAGGTAGGGCTAGGAAGATTGTTACAACGGGGAAGAGGAACCCCACTGGTGACAGTCCTTTGAATCCACTCCTCTTCTGCCCTACCTTTGTCATTCCTTGGGAGCCTCTTCATTGTCAAGGCCAAAGTTATCTCCTTGCCAAAAGGTCACCCCTCTTTCTGCCCTGACTCCTGAGATCAGATCTTACTCCCATTAGAGAGATGAACTTCTGCCCCAGAATAGGATGAAACAAAATATACCTGGTAAAAGGGCCTGTTTTCAGGGACAGAGGGTGACCCTTGGCTGTTGCTGCTCTTTACAAAGATTCTGTTATTTGTACTAATTTTTATTCATATTAAATAAAGGTTTTTGTTTTGTTTTTTAATAAAATCAAACAAGCAGGGGAAATGTGTGCTGCCTGAACAGGGAAGGAATCTAATGGGGGTTGTGGAGCTCCACAGGACCTGATGCCTTAAATTCAAATACTTAGCAGTCCACCACCGGCTTCATGCTCTTCCTGCCAACCAAGCCTTCAACACTGATTTCAGGCTGCCTAGAATTCTAGCAGGAGGAGGCCAAATAGATGTGGGTGGGGGGGGACCTGAACCCTAGATTTCACTGCCTGCGCTTGCTGGGTAACTGGACAAGTTTCTAAGTTCTTTGACCCCTGGCTTCCCATCTGTGAAAATAGTGTTGGCCTGTTCTAATCCCAATTTACCCTCTAGATTTACATAAACAGAACATTTTCATTCCAGTTCTAAGCCCCAGCATGGACTTCTGTTGTTGTTGCTAGTTTGTAATCTTCATCACCTAAATCTTGGGAGCTACCCAGCTTTCCCAGATGTCATCTTCAGGGGAACTGAGGTCAAAGGTGGCAGTCAGTGTTGGCTCCTGCACTAGTCTGCCATGACCTCAAACAAGTCACAGCGCCATTCTGGATCTCTTTCTTCTGTAAAACACTGGAGGGGGTGGAGCTGGGCAACACAAGGTTCAGCTCTCCCAAGGAGATCCGGATTTCCTCAACTCTAAGGGCTGGGCCCCTGACCCCTGATGGAGAAGGCAGAATTTGAGACCTGGGCCTCAGTTTCTCCATCAGGAGGAAGACACAGAACAACAACGTAGGCACGATTTCCTACCTGACCCCCCCCACACACACACACACCCGGGGCTAAGGAATTTGACCAGAAAAGAAAGAAAAATCCATAAAGCACTGCTATTTATTTTCCTTTTCATTTTCGGCCTCTGAGGAGTTTCCATAGTAACCCGCCCTTCCTGAGTCGTCTCCCCAGACGCGGGTCTTCTGAGTTCCAGCCTCAGGACTCAGGCTCGGCAGGATGCTAGTGTCCTCGGGCTTTCATTGGTCACCGCCAGCCGAGCCCCTCGTAACCCTAGGAACAGGGCCCGCCCACAAATCGCCCGGCTACGATTGGTCTAGGCCCCAAAAACCGAACGCGAACTCTTCAGGCCATTGGCCCGAGTCACGGCGAAGCTGGTGCCGCGGTTGGTGAGCCTAGAGGTCAGTCAGAGTCAGAGGCAGGGTCAAATAAGGAGAAATGGCGACGGAGCCAGGCAGTGGGTGAGTGATTTCTGAAGGGGTGGAGGTGTGAAGCGATTGATGACCGCGGTCAGCCATGACACAGCTCCCAAAGGGCTGGGAGGTTGACTTCTCTTCTGGCTCCAGCCGGACTCGGAACGGGAACGTCTGACATCTACATCCTCCCACCCGGGTTAGAGGTGAGAGGTCAGAGGCTGCGTCCCCTCTCTGGTGTTGGGACTTGAGATACTGTGGAAAGCAATCAGGACCCCGAGCCAAAGACTCAGCTTCCAGCTACTTACGGAGTAATGGTGGGCAAGTCACTTAACCTCTTTGAACCTCAGTTTCTCATCTGTAAAATGGGGACATAACCCGGTTTGGGACCAAATAGAGGAAACATTTGAACAGAGTACTGCAGTTCATAGAGGGATTTATGGAGAGGCAGGAGAACCCATGCACATTTGATAGCCCCTGTTCGTGGTTGAAGGGCTTGAGGCTCAGAGGTAGTCGCTGACTTGCCCAGAATCATATAATTGGGGGGGGGGGAGGCAATTACAGTTCTCTTACATATACTAGGACCAAATGAAAGAATGGATGCCAAGCAGTAATCTGTAAATATAAAGTGCTAAATAAATATTTAAAATGCTCTTTAGGGGGGGGGGGAAGACCATATACAGGTCTAGCCTTCACACCCACTTAAATCTCTGGGAACTGAATCTTCCCATGGCCAGCTTATCAGTTAGGTCTCAGCTCCAATGTCATCCTCTCCCCCCACCCAGAGAGAGCTTCCCTGGCCACCTTAGCTAAATATCTCTCCCTCTCCCAACTTACTCTCTACCTGTTACCCAGTTTTGTGGTCTTTGCAACCTTCATTGACTGTTCTATTTTTATCTGTTTATATGTTTATCATGTATCTCCCCCAGAACAGTGCTGGTACACAGTAAGCAGTATTGTCTGGATGAATAATTGAGGAGCCAAGCCCCTACTCTCTCCTTAAAATTCTGTTCCTCTCCATAGGCCCATCTTTGGAACAAGATCGGGGAACTACATTCCAGCCTCAAGCTTCAGCTTAGTTGGAGCTTGAGATCCTGAGAGTCTCCTGGACAGCAGCCTTGCAGAGAAAGCGTTTTGACCTTGGCATCTAGACATCTCCCATCTCCCCCATGGCCCTGACAATGCTGAATGAGCTCCTGATTGAGGACCCAAACCCACCTCTGCTGCTGCATCAGGTTAGCAAGACTGCTCAGTTAGAGACCCTCAACTACCAGAGCTGCTTTATGCAAAGTGTCTTTGCCCATTTCCCTGAGATCTTATTTATCCACCGGACCTATAACCCAGTGGGCAAGGTGCTATATACCTTCCTCGTAGATGGACCTCGGGTGCAGCTGGGGGGTCATCTCGCCCGGGCAGTCTACTTCGCCATTCCTGCCAAGGAGGATGCCGAGGGCCTGGCCCAGATGTTCCAGGTGTTCAAGAAGTTTAACCCAGCGTGGGAGAGAGTCTGTACCATCCTGGTAGATCCCCACTTCCTCCCGCTGCCCACCCTCGCTATGGAGTTCCCTGCAGCCGAGGTCCTGCTCTCAGCCTTTCACATCTGTAAGTTCCTCCAGG
The DNA here is from genome assembly GCF_002007445.2 of Ailuropoda melanoleuca. Taxonomy (NCBI): domain Eukaryota; kingdom Metazoa; phylum Chordata; class Mammalia; order Carnivora; family Ursidae; genus Ailuropoda; species Ailuropoda melanoleuca. Next base: position 59,748,584 of record NC_048230.1, on the reverse strand, counting down.
GCAAGTTCTATCAGCTGTCCCTGGAACAGCCTGTGGAGAGGGTGCTCCTCACTTCCCTGCAGAGCACGATGTGCTCAGCCACAGCCGGCAACCTGAGGAAGTTGTATACACTCCTGAGCAGCTGCATCCCTCCGGCCCAGCTGCCCGAGCTCCACTCACACTGGCTGCTCAACGACCGCATCTGGCTGGCCCACCGCTGGAGAAGCCGAGCTGAGAGCAGCCGCTACTTCCAGGGCCTGGAGGTCACCACCCGCGTCCTCAGCCAGTTCTTCGGCACCACCCCCTCTGTGGAACAAGGCATGGCCTCTCTGCTCCGATACATGCAGCAGAACGCGGGAGACGAGGCAAGCTTCAGCCCGGGCCTGAGTGCCCAGAACAATCACGCCCCCTTAGACATCAGCCCCGAAAGCCCCAAAGTGGAGCAGCTGGTAGAAGCCCGCATCCAGCACTCTCTCAATGCCATCTGCACGGGGCCGGCAGCCCAGCTCTGTCTGGGTGAGCTCGCTGTGGTCCAGAAATCTGTGCACCTCATCGGCTCCGGCTCAGAAAAGGTGAACATCCAGATCCTGGAGGACACCCACAGGGTGCAGCCCCAGCCCCCTGCCAGCTGCAGCTGCTACTTTCACCAGGCCTTCCACCTGCCCTGCCGCCACATCCTGGCCATGCTCAGTGCCCAACACCAGGTGCTCCAGCCCGACATGCTGCCAGCCCAGTGGACAGCAGGCTGTGCTGCCAGTCTAGACAACATCCTGGGCAGCAAGTGGAGTGAGACGTTGGATAAGCACTTGGCCGTGGCTCTCCTCACTGAGGAGGTGGGGCAGCTCCTGCAGCAGTGCAGCCAGGAGGAGTTTGAACGGAGGTACAGCACCCTGCGGGAGCTGGCCGACAGCTGGATCGGCCCTTATGAGCAGGTCCAGCTCTGATTACCCTCCATGCCCAGAGATGCTCATGTACACATACACGCTCACACTATTGTATTTCCATGGGCCCTCCTTCCAGGAAAGGACAGGGGTCTTCTATTCTGCCACAGCTTGTTACCTAAAATGTATCTAGTTCCTAAGACAGGAGTCAGCAAACCTTTTCTGTAAAGGGCCTGGAAGTAAATATTTTAGACTTTGCTGGCCACAGTCTCTGTTGTATATTCTTGGTTTGGTTTTGTTCGGCAGCCTTTTCAAAAGGTTAAAAACCATTCTTAGCTCAAGGGCCTTAGAAACAGGTGGTCCTGCTTCTAGGATAAGACACTGGGTAGAGATCAAGGGCAGGGGCTTGGTAACAGCTTCCCCAGTCATTAGATGACTCGCCTGACCCACAGGGGAGAGGAGGTAGATCCCAGCTTTTGCCCTCTAGGCCCCACCCGGAGGTCATTAAAGTCAAATGTTGCCTATTCCAGCACTCATCTAGTTTTTTGTCTTCTAGAAGGCAGTAGAGCAAGTATTGTGGAAAGAATAGACGTTGGAGTCCGACACTACGTACAAATCCCGGTTCTTTCTCTGCCTGATTTTTTACTAGCTCTGGGATATCAGGCAAGTCACCTCTCAAAGGGCTCAATCTGTTCATCTGTAAAAATGGAGATCCTCACAGCATTGGTAAGATTAAAGGAGAGCCTGCATATAATGGGCCCATGACCGGTGGGCGCTCAAGTAACTGTTCATTTTCCTTGCCTCTGGTCTCATCACTTGATCTCAGCTGGCTGGGAAATGTAAGGCAAGAGGAAAATTCACATTGCCTAGGACTTTGTATAAGAAATCTTGATCGAGGGGCGCCTGGGTGGCACAGCGGTTAAGCGTCTGCCTTCAGCTCAGGGCGTGATCCCAGCGTTATGGGATCGAGCCCCACATCAGGCTCCTCCGCTATGAGCCTGCTTCTTCCTCTCCCACTCCCCCTGCTTGTGTTCCCTGTCTCGCTGGCTGTCTCTATCTCTGTTGAATAAATTAATTAATTAATTAAAAAAATTTAAAAAATTAAAAAAAAAGAAATCTTGATCGAATCCCAAAACAATACAAAAGAGGCCTCCACTCCAAGCCAGGCCTCCTGCCTCAGGTAATTTTCACTGTAACTACTCTGAGAAGTCCTGTCTCCTGACTTAGTGGTATCTAGAGAAACTTCCTGGGGTCTGGGCCCTGATGAAAGACTTGTATTGACCAGAGTGGCTCAAACAACCACCCTATCCCCATCCGTGGCACAGGCACTCCCGATTCTATCTGCCCAAAAACCATACAGAGAAGCCACCCTATGTGTCTGGTGCTATTTCATCCAGCTACAAGCAGGAGCCAGGAGGCTGGCCTCTCCTGGATCTCATTAGGGGCATTTGCCCAGAGGCTGTGTGGGCACATGCCTGCTCCCACCGCGCCCCCTCCATTGCCCCCTCTGGCTCCGGATGGGCCATCATGAAAGCTTGAGCCGCCCGGATCAGGTCCTCTTCCCGCAGGCCTGGGACAGGCACGGTGGGGATGCCAGCGATCATCATGGCCAGGGTAAGGATGCAGATGTCAGGCTGGGAGCTCGCCTCCTTCCCCCCTGCCTCAGAGGGCATCGGTAGAACCCCTGGTGACAGCCCACACAGCAGCAGGGGCCCAGGCCAGCTGGGGCCGCCCAGGTGGGGAGCTCTGCTTCTGGGGCAGCCGTCCTCCCAGCCCAAGCTCTCGGGCTGCCTTGCGTGGGGGAATTTGTGGTTGTATCGGCCATACTCCTTCCGCTGCAGTGTCTCCCAGCTAGGCCCCCCAGGGCAGCCCCTGGCTTCTGGCACTGCCAGGGCCGGGCCCCAGGCCTGGGCTTTCTGGCTCAGTGGGCCTAGTCCACCAGAGGCCACCACCACTGGCTCTATAGGACTATAGATGCCAAGGGATGAGCCCGGAGAAGTAGCCCCACCTGTAGAGACAGGAATGAGATGGAATGTTATTCTTGGTGTCTTTCAGGAGGGCCTGAGGGGCAGGGCATAGGAACAGAGCACTGGAAACAGGAGCAATTAAGACCAGCCCAACAGGGCTGTCTAGTGGCTGGGAACTAGGTGTTTTAGTCATATCCGCACCCTCAGTCCCCAACACCGAGTAAGTAATGGAGAAGTGTTTGTTGAGTGAATGAGTGAGTGAGCAGGTAGCCACTGGCAAGGACTTTTGGAATGGCTTTCTTCGGAGAATTGACTCCAGGGCCAGCCCAAAAATGTCCAGCAGAACCTCCACGTCCCCAGAGCCAGGAAACAAGTTCTCACGGAAAGTTGTGGTATCCGCTCCAGTTCCAGGAGCCCCTCTCTCACCTTGGCTGGAAGGCAGAAGACCTTGATGAGTTTGTGGAGACATGAAATAGGACATGGCTGCCCAAAAGCCCCCGTTTGTGAGGGAAAAGTCTCTGCCTCCTGTCCTACCCCTTCCACCATTCTAGAATGTCACCTCATAGTCCCTCCCCTTTACACCTGGAACCTACCTCACAGCACTGACCTGTTCATTCTAAGAACCTGTGTATGACAATGGGATGGGGTTAAAAGAGCACTGGACCAGGAACTGGACATTCTAGGTTCTTACCTCTACTTTGGGCAAGTCACTTGGACAGTTTTGTTCCTTGGTAATCTCCTCTGTAAAGTGGAAGTAAGGACTACCCACTCCCTCACCAGAAGTTGTGAGGATTAAATGAGATTCTCTGTAATGGAAGCAAATGATCAGAGATACAAATAACGAGGCGGGTGCTTTGTGCTCTGCAGTACGAGAGAGGGAACGCTCTGCACTCATTCTTTGCTCTGTGACTTTGGAATACATTCCCATCTCTAGGATTGGTTTCCCATCTGCAAAATGAAATCATTGGTCCAGGGCACTGGGTCTCACACTGGGATGCACATTAAATTCTCTTGGGAGCGTTTAGAAATACTGATGCCCACCCTCATCCCAGACCAATTAAATCAGAATCCCCAGCTCAGACCCAGTTAGCAGTATTTCTCGAAGTCCCTCAAGTGGTTATAATATATGCCAAAGTCAAGGCCTCTATTCTAGGGGAATGCTTTTCAATCCTGCTGTACATTAGAATCTTTGGGGAGCTTTTACAAAAGAATGTGTAGGCCTAATCCTCCAACAAGTGGAATGGGAATCTCTGGAGATGGGGTTTGGGGCTTCAGCTCCTTAGTTTATCCCAGATAACCGTAATGAGTAGCCAGGCTAGGAACCACTGGTCTAGGTGATGTCTGTAATGCTCTGCCTAGGGACGCCTGGGGTAGCTCCATCGGTTAAGTGTCTGCCGTCAGTTCAGGTCATGATGCCAGAGTCCTGGGATCAAGCCCCGCATCAGGCTCCCTGCTCAGCAGGGGAGGCTGCTTATCCCTCTCCTGCCCCTGCTCGTGTGCGCTTGCTCTCACTCTGTCTCTCAAACAAATAAAATCTTTTTAAAAAATAAATAAAAATAAAATGCCCTGTCCTGCTCTGACCTGCTGACCCACAGCGATTCTACAAGAAGTGCCCCTCACAGGCTTCCAGGGCAAGGAGACCCTCCAGTGATCGGTGTCAACATCGGCTGTGTTTATTTCCAGGCCTGGCTGGCAGCAGTATGGCCAGCTTCAGGCCAGCCACAGCGCCAGGGCTAGGACACGCTCCTGTGGCCCTGCTCCAGGGCGGCTGCAGGCCTTTACTCGTACTTGCAGAAATCCTTAAGTCCTTTCGGCAGGTGGAGCCCATCAATGGCCAGCCGGTGCACCACACTCCTCTGGATGACCAGGCGGCACAGAGTCTGCAGGGACGGCACTGTGGAAAGAAGGCTGTCAAAGGCAAACTGAACTGGAGGGGGCTCTGAGGCTGAGACCCAGAAGACCTAGGTCCTGGTTCTCCCTTTGTCATTAACTCGGGCAAGTCCCTTCTGCTCTCCAGGTCCAGCCTGCGTCACAGGGCTGTTTATGTGGTTGACCTAAGCACCTCTTTCAAAACCTCCACAATGTTGCAGCCCTATTTCTATATGAACCCTCCCTTAGCAGTTGCCAGGGGTACAGGTAGTGCCTGATTCACCGGTGCATGCCCAGCCTCCAGCACAGGTCTGACACAGAGTGGGTTCTAGTTCACTGAATTCATAAAATGATCAGAGGTATAAATAAAGGGCTTAAGAGGGCTATAAAGGACCAGATCTCACGAATAAGATACTCTCGATCTGGGGCCTATGATGACTTTAAACTGGTATGCCCAAATCTAGGAACATTCGTTTAATAAAAGAGCACACAATTTTGAAAGCAACCCAGGTGTAACATCAGTTTAGAATCCCTGCCCTAGCTTAATACAGAAAATACTGGCAAAGCAAGCAACCTGATGGATCACAGCTGAGATGCTAAAGGGAGGCTCAGAGCCAGGGAGTGACTTGTCAAAGATCCCAAGCAGAGGCAGAATTTGAAGTCAGATTCCTCAATTTCTAAACTAATGTTTGACGGACAAAGGCCTTGCTAGCTGGCTTGGGAATCCTAGCAAGTTCCTGTCCCCGCACTGGGCCAGGAGGGGTCGCTGCTCAGGGGATGGGATACCTACAGCCGTACTCGAGCTGGACCAGGCGCACGCTCTTGGTGGAGGCAAACACGTCCACCACTGCGTAGAGGGGCTGGGCGGCTGGCAGCCCCCGGGCGCTGGGGCCCATGTCCTCGCCGTTGATGACGATGTGCATGTCGGCCGTGCCGTCCGGGCGCGGGCAGAAAAGAACGCCCAGGCGGCTGCGGCGTGCGGTCGGAGGCAGGACGTTCAGCTCATACAGCTGATCCAAGAGGTGGCTGTAGAGCCCGGGCCGGCTGCGACCCACCAGGCGGTCGCGCGGAATGCGAAACTGCTCAATGCACAGATACGGCTCCACCAGGAGGGCCGGGGGGCGGCTGGGGGCCAATGCCTCGGCCTCCGGGCGGTCCTCCCGGGGCACGCGGTTGTGATGGCGCGTGATGGCGAAGACCCAGGTGTGGCCAAGGCTGACCAGGTCGGGCAGCGAAAACTCGGGCACGGCGGCCAGAGTGGAGGGGTCTAGAGCGGTCAGGCCGAGGCGCAGGTGCCCGCACCAGCCCAGCTCTTTCTCCTCGATCTCGACCAGGAATACCTGGCCTGGGGCCAGCGGCTCGCGACTGAAGCATACGCCGTGAGCGAAACTCTCCACGCGTGTGGCCCGCGTCCCGGAGGGGTCCACGCGGATATTGGCACCGTGCACCTGGTGGAAGCGGGTGGGAGGGGGCTCGGGGCGCGCGGATCTCCAGGCCGCACCCAAGTCCACGGGGTCGGAGACAGCAGCCATCTCCCGGCCACGAGACAGGCCGGCGGGCGCCGGGGACTATTTTGGGCGGCGTGCTCAGAGGGTGACCGCGGGGACACCAAGTAAGGTAACCCTCCCATCCCCCCGACTGCCTTCCCCGAGGCTCTGCCCTGGGGTCCTAGCGCCTCTTGCTCAGCCATCCAGCCTGGACCGGGGCCCCCGGGAGGCTGGGGGATCCTGGCCGCCCACTTCTGGGTCGTCTGATGGCTGGCGCGCGCGAGACGACCTGGGAGGACTGCGGACTCTGACCCCGCGCAGGCCGCCGTCTGCGAGCCACCGGTCCCGGGGGTACCAGCGAGGCGCCGAAGGATGACTGTCACGTGACGCCGGCCCCCACGTGACTCGGACTCCACATGACCTTCCGCTGCCGGGCCCCTCCTGGAGAGCAAGGACGCGGGGGAGCAGAGGTGAGGACAGCCCTGGAGGCTGCAGGGGACCCGCAGCCCGGGGCGGTGCGGCGGGTGGGCGGTGGGGCCGGGCCGGGGACTCCTCTGGGCTCCGCGCCGCCAGCTTGTCCGCGGGGCGGGCACGCGGAAGCGCCGAGGAGCGAGGGAGCGCGGAAACAGGCGGCCCCGCTTCCTGCCGCAGATGGTCGGAGCCGCGCTGTTGCCGTCTTTGCTGCTGCTGCTGCTGCTGCTCCTGCCCTGGGCGCCCCCGGGCCAGGCAGTGCCGGACCTGGATGAGATCCAGTATCTGCCCGGGTTGGCCAAGCAACCGGCTTTCCGCCAGTATTCCGGCTACCTTCGTGGCTCCGGCTCCAAGCACCTCCACTACTGGTCTGCGGCCCTCCCTCCAGAGCGGGGAGGGGACGGGGCGCGAGCTGGGGGAGGGTCTGAAGACCCCCGAGGGGGCCTGGGAGCCGGGAGCACTGGAAGGGGCCCTCCGCCTGCACCGACCCTGCTCTGCCTCCCCTCCCAGGTTTGTGGAGTCCCAGAAGGATCCCAAGAGCAGCCCTCTGGTGCTTTGGCTCAACGGAGGGCCGGGCTGCAGCTCCCTCGATGGCTTCCTCACGGAGCACGGCCCCTTCCTGGTGAGTGGAAGGCCACTGTCTGCCCCCTAACCAGGAAGGGGAGAAGACCGGGCGTCCCTAAAGGAAAGGGCTGGGGAGGAGGGAGAACAGGACTTGGAAGTGTTCCCAAGTGTGCCCTTTACCTGAGCCTGGGTTCCCTCGTCTGTACCATTGGCTTGACTATCCGTACCTCTCAGGGGTTTTGCCCGAATGTGGAGTGCCCAGCACAGGGGCCCTTTTCCTTCCACCCGCTTGGCCCTTGGCACTTAACCATCTCTCTCCTCCTCAGGTGCAGCCAGATGGTGCCACCCTGGAGTACAACCCCTATTCTTGGAACCTGGTATAGACGGAGCCGTGGGTCCTGTGGGGGTGTCTGGGCACTTGGATGGGTTGGGGAGCCTTCTTCAGTTGGTTTTCTCCCGCCATGTAGATTGCCAATGTGTTGTACCTTGAGTCCCCAGCTGGGGTGGGCTTCTCCTACTCTGATGACAAGACTTATGCAACCAATGACACCGAGGTGAGCCCCATGCCTGCCCAGTGCCCCAGCCTCTCTGGTTCTCTAACGGTGGCGCGACCCGGGACAGTCCATTTTCGGCTCTGTCACAAGCTGTGTGCGGTCTTGGCGAAGCCACTTCCTCTTGCTCAGAGTGGGTGGGTGTCATTATCTCTGAGGTTCTTTCAAGCTCAAATACCAGAACCTTTTGATTGCCTCCCTCCTGCTGTCCCTAGGTTGCCCAGAGCAATTTTGAGGCCCTGCAGGATTTCTTCCGCCTCTTCCCGGAGTACAAGGACAATGAGCTTTTCCTGACAGGAGAGAGCTACGCCGGCATTTACATCCCCACCCTGGCCGTGTTGGTCATGCAGGATCCCAGCATGAACCTGCAGGTACAGGGCGGCTGCAGGAGGGAGTGAGGCAGCTTATGGTCATGGCCTTTTGGGTAGCGAGGTCAAACGGGCCATCTTCCCTGTCCAACCTGGTCTGCTTTGTAACATGCTTGCCACGGGCTGGCCTACCTCTGCTCCCGTGCCTCCCACGACAGGAAGCTCACCTGTCAGCCAGCCAGCTCTGTTCTTTGCTTTGAGTGGCCTCCCCACAAACCACCTTGGATTTCAGTTTCCAGGTGGCTGGAGGTCTGGGTGTTGTCAGGGGAGGCTCCTCCTCTCCCTCCAGATGACCTGAATGCCCTGGGTGTTTCACAGGGGCTGGCTGTGGGCAACGGGCTGTCCTCCTATGAGCAGAATGACAACTCCCTGGTCTATTTCGCCTACTACCATGGCCTTCTGGGGAACAGGTATGGGACGGGGCAGTTGGGCAATCTCCAGGATGGGGCAGGTCATGAGATCTCAGGTCTGCTCTCCAGGCACATGATACCCCGGGCCCTACCCCAGTTTATGAGCAGGAGGTGGGGGCTGGGGTTCCTGGAAGTGTTCGGTGCTGAAGGGGACTGAGGAGGCCTGGCAGGATGGCCCCAGAGCAGCGAGGTTTGGAACCTACATACCATCCCCTGTGATCCATTTCCTCATCCCCTGGGGGCAGGTGGTGGTAGGAGGTTGGAAGGAGAGGGTGGGGGGCCCGCCTTGGGCCTGAACACTTTCATGCATCTCCTACAGGCTCTGGTCTTCCCTCCAGACCCACTGCTGCTCTCAAAACAAGTGTAATTTCTACGACAACACCGACCCAGAATGCGTGACCAATGTGAGGTTCTGCCCCCAACCTCTGTCACCCTGACACCCCCAGCCCTGAGAACAGGACATCCCCTCCTTGGGGACTCCCTGACCCCATCCCCTATGGCTTTCCTATTGTCTCGTCCAGCAATTTGGTGTTTTCTAGGACACATCTAGGAATGTGTTCCTGTCACCCTTTCCTGTGACTTTCTGGGCAAACCCTATAACCCCCCGGAGGGAAAGGATCTCTCACCTATTGAGCACCTACTGTGTGCCGGGCACGGGGCTGACATAGGTCAGCACAGATTGTTTAATCTTCAAGATTCTCCTTTAAGGGAGATTGTATTGTCCACATTTTCCAGAAGAGGAAACTGAGGCCAAGAATGTTAAAGTCCTCGCCTGAAATCACAGTGCTAGGAAGTAGTGGCACCAGGGTTTGGACCCCCGGGGTTGGCAGACTCCTTCCACTGAGCCTCAGTTTGCCTACCTGTAAAAAAGTGGGGGAAGGGTAACGACAAGAGGTGAAGTAGGAGAGGGATAATCTTGGGATGCGTTGGTGAGGTCCTGGGGAGGCCAGGGTCCCGTGACACGAGGTGGCTCGGCCTGTCATTGCAGCTGCAGGAAGTGTCCCGCATCGTGGGCAACTCCGGCCTCAACATTTACAACCTCTACGCCCTCTGTGCTGGGGGTGTGCCCGGCCATTTAAGGTAGGCCCCTCGGTGAGCCCCGGGGGGTGGGGGGGCTGGGCCAGCCCCGCCTGGAGGCCGAGGCACCCATCCCCACTTCACTTGCAGGTATGAGAAGGGCACTGTCGTGATCCATGATTTGGGCAACATCTTCACTCGCCTCCCGCTCAAGCGGATGTGGCATCAGGTGTGCAAGCAAGCTCACGGGCTGCTTCCTGGTGGGGGTGGGCCAGGGAGGCGAAGACCCTGACCTAGGTCCGTGCCCCCAGGCACTGCTGCGTTCCGGGGATAGGTTGCGGATGGACCCGCCCTGCACCAACACCACGGCAGCCTCCACCTACCTCAACAACCCTTACGTGCGGAAGGCCCTCCACATCCCTGAGCAGCTGCCCCGCTGGGACATGTGCAAGTGAGGCTCTGGGGCCAGCCATGGCCCGGGCGGGGGGGGGGGGGNGGGTTTCTCAGGGGTGGCACTCAGGGAGGGACGGCGAGCTGTGCAGGATGTGTAACCCCTTCAATGGATTGATGTTTTTGCCAGTTCATTCTTAAATGGCCACATCGGTTGGTAAAACGGTGGTGTGCTGCCCTGGTATTTAGTAAACAGACCCTCTCCCCCAAACCCACTCCCCCACAGCCCCCAGTTGCATGGATCTCCTGTGACCCGTGTGGGTAACAGGGTGGCGCCTGGCACAGTGGGGGGCCCCTGAGGTCCATTCCGATGGGTGGGTGCCCCTGCCCTACTTTTGGTAGCGCTGTGGTTCCCACACCTGTGGGCCCCTCTGCACTAAATGCCAGTTGTGGACCAGTCACTAGATGTTCCTATATACATTTCTAAGCTGGAGGGGGGGTGAGCTGAGGACCTCTGAATTCCAGCCCCTCATCCAAGTAAGTCCTACAGAGGTGACATGAGGAGGGGACGGAATCCCAGTTCTGCCTCCTGGGCTGGAGCTTAGAGCTAGGAGGGGATAGGAGAGGAGGTCTGCTCTGTGACTCTGTCTCCCTTTATCCCGTCTTCCTGGGGCCTGCCCCCGTGTTCCCGCAGCTTCCTGGTGAACATACAGTACCGCCGTCTCTACCAAAGCATGCAGTCCCAGTACCTGAGGCTGCTTACCACGCAGGTGAGGGGCCAGCACAGCTGGGTCCACCCGCAGCCTCGGGACCCGGGAGCAGCACGATAAGGCTGGGCCCCCTCTAGAGTGCCACTCCGGACACAGAAAGCTGAAACTCCGAGGAACGAGGTCCAGTGACCGGCAGGGTCATGATTTGAACATGGCTTTGTCCCCACGCCATGCCACTCTGTTGTCGGAGACTTTAGGTGGGGAAGAGCTAGTGAGAACGTGTTACAGACAAGCAAATGGAGGTCCAGGGTGGGAGAGGGCCTTGTCCGAGATCATCCAGGAGACGGAGCCGGTCAGGACCGGGTTCTGTACAACAGTGCTTAGAGCACGAGCTCTAAGGTCAGGTCGCCTCTGTGCAAGTTGCTTTACTAGCCGTATGACCCTGGGACAAGTTTCTCATATCTTGAGACTTGGTTTCCCCACCTGTAAAATGGGGTTAATAATAGTATCTACCTTCATACGTAAAGCATTTAGTAGAGAGCACTGAACATGTAGGAAACAGAAGACAGGAGCATTTCCTGCTTCGTGCTGTTCAGCTGGGCCCCTTGAATTCCCTGAAGGTGTAGGGCTTGAACCAGGGAAGGGCAGGGGTCTGGGCTCATTCCAGACCCTCCATTCCCTCCCCTGCTCCAGAAATACCGGATCCTGCTCTACAACGGAGATGTGGACATGGCCTGCAATTTCATGGGGGATGAGTGGTTTGTGGATTCCCTCAACCAGAAGGTACGCTGCAAGGATCCCGGCTCTGGGGAGGGATGGGGCGGCTGGGCCTGGCAGCTGGGCTCTGCGCAGATAGAAAGGGCAAACCTGGGGAAGTTCCAGGCCCCTGAGGCCTTGCTGGCAGCCGTGAGGAGAGATGATGGGGCGGCAGCAGGCTGCTAAGTCTTTCCTGGTGGGGCAGATGGAGGTCCAGCGCCGGCCCTGGTTAGTGGACTACGGGGACAGTGGGGAGCAGATTGCTGGCTTCGTGAAGGAGTTCTCCCACATCGCCTTTCTCACCATCAAGGTAGGGCCTGGGCCTGGTGAGGGCTGGCTTGGCTGGAGGGGTTGGGGCAAGACCCACCTGTCCTCTCCTTCCAGCTCACTCTTACACTGGGTTACCGGGTTACCATCTGGCCCCAGAAGAGCAGGTTTTCGGGCGGGGGTGGGAAGAATGCAGTGCTTGGGACAGGGCTGGGAGAAGAGGAATGTCACTGGCTGAAGGGATCCAGTAGGATGGAGGAAGCACCCAGGGGCAGGGGTTACACAAGAAGGTGATCTCACAGAGCTTTGCTCCTAGGGCGCTGGTCACATGGTCCCCACCGACAAGCCCCAGGCTGCCCTCACCATGTTCTCCCGCTTCCTGAATAAGCAGCCATACTGACGGAGACCAGCCCCCTTCTGCCTGATCCAGCCCCTCTTGCCCACCCCTCCTGCTAGAAGGGAGGTCCTCCTTTATGCACAGTGCCCCTGTGGGGCAGGTCCCTGCCTCCAGAACTCCCCCACCCCCCTCCACAGCCCTCTGCTTCCCAGACCAGGCCCTAGTGCCTCACATAGACAGCCTGGGGGAGTTAGCACTTTATTCCTGACTGGGGTGGGGCCTGGCCCCCTCCCTTCATGCACTGGAACACAGCAGAGCTCAGGACAGCCCACGGGGAGGGTGGACGGACTGTAACTGATGGATTAACTGATCATGGAATTAAATTGGGTACAGCTTAAAGCCCTGTCTTCTCTGTGGCACTGGGGATTAGGACACTATAGGCTGGGAGGGGTTGGGGGAGGGGATGAGAGGCGTCGGAGTCCTGAATGCCCCTGCCAGGGTGGGCTTGAGGACTCACGCAGCTGCCGTGGAGGGCGGTGGGGCACTGGAGGCCAATGGGTCCCTGGTGTTGGCAGGCCGATTCTTCTCAATCACCTCTCGCAGCCCTTTGGCGAAGTGGAGGTCGGCCCCAATGGTAAGGAAGCCCTGTGCGGTGGGGCAGAGAGGGGAGTCTGTTCATTCCATCACAGAGAGTGAAGTTTTAAGATAGAGACAGAGTCCTTAGCCTTGAGGGGTTCTCAGTTTAGTGGGACAGGAGGAGCAGCAAAGAAATTCTTCTAGCTCCCTGTGAAGGGTGTAAAAGAGGCCGCAGGAACACAGTCTGTGGAGGTCAAGGAGGGCTTCCTAGAGGAGGTGACCTCTTAGCTCAGACGTTCAGTATGAGTAGATAGTGGGGGTGGAATCCGGGAAGAGGTTTACAAGGTGACAGCACAGCTGGGCAGAGGGCTAGAGAAGTCTGATGATGGAAGATTAAAACGGGAGGGGCCGCTGATGAGGGAGGGGCTGGGGTCAGGTAGCAGAGTTCGTCGGTTGTGAAGGAGGAACAGGAGGAACGGGAGGCTGCCCTCCTCCATCACCACCCCCCCTACTCACCACGTGGTTCGTCACCACCTCGCGCACAAAGTTCATACCCTCGGGTAGTGGGATCTGCACCCCCCGCCACATCCGCTCTGTGGGTAGGAGCAGCTGGCTCAGCCTGGGTCCACCCAGCTCCCCTCCCCTTCCCCTCTCCCACCTCCTGCCCCCCAACCCTACCATTGAGCATGGGCATCACCCCAATCTGCAGCATGGTCTTCAGAGGGGCCTGCAGTGGGATCAGCTGGGAGGGGGGAGGCAGGACGTCAGGGCAGCCAGCGGGAAGGAGACTTGCCTTCCCTGACCCGGCCGCGGCACCCCCACCATCCCCGACTCACGGCCAGCGACTCCAGGGCAGACTGGTTCGAGTAGATTCGGAAGCTACAGGAGACAAAGAAGTGTCCAGTGGGCCCAAGGCCCGGAAGCTTCCCCCTCCTCAGGCCACCAGAAGCCCCCGAGTCTCAGTCTCAGATGCTCCCACCTCCACACCTGTCCGGGGGCTCTGCCACTCGCCAGGTGTGCAGCCTTGGGGGCGTCGTTTCTCCCTCTTGCGGGTCCTTTTCTCCAAGTTACTACTTTTAATTTGTTGACCACTGCCCGTACACCAGACTTATGCTGGCCGCTTTGCATGTACGTGCACGGTTTGTGTTTATTTAACAAAACTTACAGAGCGACTCCCTACCAGATACTAAGCATGTTACAGAAGTTAAATATTAAGATACTTTAAAATGCCAGCTTGACTTCATCCTCCTGACAATCCTAAGTAGACACTATGAAACCGTCTGTACTTTTTAGATGAGGCCGATCAGGCCTAGAGAGAGTAAGTCATTTGCCTGTGGTCTCACAGCTGGTCAAGGGCAGAACCTGCCTCTAGAATCTAGGCTCTTAACCACGACCCTGCAGTATCCCATTTAACCCCTGGCACACTGGAACTTTCTGCAGACTGTTGCGCCTTTGCACTTGGCAGGGGGAGCCCTTAGCTCCCTGTGGCTAGCATGGTAGGGCAATTTCCCCCACATTTAGCCCATGAAGGAAATGAAGATACAGTGACTCTTCTCAAGATCACAAAATTGGGCGGAGAAGATACAGTGACTCTTCTCAAGATCACAAAATTGGGCGGAGGTTTCTACCCGAACCCCTGCTGTTAGGCTCTTCGCTGTGTGACTGTGGGCACGTCCTTTAACCTTTTAACCTTGCCGGGCCAGTTTGCTCATCTCTGTTCTGCCTGCCTCTGGGTCATAAGACAATGCAGAGAAGTTATACTTGAATAAAATGCATTTGTTATGCATGAACAAAGACCCTAGCTCCCCAGTGGCTATCGGTCTGAGTGAATTTTAGCTCCCCAGTTGTTGGGCAGGTGCAATTATCCCGAAGGCACGGAGATTGAGGGAGGTTAAGCACTTGCCCGAGAGCTTGGCCAGCTGCTTACCGGCGCAGGTCCAGCTGGGTGCGCAGCGCCTTCCCCCGGAGTGCCATCTTGGCGCTGAGACGGGCGTCCTGCAGGCAGGGGGGTTGGGGAAGTGTTACCGACCCACAGGGTCCGCAGCACACTCATCCCTGACCCTCAGTGGCCCCCACTGTGGTGCCCGCACCATGATCATGCTGGACAGCTGGACCTCAGGCAGGTCGGGTGGGACCAGGGCGATGGTGACACTGGCCGTGACAGAGACTGTGGTACCCGAGGGCTTGATGGTGCAGCGAGGTGGGGCCAGGACACGCAGCTCCAGCTTCAGCGGGGAGTCGATCACGGCTGGGCTCTAGGGACAGAGTAGGGAGGGCGGGGGAAGTCCCAGATCTGTTGCCCGATGAGCCCCGGGAGGGGAGATGGGGTGGCTCACGCTCTCCCCGCTGGGAGTCCAGACACAAATAGGGGGACTGGCGTGGCCTCCCAGACCCTTCAGAACTGTGTCTCGCCTCTGTGCCTTTGCTGACAGGAGGGACGGAATGTGTCCTTTTCCTGCTTTCCTGAGTTCTCGCTAGTGGGGATCCATCTGCAACCAGACTCCTCGGGGACAGTGTTTGCATCAAATATCCCCGCCCTCTGCCATCTCGCCCTGCTCTGAACTGCTGTGCTCTTTCTCCCATAGGCGCTGACCAGTACTTCACCTGTGTTAGCTCATTTAAACCTCATCATAACCCTGTGAGGCAGGTATTATCATACGCATCTTTGAGATGGGGAAACCGAGGCACAGAGAAGTTAAGTAACTTGTCTAGGGTTCTGTAGTCATCCAGGTACAGAACCTGGGATTCAAACCCGGGCAGTCTGGCCAGAGAGTCCATGCCCCTACCAACGCTTGGCCATCAGGTTGATGGGGACGATGGCGATGACAGCAGTGGGGACAGCAGCTAGTGTTTCCTGAGCACTTACCTGCACCAGGGGCTGCTCTACTTTCTTTACATGAATTGATTCAGCTAATCCTCACGACAGCCCTGGGAGGTTGTGTGGTGGAGAAGATTCAGGGCAGGTCCTCTAATGATCACTGAGATACTTTTTAAATTTTGACTTCCCGCCCCTCTCCCCATGAAACAAGGGAAAATAATAAGCAAAAAGAATACATCAGGGGCGCCTGGCTGGCTCAGTCGGTAGAGCATGCGACTCTTAATATTGGGGTCACGAGTTCCAGCCCCACAATGGGCATAGAGATTATTTTAAAAATAATTAAATAAACTTTAACTTAAAAAAAGAATACATGCGTCATTGTCAAAGTCCCTACACTTACTGAACTGAGGTTCTCCGCCTGCCCTGCTCGTAGCTTCATGAAGAAGAGAAAGAAGTGGCAAGGGCCTTTCACAGACTTGGATACGAGCTTGACAAATAAGAGGACTTGGCCACAGGCGGGAGATCAGGCCTTCGGTCTTCTCCATGGTGGCCGCGGGGGCCTCTGCCTGCACACCTCGCGCGTCCCCTCACTGGCATGTGGGTGGTATGGTCGCCCACCCTGGCCACGTCCCTACCTCCCGCCAACACTCACCAGCAGGACGATGCTTCCAAAGTAGGTGGCCCTCAGCAGCATGTCCAGATCGTGCGGCACCTGCAGAGGGGAATGAGGGGTGAGGCAGCGCCATCTGGAGTTCTGGACAGGGCCCCTCTTGCCCATCCCGCGGACAGACTCCGGCATACCTTGTCCCCCACCAGTGACAGCTGCAGGGCCCCCGCCCGGAAGTAGCTCTCCATGGCAGAGTCAAAGAAGAACTCCGAGAAGGCCACGTACACCATCCGCTCCGCCTCCTGCAGTTGGGGCTCTACCGCCCTGTTGAGCAGGCTCCAGTTCCCCTCAGCCAGGGGAAAGAAGGCCCCCTGTAGGTGGGGGATCAGGGTCAGCCTGGCCCAGCACTCAGATGTTCCCATGCCAGGTGCCAGGCGCTATGAGGGGCGGTGGGGGTGGGGCCCAGCTGCGGTCTTTAGGGGGACTCCTTAGCATCAATCTCTCCACCCAGCATGGGGCTTGAACTCACGACCCCAAGATTCAGAGTTGCGTGCTCTAGTGAGCCAGCCAGGTGCCCCCGTTAGGGCACCTCTTAAAAGCATTCAAAGGAGGGCAGCTGGAGTTCTGCAAGGGAGCACTCCCATTAGACCAGAGAAGGGACTCCCAGGAAAGGGTTCGGGGAAGAGGTGGCATGTGAGTGGGCCTTGAAAGATACGGAGCAGGAAGGATAAAAGCTGCTGTTTACATTCACATAGTACATTTTTTTTTTTGCTTCACATTTGTGTATTGTAAATTACAGACATAACACTGCACACCCAGATATTTCAGTCTTTGCTTCTAAAATACCAGCACAATTGTCCACAGAACTGCAATACCATTATGGAACCAAATAAACTCAATTCTCACATATCATCAATGTTCAATGAGGAGAGGTTTTCCAAAAACCAATTAACATCACAAGGCATACGTTAGACATAATCGGGAGAACTGATATTTGCAAGTCTAAGAATCTATTATATTTTCCCTAGGAAAGACAACAAAATGCATAACCTCCCTTGTACACTGAAAAGAAATAGGGGAAATACTTTTTTCCATAAAATCATCAGGAAATGGGCAATGTAAACCTACAATTATGCACGAAGGACTTTCTCTGTAGCTGTGTGGAGAAGTACGTCTGAATGTTCCAGTGTGACTGTTTTGTTGGTGGGAATGTGAATTTACATAGTGCTTCTTCCATGCCCTTGACATAGGCTAACTCCTTTCATCCACATAAAACTCCACGAGGGATGTTTTCTTACTCTATTATTTCCATTTCCATGTTAGTAAGAAACAGGCTCAGAAAGGTTAAGCCACTTGCTTAAGATCATGCGGCTAGTAAGTGGCAGAGCCAGGACCTGAACTTCGGCCTCCATCTGTGCTCTGAAACTGCTACCCTCCATCTACTACACAGAGCACAGCAAATGGCCACATACTAGCTGTGTGACCTTGGGCAAGGGACAGCACCTCTCCGAGCAAGTCTCCGCCTCCCCCAAATGAATAAAACATGAGTGCCTGAGTCCTGCAGTTGCGAGGGTGAAATGAGAGGATGTGCGTAGAGCTGTAGGTCCACCTGCTTCGGGGGAGATGGGGAAGGGCAGTGCACGAGCAAAGGCCCTGAGGTAGGAAGCAAGGGGTATATCTGGGAAAGAAACAGGGTGAAGTCAGAAAGCTGGGGCCAGACCCAGGAGTTGAACCTAATTCTGGGGCAGTGGAGAGCCACGGCACGCTCAGCAGCCGAGTGGCCTCACCAGAGCTGTGCCTTAGGGGGACAAAACGAGCCACACAGGGGACAAGCAGGAGGTCTGGTTAGGTCAGAGACGCCACACCAGCCAGGCAGCTCACCCGGAATTCCATGTCCAGATTGCTGTCGGAAGCCACAGGATCCTTCAGGAGGGAGTAGTCAATGCCAACCAGCTCATCCACCGAGCTGCGAACTGTGGGGAGGAGCTCAGTTACTCAAGCTGCGCGAGGCCGGGCGAGGCGGTCACCCTCCTGGGCCTGTTTCTCATCCACAAAGCGGTGATTATAAATTTTCCCTCAGAGGGTTGTTGTGGGGATCAAATTCGTTTTATGTGGGAAGCACTTAGTGCTGAGCGATATGAATGACGACGCCCACCGCCACCATCCCCACCCCTATTACAGGGGTTTCATCAGATCACTCAACAAGATGGCAAGAGATTCCCTTCCCTCCTTGGTTCTCCCTGGCTCCTCCCTCCCTCCCCATGCCTGTGATCTCTACCCCACAGCAGACAGAGGTTGCAGTTTAGGAAAAGGGAATTCATGTCAGTTGAGCATCTAGTAAGTGCAGGGTCCCAATGATCAGCAAGCCCATATTGAGGACCTTGACAATCATCACTCAGTTAATCCTCAGAACAACCCCCACGAGGAGGCATCGCAAGCCAAGCGACGATGCCACGGCCCAAAGAGAAGTGAGTACTTACCCAGGGTCACATGGCCAGTCAGCAGCAGAGGCCATATCTGAAGCCAGGCATGGCAGGGCCCTACTCTGAGGCCCTGCCTGGCAGCTGCATACCCAGCCTCCTCCTCACCCCCGTTCCAGTCCCAGGCACGGCCCAGAGCTCCCCTCCCAGCCAGTGCCAACTCACCAGGCACAGTGTCCAGGAGGGAATTGAGGAGCACCATTCCTGCGTGGTAGAGCACGGGGCAGATCTGCGGGGTGGGGTTTAGAGTCAGCAACTTCCAAAGAGAGGGCACCCCCCCCACCACAGCTGTACCTGCTGGTTGAGGAGGAAGCGCATCCCCGAGGTGATGAATGTGGAGAGGAACTCATACACCTTCCTGCAAGGAGGGGAGAGACCACATGAGCCCAGACACTCTGTCCTACCCCAATCCAGATCCAGGAGAAATCAATGGCCAGAGAGATGGGGAGGAGGTGGTTCAACTTTGACCTGTATTACCAGTTCTTTAATGGAGGTTTTCCAAATCCCCTCACTAGCCTGATTCTCAAGACCTCTCCTAACCCCTGCCCCCACAGCCTAATGAATTTACCCCCAGTTCTTCAAACCTGCTATAAGCATCCCCACCTCCAGATGCTTACTCGTGCTCTCCCTTCCACCCTCAATGTCCTTTTCCTGTATTTCCCTCTGTATGGGCTCAGATGCTTCCTCTTCCAGGCAGTCTTCCCAGATTACCCTCTTCTGAACCCCTGCAGTTCTCAGTTCCTCCCTCAAAGCCCTGATGACAAATGTTTTGTCCCTTCAGCTAGGCTCTGAGTTCCTTTATGAGTCCTCGGGGACTGGCGTATACTTTATTTGTTGAGTAAATAAAAACTTGACAGTATACCAACACCAGATGATAAATCCACCATCTTGTCTCTCCCACTCTCTTTGAGAGCTATCACAAAGTCCCCTTCTCAGCCCCAAACCTAAAAATTATGTTTTTATTAGTGGTAGTAAGAGCTACCAATTATTGAGAACTCAGTTCACGCCCAAGTGTGCATACTGATTCTCACAACTAGTCTTATCCGGGAAGCTAGCCGCTAATATGCCAGGTACCGTTCTAAGTATTTTTACATATATTAGCAACTAGTCTTCACAACATCTTACAAAATATTTGCTATTATCATCCTCATCTTACCAGTAAGGAAATTGAGGCGCAGTGCTTCAATGACTTGCCCAAGGTCACAGAGCAGGGAAATGAGGGTACTGAGAGTTGGACCCAGTTGGACGCAGGCTCCGAAGCCTACGCACTTTGCATTGCACTAGGCAAACGGGCAGTGAGGCTCAAAGGGGGGTGCACTGGGTTGAAGATGGGGCTTACTTGAAGGTTCCCCCGAAGGCCGCGTGCATTCTGGAGACTGAGGCCTGGCAGGAGACGTTGGACACTTTGATACGGCCAGTGGCATCCCGGGAGAGCTGCAGAGCAGTGCGGATGGACACACCCTCGGCAGAGGCATTGATATAGCCCCCATCATAGCTGCAAGGGGGTGTGGGGCAGTCAATGTCCAGCTTGGAGCTTAACCGTGTCTTCGCCACCCCCCTACCTTCACTTCTGCAGTTTACTAGGCATTCTGCCAAACCCTATACACCCTTATGAAGTGGGTATGCTTGTCCCTATTGTACAGGTGAAAATTGAGACACAGGAAGGCTAAAGGATCGTCCCCAACCCCACAGCATCCCAGCCCTCCCAAGCCACCCTCCAATCCCCAGAAGGTGCCAGGTCCTCACAAGAACCAGTAGAGAAGCTGCCTCCGGAAGCGCAGCCCCAAGGACGCGTTGCTGATTTGAAGCACCAGCTCCTGCTCCGGCTGGAAATGCAGCTCAGAGGGCGTCAGCTGCAGCTCTGTGACCTTCACCCTGCGGGAAGCCTCAGGGTCAATTTCAGGACCACGAAGAGGGAGTCCCACCCAACCACACAGGAAACTCATTCCCTCCTCTTCCAGTCCAAGCCTGGGGAAGCTGAGGGGGGTGGAATGAATTCTTCCATTTCCCCTCAAGTGCCCCCAGCCTGGATTTGGACAGCTCAGAGATGAGCTTCTCTTGACCCACGTGTTAAAAGTGAGCTTCACCCCTTCTCTTTGATGACTTATTGCTGGCACTCCCTTCCCTCCCACACCCTGTGATTGCTTGACCTGGTCTTTTCACCAAAGCCTTTGATTTTGTCTTTATCAGCTGAGCTGCATATCCCATATCTCCTATCCCCACCGTCCCAAGGAAGACTCTTGTCTCTTGTTTCCGGGGCCTCCCCCATTAGCTCCACCCCGGGCCCTAGACCCCACTCTCATCCATCGGCAAGTTTCGTGACTCCCCCTCTCCGGTGCTCTTTGGCACGCCTCAGCCCCCAAGGCTTCTGTTTTGCGGTTTAGTCCCGCCTAAATCGGCGGGCTTGGCCTTTATATTCTCCGCCCCATCCTGTTCTTGAGTCCCGCCTCCTCGATATGGCCACGCCCCTACCCCACCCACTCCGTTTCCCCGGCGCTAGGCCCCGCCCCCCGGAGTCCGAGACCCCGCCCCCCCGGGTCCCCTGCTTACTCCGAGATGTTGTAGTAGAAGTGGCCCTCCCTGCCCCGCAGGTCCGGAATGGTAATGGTCTCCAGCTCTTGTTCCAGAAAGCGCAGGCCCTCCTGCTTCACTGAGGTAGCAGCGAGACCCTTAGGTCCTGCGCCCACTACTGGGGCGACCCCTCCCTCATCGGCCCTCACCCCGCCCCGCGCCTTACCCAGCTCCAGCGCCTTGGAGGTGACGCGGATCTTGCAGCCGGAGAGCTCGGCTTGAGCGCCTGCCAGAAGCGCTACGAAAAGGGCCCCGAAGAGGGCCATGGCGAGCGGGCCTGGGGTGGGGTGGGGTCGCTGGAGTCATCAGGGCCGCTAAAACCCACTCCCCGGTTGTCCGACCAGAAGAGGACTGGCCGGATCGTTACCCTCGAAATAGCTCTTCAGGGTACTTGGAACCAATTATATTGCCTCCATTTGGCAGATGCAGAAACTGAGGCTCAGAGAGGCGATGCGACTCGCGCTTTGGCTCCCAGAGGATTTGGGGCACGGGGGAAGGAGAGGCGATATCCTCGGTTCCCCCCCGTGCACCCGCCGCGTGACGAGTTTGGACCTCCCGGGGACCAGCGCCCCCCCCCACCTCCCCTTTCCTTTAGCAGAGGGAGGGCGCGGCTTGCCTGTTACCATGGAAACGGCTGCACGCGCATTCCTGGGGGGTGGTTGCGGTCTCCCAGGCCCCGCGCCGGGGGAGTAGAGGGGGCGCCTGCCCGACCTCGGGCTCTCGGGTCTCCCGGCTCCGCCGGGTCCTAAATCCCTGCCATCGGGATTCGGCCTGATACCCCCCAAATCAGCGCCCTCCTTCATAGGATCTCTTCCCCAGCCCGGGTTCAGTAGACCATGCGGTTCAGCGAGAGCCTGGGGGTGGATGGGGACGCGCCCCAACTCACTGCGGCGGAGCTGGGGGTCGATGCGGTCACGTGGGGCGGCGGGCTGCGCAGGGGATCCCGGCGGCGGGGTCTGGCGGGCAGTGCTGTTCCAGCCGCCTTTATAATGCCGGGCCTCTCCGACCCCCCTCCTCGCTCCTGCTCTCCCCTCCTCCCTCGGGGGTTGGGAGGGGACGGGGCGGAACGCTGGCAGCCGGGAGGGCGGAGAGGGCTGTACAGAGCCCCGTGACAGGCCGGGCCGCTGTCAAGACAAGTGGGGGACCCAAGCCGGGAAGGGGGGAGGGAAGTGCAGGAATTGGCCCGCCCTATCCCAACAGTCCTTGCTTCTCTGGGACCTTGGTTCAAATTCCAAATGCCCATGTCTTCCTGTATGATCCTGAACGTGGGTCACTTCACTTGGGTCGCTGAGCCTCCGTTTCCTCATCTGGCAAAATGTGCGGAATACTTGGGACCACCCACAAAATCAATGCCCAAGACACATTTTCTTCCTTCTTTTCCACCCACAATCATCAAGATCTCTCCTTACCAGGCTTCACCAGGGGACACCCCCCCCCCACCAAATGTCCCTGTGTCACTACCTAGGGACCTAACAGGCCCAGAGACTTCTCCCACTGGGGTCCAAGCAAGAGCTGCCCACCCAGAAGCACAGGGCACAGGCTGCTGGAATCACCCCAGAGGGAGGTTTGGTGTTGCCCAGGGACTGTGGATTCTGTGTGTGTGTGAACCTTTGGAGCCAGCTTCTCGCACAGTATCTCCACCTACGGCCTGCAGTGTGTTCCCAGCTCCCAGGACCCGCACACGCTAGGTGCTTGCTACCTTTTTTGTCATCAAATGGATGAAAGCGGAAAAGAAAAGCGATAACGGCGAGCATCCACTGAACACAACTGCAGCACCAAGGCCTCACCAGGGTAAGAATACCAACATGTCCTGATTTGCCCAGGACCAGCGTGGAAAGTCACCCTTCCTAGCTTTGAAACTGAAAGTCACCCTTCCAGGGAACCCCCTCAGTCCCAGGCAAACCAGGATGGTTAGTCATCCTAGATCCCGACTGACTTACTTCATCTTCTTAACCTATCAGGTTGGCACTAGGATGGACCCACCCAGCAGGAAACCAGAGGTAAAGACTGTCCTACAGCTACTACTGGAAAACCCATGAACTGTGAAAGGGTGGGCGGTGGTGTTTATAACCCAGTAGTAGTGCTTAGATCCTTGAGTCTGACAGACCAGGATTCAAATTCTTGGAATTTGTCCAATTCTTGGACCGCTTACTGAAGCAGCTCTGAGACATCGTTTCTTCTTCCTAAAACAGAAACAATAAGGTTGCTGCAGGAGTAAATTAAATGGGCCTAGTGCATGCGCTGAGCGCGGTACATGGCTCACCATTAGTGCCCAGTAAATGATGGCTATTAAGATTAGGGGCACACACCACAAGCACATGAGACAGCAAGGGCGTGGGAGAGGAAGGAAGAAAGAGCTAAGGATATCCAGAGGAGGAAGTGCCGTAATGCCTTTGAACTTTAGTAGCCCTCACTCTTCCTGGAGACTGGCTCAAGCAGAAAATCTGGCAGTGTTAGTTTTCTTTCTTCTCACTTTCCTTTTTTTTTTTTTAAGGGTTTTATGTATTTATTTGACAGAAAGAACAAGCAGGGGGAGCAGCAGGCAGGAGAGGGAGAAGCATGCTCCCCGCTGAGCAGGGAGCCCAATGTGGGGCTCATGGGGCTCGATCCCAGGACCCTGGGAGCATGATCTGAGCCAAAGGCAGACACTTAACCAGGAGGTTCTTGTCTCCTTCACTTCACTGTCCCCACAGCAGCCCCAGTGAGCTTTAAATGTAGCTACATGATCCTGGGCCAGTGGTTTAACCTCTCTGGGCTTGTTTCCACATCTGGATTGCATGTGAGGATTAAAAAAGAGGTCATAACATTTAAAGGGCTTGATGAGCACCTGGCATTTAGGAAAGGCTCAAAAAATGTCCGCTACAGTCATCAGCATCCTTTGCCAGCATCTAGTGGCTCTCCCACCACCCTCAGAATAAACTCCTGCCTCCTTGCCCAGACTTCCAGGCACGCTACACGCATACATATCTCGTCACCCACCCTCTGTCACCCTCCTTTATTCTGCTCCGGCCACACTGGCCTTTGTACTTGCTGTCCCTCTGCTTGGAATGCTTTTCCACCTGATCTTCCGCTAGCTCCTTGCCACGTTTGTCTCAGCTCCAATGGCACTTCCTCAGCGAGGACGTCCCTGCCTACCTAGCAGTTGCTCTCAATCCCATCAGCCCGGTTTATTTGCTTTATAGATCTTGTGACTATTTAATACTGGTTTACCCGAGCATTGGTTGATGGAGACATGGTCTGTCTCCACAAGAGCTGGGATCTGGTTCCCCACTTTTCCGCATACCTCGAACAGTGCCTGAGCGGAGGAGGTCCTGGCTATTTGCTGAGTGACTAAACTGACTTGGAGCCCTCAGATGTGTCTTGGGGGGCGGGTGATTACCTACAACCCCTGGATTCTTTGGCAACTCCTGCGTCTCCTTTGTCTCAGTCCAACTGACTCTAAACACAGCCCTGGGCTGGGGGACAAGATGTACTCACTGGCCTTGATTCCAGGGACTTGGCCTGTCAGCCCGACCTTCTCCATCACATGGGTTTCCCCTTTCTCCCAGAGCTTGTGCCCCCAAACCTCACACTTCAGTGATACTGGCAGGTGGGCAGCCCAGGAGGGTCGTTGGCAACCTTCCCGAGTCCTCAACACTTGACTTGAGGGATGAAGAGATCAGAAGCCCCAAGTCCCTTTCCACTTTCACTCCTGGCTTTGAAGAGGGAAGGAGGGACTTCCCAGCACTCAAAGGGACAGGAAAGAAATGCTTTTCTAGCCTCTACTATGCACCCGGCACAGCAATATTGTTAAACCGCGAGGAGAGCAAAGCATAAATTAAGCGCTTTGGAATCAGACAGACCTGGTTCAAATCCTGCTTCTGTCATTTTCTAGAGCAGAGGTCAGAGAGCTGTTCCTGTAAAAGGTCAAATAAGATAGTACATATTTTAGGGTTTGCTGGCTCTGTGGTCTCTGTCACAGCTGTTCAAATTCTACCATTGCAGCTATAAACAAGACTTAAACGAACAGAGCGCTCGCTGGATTCAGCCCATGGGCTGTAGTTTGCCAACCCCTGTTCTAGAGTAAATTAAAAAGTAAATCTCTTTAAGAGCCACAGTTTCTACGTCTGTAAGGTGGGGATGATCTCGTATCTGCCTACTTCTCTGGGTGGGAGATTTTAAATAAAGTATATAGAGTGCTGGGGCACCTGGGTGGCTCAGTCGGTTAAGCGGCTGACTCTTGATTTTGACTCAGGTCATGATCTCAGGGTCTTGGGATTGAGGCCCACGTCTGGCTCTGCGCTTAGTGGGGAATCTACTTCAGGATTCTCTCTCTCTCTCCCTCTGCCCCTCGCCCACTCACTCTCTCTAAAATAAATAAATAAGTCTTTTTTTTGTTTTGTTTTTAAAGTATATGGGACACCTGGATGGCTCAGAGAGTTAAGCATCTGACTTCGACTCAGGTCATGATCTCAGGGTCCTGGGATCAAGCCCCTCCTCAGGCTCCCCGCTGGGCCAGGAGGTTTGCTTGTCCCTCTGCCCCTCCCTGGCTCATGCGTGCCCGCTCTCTCTCTCTCTCAAATTAAAAATTAAAAAAATCTTTAAGGGGCGCCTGGGTGGCACAGCGGTTAAGCGTCTGCCTTCGGCTCAGGGCGTGATCCCGGCGTTGTGGGATCGAGCCCCACATCAGGCTCTTCCGCTATGAGCCTGCTTCTTCCTCTCCCACTCCCCCTGCTTGTGTTCCCTCTCTCGCTGGCTGTCTCTACCTCTGTCAAATAAATAAATAAAATCTTAAAAAAAAAAAAAGAAACTTTAAAAAAAAAATAAAAAAATCTTTAAGAAAAAGTATATAAAGTGCTGAACCTAGTACTTGGCCCACTAAAGGGCTCAACAAATGTCTCTGGTTATTAGTATTAACCAGTTGTTCAACAAACAAAAAGTGCTTTCTAGATACTAACTCACTTAAAACTCATACCGTCCTCTAAGACAGGTATCATAAACCCATTTTATGGATGAGGAAGTAGAGACCCGAAGAGGTTAAGGAACTTGCTCAAGGGGCGCCTGGGTGGCACAGCGGTTAAGCATCTGCCTTCGGCTCAGGGCGTGATCCCGGCGTTGTGGGATCGAGCCCCACATCAGGCTCCTCCGCTATGAGCCTGCTTCTTCCTCTCCCACTCCCCCTGCTTGTGTTCCCTCTCTCGCTGGCTGTCTCTATCTCTGTCAAATAAATAAATAAAATCTTTAAAAAAAAAAAAAAAGGAACTTGCTCAAGTCAGTCTGGCTCCGGAGCCCTTGCTCTTAACCACGCCATTCAATTATGTCTCTTTTTAAATGACCCCGTTTAATCCTCGCAGCAGTGCCTTGAGATAGCTGTCGTTGCCCCTGTTTTGCAGACTGGCAGACTGAGGTAGAGCGGGAGGAAGTAACTGGTGCAAGTAAGTAAACACAGCCTCCACTGACCACAGGACACCAAGTTGGATTTCTGCCCAAGATGTCAACATGCGTAGCCTGGCTTCCCCCTCCCTCACCCCATCTCCAGCTGTGTTTTCTTTGGATCCTTGTATGGCTTGGCGAAGCTGCATCAGCCCACCTCTCCTCCTGACCCCCCAGGCGCATCCAAGCTGCCCCTCAGGAAGTGAACCCTCTCCCTCTCCCTGCAGTGTATGGAGGGGCCTGTGCTGGTCCCCGTGGGTGTGCCTGGGAACGTGTGACAGGGGGAGTAGTTGGAATGAGGGAAGAGGTATGTGTGGGGGGCAGATGTCAGACCAGGAGACTCTGATCACATCTCCCCAACCAGGCAGAATGACCACACATGGCAGGGGCCAGACCTTTACCAAATGGAGATAAGAGAAACACAGGACAGGGGCTTCCTGAGTTCAACCAGGACAGAGCGGCTGACTGCCTTTCTGTGGCTTCTCAAACTTGTACACTTGGCTTTTTTGTTTCTCCTTTTCTTTCCCGTTCTCTCCTTGAAGACCAGCTCCTTTTTCTGTGGATGGAGCCGGCCACCTGGCCCCCGAAGGATCTTCCAGGTTTCAAAATCAAGGACTCCAGTGCTTCTCATGGGGTGTTGCTCCCCGGCTCCCAGGTCCTGTGCACCCCTGTCCCTGGTACATCTCCACCAACTTGGCCTCGAGCAGCCTACTTGTCCTCTGACTTCTCTCCTCTTCTTCGCGTTCACTCCCCCTCCCAGCTTCCAGGCCTCTTGCAGCCTCTAGCTGACTCTGACTCATGGGGGCCTCTTTCGTGATGGTTCTCTAAACCTCCCGTCCCTGCTTTCCTTAGTGCTCAGCTTGGGGTTCCCAGCTGCTCACTGCTTTGAGGAAGGGGTGGAAGATGTGTTCAGTGCTGCCTAGATGTCTGGAGTTCATAAGCCAAAAATAGAAATTTCCACGTAACTGAAGGGAGGGGGCGGCGAGCGGCAGTGACTTTTCCCTCTGATGATGAGGATGGGTCACCGTCTTCAGGCTATGCTCGTCTCTTTGCAGGCCTTTCCAAAGAGTGCGAGAAGCACCCCAACATTGCAGCATCCTGACTTTTTCCGAGATGCTCTGCTGCCGCAGTCTCTGAGGGCCCAACCTTCCCTCAGCCGGGAGCCAAGAGGACATCAACAGCCCTCCGGCCTCCCTCTCCGCTGCCACCCAGCTTGCGCCATATTTCAGCACGATCCCCACTCTGGTACCAAATTCTGCTGCTCTCCCAGGCTTCTCATCTCAGATCACGGGCCCATGCTCACCCAGATGCTCGAAGCTCACCCAGAAGCAGGGGAGTTATCCTTGCATCTCGTACTTCCTGAAAGCTCATGCCAGGAGATCCTGCTGTCCCGAACTCCAGAAGGTGCTTCCCCCCCGCCCCCCACGCACACTTCTCCATTTGCACCAACGCTAGTCCGGGCTATTCTTTTACCTGGACAACTAGTCTCGTGTCCCTGCCTCTAGCCATCTTGCACCATTACAGTGATGTTGAAAAAGTACAAACAGTAGTATTTTACTACCCTGTTCGAAACCCTTGTTCACTCCCTATCACACACAAAATAAGACCTGGACTCTGGCCACGAGCCCGGAAGGACTCCAGGCCACCTAGCTCCTGCCTGCCTTCCACTCCAACTATCTTCCACCACCGCCGGACCACCAACTCACTCAGCCTCAAGCTTGCCATTGATCCTTCCCTCCACCGGATGCACCTTTGCAGACAGGCTTTGCGTGGTTAGCTTCCTTCATTCACTCGTGTCTCTCGAGGACCCCTCCCCAACACCTCCTGTCACTCTGCTTCATTCTCTATTGGCTGTTTCTTCCAGCAAACTGTGAGCCCCATGGTGGCAGGAGCCTGACACTCATGGCTGTGTCCCCAGGGCCCAGCACAGGGTCCGGTACATAGAGCGTGGGTCGTTATTACCATCTACTGACCCTTCAAAAGGAGGAGATCTTATCACGGACTGAGCAGTGCCGGCCTAATCTCCCCCTGAGCCTCTAAACTCCCTATGCTTCCTGCTGGCACCCCCCTTCTCCTTCCATCTTTCTGGGGTTATCTGGAGCTGGTCTGCAGCCAGGAATGCCATACTTTACTAATCTCTTCAGAGGCCTGAACAATCCCTAAAGTCACGGGGGGGTGGGGGTGCTCCCTCAGGATCTCAGCTGGCTGTGCAGATATCAGGGCTCCCTGATCCAAGCCACTCCCAGGCCCTTTCACCTCACCTTCCAACAGGCCGGGCTGCTCTGGGACTTCATGTGCCTTCTTGGGAGGCAAGCGCCTCTGTTTCCTGGTGTGGGAGAGGCTGCTAGTCAGCCTGAGGTCCCTCTCACTGCCCCAGAGGCCGGAACTTCAGGCCTAAAGTGAGATCACTGGTTCTCAACCCTTCTGCACACTAGTAGCTTTTTAAATAGGGAGGGTTTTGCTTTTGCTTTGTTATGTTTTGAATACTTATGGCTGGCCCCAAACCCTGAGACTCTGATTTTTTTTTTTTTAAGTAGGCTCCATACCCAGCATGGAGCCCAACATGGGGCTTGAACTCACAACCCTGAGATCAAGACCTGAGCTGAGATCAAGAGTCGGACACTTAACCGACTGAGCCACCCAGGTGCCCCTCTGATGATTTTTTTTTTAAAAGATTTTTTTTTTATTTATTTATTTATCTGACAGAGATAGAGACAGTCAGCGAGAGAAGGAACACAAACAGGGGGAGTGGGAGAGGAAGAAGCAGGCTCATAGCAGAGGAGCCTGATGTGGGGCTCGATCCCACAACGCTGGGATCACGCCCTGAGCCGAAGGCAGACGCTTAACCGCTGTGCCACCCAGGCGCCCCTGATGATTTTTTTTTTAAGTCATCTCTGTGCCCAGCGTGGGGTTCAAGTCATGACCCTGACATCCAGAGTCACACACTCTACAGACTGAGCCAGCCGGGCACCCCGCAAAACTCTGATTTAATTGGTTTGGGCTGAAGCCCAGGCATCAGTGGGTGTTTTTTAAAAAGTTCCTCAATAGGATATAGATAGAAATTCAATAGAAAAAGATTGATAGTAACAAGCATTGGCAAGCACGTGGAGAAATGAGACCCTTCACGCGCTGCTGGTAGGGACGTAACATAGCACAGTGCTTTGTCAGTTTCTTATAAAGTTAAATACACATTTACTACATACACAGGGATTCCACGTCTAGGCGTCCACTCTGCAGATAGGAAAACAAATGTTCACACAAACACTTGCAAGCAGATGTTCATGGCAGCACCATTCCTAACAGCCAAAAGGTGGAAACAACGCAAACGTCTAGGAGCTGGTAAACAGACCCACAGAACGTGGCAGATCTGTGCGTGGAGGACTCTTCGGCGGGGGAAGAGGCTGAACCACTGATCGGTGCCACAACATAGCTGAGTCTCAAAACCACGGCGCAAAGTGAAGGGGCCGAGGTCGAGACTGCGTACTGTATGATTCCGTTTATGTGAAAGGTCCAGAAAAGGCAACTCTATAGAGAAAGAAAGCAGAGTAGTGGTTACCCGGGTCTGGGGCGTGGGAAGACAGGGTGAGGGCAAACAGTCACGAGAGCTCTTTTTTGGGGTGACGGAACTGTTCTAAAACTGAGTTGTGATGGCTGCACGGCTGTGTACATTTACCCAAATCATTGAATTGTACATTTGAAACAGGTGACTCTGGCAGCAGATTAAAAATGATACCCCAAGTTTTTCCCGCCAGGGTTGAGATCTCTGGGTTAGAAGCCAAGCGTCCTAGGAACCCCTCAGCTGGGACCCAGGCTCAGTTGGCGTGCTCCCCCTCCCCCCTCTCTAGGTCAAAGCTTCCTCTGATCTCAGATGTTCACGAAGCTGCCAGCTGTCACCCTGGCTTCTTGTTTGGAGAAGTCTGGCCTTCATTTTGCAGAATCAGCTCATAGGAGTGTAAACATCCCGGT
The DNA here is from genome assembly GCF_002007445.2 of Ailuropoda melanoleuca. Taxonomy (NCBI): domain Eukaryota; kingdom Metazoa; phylum Chordata; class Mammalia; order Carnivora; family Ursidae; genus Ailuropoda; species Ailuropoda melanoleuca. The sequence goes on along the minus strand of NC_048230.1, from coordinate 59,718,130 downwards.
TTGTGGCCACTCTGCCCAAAGTAGTAAGAACAAGCATCAGAAAGAATGGGGGGGGAGGATGAAGGCGCCCCCCACCCCTATCCTGAGATGACCCAGACACCACCTGGAGATGCCGGGTGTTCACCCAGAACAGGGACTGAATTTGGGGTCCAGGACCCTGGCTTGACCTGCACCTTCCCCGTTGCCTGGCAGTGCTCAGGCTGCCGAGCGCCCCCAACACGCCCTTGCCACCCCTCTAGGCCTCGGCACGGGCTGTATCCTTGCCCACCTGGAAAGTCCTATCCTTCCGGCCAGAGTCAGCTCATTGCCATCTCTTCTGAAGCCTTCTCTTTTGCAGGGCCACCGTCCTAGTCAGCCCAGCAGAACCCTTATCTCCCTGTAGCAAAGGGTTTATTTATGTGTCTGCCTCCCCGCCTCCTCTGTGAGCAGGCCGAGGACAAGGAGTCTGTCTGATTTATCTCTGGTTCTCAAGGTTCTGGGGCAGGCCCCACCACATACTGGGCCCAGCCGAAGGAAGAAAAGGAGGGGAGTGGGACACCACATCAGACACTTAAAGGACCAGGAAGACCAGAGGAAATGCCCCACTCCCCTCGTCTATTCTTGGCCTAAATGGCTTCTCTCATCTGGCCCCAGAATGGCCAGAGAGCCACTCCCAGGGGAAACCACAGTTTGGGGTGGAAGACTTTCTTCTGCAGCTTCCCTGGGGCCAGGCCCACTGGCCTTGGAAACTGCCTTAGTGTTATTTAAACTGTGGAAAAGAGGCTACGGGCAGCTCTGGCCGGACCTGGGTGGGGGCAGCCTGGATCAGGATCACGCTGGAGCCTCCCTTCCCGACCACCAGGACCTCAGGGGTTGAGATGTGAGGTTCCCTCTCAGCAGCTTCCTGCTACAGTGGCAAAGAACAGGGGGTGAAGGTATGTGGCAGCCGGAGCCTGTATGTTTATGTTTCTGCTTTCATATGGAGACTGGGCTTTGTCCTGAGTTGAGGCTGAGGTCCTCAGAGGCTCTGCCAGCAGGCTTCCAGCCAGGAATGGAGGAGCTCTGCTTATCTCAACCATCTCTCCCAACTCGTGAGGTTTCTTACTTTGGAAAAGTTGATGGAGTGCTTGAAAGCCCCAGGATCTTTGCTTGACCTGCCCATCCCTATCTTGGGAGTCGAGGACTCCGGGCTGCTGGCAGGGACTCGGCCACGGCCTGCGCCTCATGCTTTTCTTGGCATCTCAAAGGGCGCTGCCTTGGTGTGCCCACCACAGAAACCAGAGCCTGGAATAGAAAGAGGGATACCTGGAAAAAGTCACCCAGGCTGCCACCCAGTGTGGTCTGTCCATGGTCAACAAATATTTACAGAGGGTTAGGCACAGCACTGGGTATGGGGGCCACAGATGTGAACAAGCCCCAGCCCCACCCTTAAGCAGTCCACTGAGCACAGAAGAGGGGGCCTGACCTAGCCTGGGTGAAGGTAAGTTCAGGGAAGGCTGCCTGGTGGAGGTGACATCTAAAGTAAGCCTTGAAGAGGGCACCGGACGGCTCAGTCAGTTAAGCATCCGACTCTTGGTTTTGGCTCTGGTCATGATCTCAGGGTTGTGAGACCGAGCCCCACATCAGGCTCTGCGCTCAGCAGGGAGTCTGCTTGAGATTCTCTCTTCTTCTCCTTCTGCCCCTACCCCCTATCCCCCAACTCTCAAATAAAAAATAAATAAAATTTTAAAGTAAGACTTGAAGGCTGAATGAGTCCAATTGGGGAGGAAGAGTGAGAGCAAATGGCATATGCAAGGCCCAAGGTCAAAGAGAACCTGGTATCTTTGGGGAAATGACACGTAGTTCAAGACGGCTCGGGCCTGATGAAGGAGAGGCGGTTTGAAGGTCTGGATCATGAGTAACATGAATGTATGTAAAGTGCTTGGCACAGCCCATGCTAAATGCTCTGCATGGTAGCTCTCATTATAATTATGACCTTGTAAACCAACTAAAGGGTTTGGGACTTCACCCTGCAGTCATTGGGGAGATATTCACGGATTTTTAAGCTCAGGGCAACTTGATCAGATTTGCCATACATATGACCAGATTTAAAAAAATCTCTGTGACTTCAGGGGGATTATGGACTAGGACAGAAGCAAGGCTGGAGGACAGGAAGAGCAGTTTGGAGACTGGACTTGCTATTCACTTGTTCATTCAAATATTTACATAATCAATGGACTAACTCATTGTTTATTTAAACATGATTATTTTGTTATTATTATTATCCATAATAATTCAGGAAGGAGGTTAATAATAGTAATAATTCAGGAGGGGCTTCAAATATCTCCCAACAGTGGAATCGATAAATACGCATTGGAAGACCAAATACAGCAATGAAAATGAACTATAGCTACATGCAACAACATAAATGGGGTTTTTAAAATGTTTTTTTATTATATTATGTTAGTCACCATGCAGTACACATAAATGGGTTTTGCAAGTGCAAGGCTGAGCCAAAGAAGGCCGGTACAGCATAGGACAGTATAACTCCGTTTGTATACAGTTCAAGGAACAGGCCAAATGAAACAATGTAACTACAGTGTTTAGGGATACATGCTTGAGTAGTAAAACTATACAAGCCAAGAACTGATGCTCACAAACTTAGTGGTGATTACGCTGTGCTTGAGGTTACTTTGACCTGAGTGATGTTCACCTGGGTCTGCGCTCTGTGACGGATCACAGAGGCTCACATTTCCATTTTGAGCACTTTTCTGGATGTGTGCTCTTTTTAACAGGAAGGAGGTTTTAAAAATAATGGGGCTTGCTCTACGGTAGTAGGAAAGGGGATGGGGAGAAGAGGCTGGTTTTGACTGTATGTAGAAAATAAGGAGAGGGGGATGTGAGGAGTGCATTGGGAGGAACCAGTCTGGGGGGGGCAGACGAAGGCGAAAAGCAGTGTTTAACACTGTGAGTCCGAAGTGGAGCTGTCCGGGACCCGCTGTGTGGGTTCAGCCAAGTCACTTCCCTAAAGTCCAGACTCCCATCCCCACAAGAGAGGGAAGCAGTGTGGTTTCCTGGTGTCAGCTTTGGATTTTGATGCTGGGAACCCTGATCTCAAGACCCCAGTTCTAATACTTCGTACAATTACTTGACCCCTGACCCTTCCCCGCAGCCTCGGGTTACCCGTGGGTCAACTTGAGATAATCATTTCTCCTCTCAGAGTTCTTGGAGAGGATTACATGGTAAAATAGGAAGAGGCACTCGGGATGGGAGCCTCTGAGCAACAACTGAAAAGATACTTTGAAAGCATAAGAGAGGAACAGACCGCAGTGACTATATGGTGTTCACACTCCAGTGTCAATAAGAACTAGACAGGGAGCTCGCAAAACTGGGCATTCTGTAAGTCTGGAGTGACCATATAATTTATTGTCCAAACCAGGGCACTTTTGAGAAAGGAGGCAATATTACTAATTATGCCAGGACAGCAGACATAATCAAGACTGTCCCAGGGAGAGCAGAACATGTTGGTCCCTCGTGTAGGTGTGAGGTGGGGACCAGGCACCTGATCTCCTATTAAGCTTCCCGAGTGAACAGAATGCTCTGTGAGGGCAGGACTGGCTTCACCTACCTCATTGGGCAGGTGTATTTTTGGAGGGCTCGAAACTCCGCGGAGCGATCCTCATGACCCTGCGAGGCGGTACTAGCTAACGTTTACTAAATGCCAGGTACCACATGTGCTGAGTACTTCACAGGCGTCAGCCCAGTTAATTCTCACCAAACCTTTAGGAGGCAGGCGGACTTAGCTTCCATTAGAGGAAACTAAAGCTTAAAGAGGTGGAACAACTCCCTCAAGGCCACACACCTGGGATGGAGGAGCAGGGTTCGAAACCGAGCCGGACTGATGAATACCCTAGTTCGTACGACTGCCTCCGGCTTTGTTGACACTCCCCCAAGCCCAGCCGGCTACACGGGGCCAGGCACCACGGACGGCGGAGGCTGCTGCCCAGCTCGGGTACCTGCAGCCTCTGGCTCCGCTCGGGAAGCGCCAGGCCAACAGCAGGTGGCAACCTTGCGTTCCTCTCAAGCTACTGTGGAGTCCAAAGGTTTCCTAAGGCGGCACGAGGGAGGTGGAGCTAGCGAGCCGGCCCGCCCCCACCCAAGAAGCAGGCGGGGAGCCGGCAGTGGGGTACCTAGCAACGGCATCTCCTGCTGGGGCTAACTTTTGTTGCCGGTCTGAGCGCTCAGTGGGGCTTAGCACCGCAACTAGTAGCCATAGGTATGTCAGTGCTGGGAGAGCCCCTCTGATGCATTTAGTTAATTTCCTAAATTTGCCAAAGCCCTTTTTTATGTCTCCCACGGCTGTTTTTGAGTTTCTTCTACTCTCTTGAGCACTTGTAACTTACGTAGCCTCACAGTGGGGGAAGGTTCGATTTGCATGCACCCTGGACATGGAAAATGGCCGGAAAACATTCCTGACAGAGGCCCAGAGAGGGCAAGCGACTGGACGTTTAAGTGGCAGAGCCCCGCCGGAGCTAGGACCCAGGTCCCTGCTACGCCCAGAGCAGCGTCACCACAACTCCGCCCCCGGGTCGGCGCCTTTGCCGAGCGCCCGTAGGTTCCCAGCCCGCCCCGCGCCCCCCGGTGCGCACTCTCAGTCCGGCCCAGGCGGTGCACCTCCCACCCAGGTTCTCCAGCCCCGGCAGCTGTGCTCGCGGGGGGGAAACTGAGGCAGGGAGCGTGCTTGTGAGCTCGTTCCTTCCTTAGTCCACACCCCCACAAACTGCGAAGCTCCCGTGCCCTCCTGAGACCCGCAAGGAGCAACAGAGAAGCACGGGAGGAAGGGGAGGGGGCCGAAAGCAAGCAGGGTCTGTAGAGTCGGCCTGTCCTGCCACACTCAAGATGGCGGCTCGGCAGCGGCGAGGTCCCTCAGAGGCGGTACCAGCGCATGCGCAGCGCGGAGTCCCGGCCCGGGACACAAGATGGCGGCAGCGGCGCTGGGGAGGGCGAGGCGGAGGCGGCAAAACAGGAGGTCTAGCAGAACGTGTAGCCGCGTCCCCTCGAGTCCGCTCCGGGCAGGTAAGAGCCCCAGGAAGCCATGGTCCCGCCGCGAGCCGCTCCGGGGTCCGGGGATCCGAAGCCGGGCAGCGCTGCCCCTCCGGCGCTTTCCGCTCGGGGCCACCGCTTGCCCTGTCTCTGCCGCCGCCGCCATCTTAGGCCCGCGGGTGGGTGGCCGGGCCGGTGGCTTGGGTGAGGGAGGTGGGCCCGGAGAGCGCGGGCGGAGCGGCCTCTGGGGCCCCTCCGCTGCTGCCGCCGCCACCGCCTTTGTGTCGGGCTCCGACTCTGAGTCGCCTCAGCCCGGGGGCGGGAGCGCGCGGTGGGGCGGGGGGCGGAGCCCGGGAGATGGGCCGGCGCGCGCGCGCCAAACAGCCCGCCCCCGCTGGGGTTGGGGGGAGGGGAAGGTGTGCGCGCGCTCGGGTGGGGGGAGCCCCCTCCTTGAGCGGCCCCCGCGCCTGCGCATTTTGCAAGCCCTTTGACTCCGCCCTCCTGATTCAGAGGTTCCTGATTGGTGCGTTACTGAGATGGTCCCGCCCCATCTTTCTCCAATCTCGTAACCGGGTTCTTTTCCTTCTGGTGGGTTCCTCGGGTTGCGCAGATACAGTTGTTTATTAAGCTGGTCCGCGCTGTCAGACTGCGGTATGCGTGGGGGCCGGGGAGCCTTTGGATAAATAAAAACACTATCTTAATAATAGAGTTATTTCTTACTTAAAGTGTACAATACGCTAGGCTCTACGTATAGAGACCTCAGAGGTCGAATGATTCCTGTTTGTAAGTCGGAAAGCGGCTGAAGGACCTGGACCTCGGGTCTGCCCAAACCCAGGGCGGGTTCTTCGGCCGCCGACCTGCTGCTTCCAATTCAACTGGGAAATTAAAAAAACTCTTTTGATCGTAAAAAATTGGTAAAGGTTTGAAGCGGTGTTAAAGTTGTTATCCCGTTTCCCAGTCCCACCTTTTGGGATGCGTTTAAAAAGTACAAATTGTTGTGTATTTCCCCTCCCCATTCCTGACTCCTAGGACGTGAAGTGAGGGCCAGGAATCTGAATTATTTGACAAGCCCTCGTGATGCGCAGTCGGCTTTGAAAACACTGCACTGTCCCCATTTGGCCTCTAAGCTGTGCTGTTCTTGCTCCCTCTGCGTAGTTCAGCTACGTGGTGCATCAGTGTCACACGATATTTGTTGGGGAAACTGTCAATAAAGATGAACGTGCTGTGTTACATAATGCATTGCATGTATGATTATTGTGGTTTTAAAAGATTGATTCAAGGAAGTGTGTTTTTCGCTCACTGTGGGTGGCTTGGGAGCGTGCCCTGGAGCTGTGATATGTACGGTTGGCCCTTGAACAACACAGCGGTTAGGGGCACCGATCCCGGCACAATTGGAAATCCCAGTAGAACTTTCAACTCCCCACAACTTTACTAATAGCCTGCTGTTGACCGGAAGCCTTACTGGTAACATAGTGGATGAACATGGGTTTCGTATATTATGTGTATTATACAGTGTATTGTTACAATAAAGTCACAAAGGGAAAAGAAAATGTTACTAAGGAAATCATAAGCAAGTGTAAATACGTTTATAATAGCACATTGGATTGAAAAAACTGCCTGTAAGTGGACCCACGCGGGTCAGACCTGTGTTGTTCAAGGGCCAAATGGTATGTTCACTCTTCTCTTGTCTTAGGGCTATTTTGGTTGATAGAAGCAGCTACTCAATTTGTGGGGTCCAGTGCGCAAAATGAAAACACGGGCCCCCTTATTAAAAATGTATTAAAAACTTCGAGACAGGGGCGCCTGGGTGGCACAGCGGTTGAGCTTCTGCCTTCGGCTCGGGGCGTGATCCTGGCGTTATGGGATCGAGCCCCACATCAGGGTCCTCTGCTGTGAGCCTGCTTCTTCCTCTCCCACTCCCCCTGCTTGTGTTCCCTCTCTCGCTGGCTGTCTCTATCTCTGTCAAATAAATAAATAAAAAAGAAAAAAAAAAAAACTTCGAGACAGCAACTGTAGAGCATGAAACCAGGCTTAGGCCCCTCCTCAACATGGGGCCCGTGTGACCGCAAGCTGCAAGTCCGTGAAGGTGAACCTTTTGGTTTGCAAAGTTTGAGAAGTATCATTTTCGTCCCTTAAATCCCCAGGTCTCCCACAGTGTCCCCCGCCCTGTCCTGGGGGCTCCCGACTTGCTCTGTGTCGCTGCCATCTTGCTGTTGTCCCTGCACTGCAGCATTTCACAGGTCCGTGACTCTTTCTTCTTCTGTTTGCTCTGCAGTTGCTGATGCAAGGAATTCCCTGGGCCCCCGTCCACTCCACTGCTGACCAGCCCACCCACCTGTGCTGAGCCTTCCTGCAGGCCTCCCCCCTGCTGCTGTGGGACCCTGTGACGTGGGGGTCCATCCGGTCGGAGAAGAAAACCCTCTCATGCTAGCGTTGCAGACCCCAGAGGGTGAGAAAAAGAGGGACCTTTTTCAGGCTTGAGACGTATGGGCTCAGCCCCAAGGCACCGGGAATCCCTCCTCCCCAGAGAATCAAGCTTTTTCTCCCCTCGGTTAGTGGTTCCGAACCTTTCTGTTATAACGGCCCCCTTTGGTTGTATGTATGTCCTCTTGCTCTGTGCATTTTTTACTACCAAACTGTACCAACAAAGTAACCGTTCACTTTTCCCTTTCCAAATTAATGAAGACATCTATGACTGAGTGTACAAATAAAATTAATGTCCCAGTGATTCCTATGATGTTGTCAACAGCCAATCAGAACTTCTGATCATCATGAGATAATCAGTGTGACCACAATGAGTTGATAAAATTTCAGCAAGCAAAGATAACTGATGTTTCAACATGCCTTTGTGCTCTTTTTGTGGGTAAATGATTTCTTTGGGTGCTGTGACATATTGAGAACAACTTTGGGATCACCCGTCCAATCTCAGTTGGGCCCCTAGGAGTGAACAGCCAGGTCGGGAATCACTGGCCATCGAGGCTTGTGCTGGATGTGTTTTGGGTGCGGGTCATGGGGAATACAAATCTGAAGGAGCTGACCTGCTTCCTGGTACTTAAAGTTCATTTTCACCTGAGGATTAGGAAGGACTGAATTAGATATTTCTTCTCAGTCCCTCTGGTTTCTTTAGCAACAAATTGTTTCCTGTCCTGAAGCACAGAATGAGGCAGCCACTTAGATGCCATGTCCCCTCCGGGCCGCACTCTGCTCCAGTTAGGTTTCATTGGATAGGGACAGGAAAGAGGAGGATTTACTGTTCTTTTTTGTGGGAATAGCTTCTCAAGGGCAGACCCTATTCTGTCTTCTCTGCCACTCCGTGCTTTGTAAATATTTGCAGATTGAATAGAGTTCCTATTGGGTCCAGGTACCCTGCTGAGCACTGGAGAGATGAACTGGACTTAGTTCTTCTGACCATCTGATGGGTAGACAAACCCAGCTGATAGGACTGAGTGCCACAGTGGAGGTTTTCTTGGCCCTGCGGAGGGGCTCTGACCACCTCCCTTGGGGGTGGGGGTGGAGTCCAGGAACGCTTCCTGGAGCGTGTCAATGTCCTGACAAGTGAGGCCGAGAATTGGGGAGAGTATGTCGGGCAGAAGGAACAACAGGAGTGCACCCATTTTACAGTAGAGGGAACTGCAACTTAGATCCCAGGGTTCCTCTGGTACCACACTGGCCCTCCAGGGACAGGACTAGATTGATTTCTTCATGTCTCCAAGTGGTCAATGGAGCCCTCAGTGGATTGTAATTGGTGGGTGAGGGGTGGAGCTGACCTCCATGCCCTGCTGGCCTGACACCCTTCGGTCCTCTGTGTGGCAGGTCCGGTGTGGGTGCTGAGATGGCCAATGAGAATCACGGCAGTCCCCGGGAGGAAGCGTCCCTGCTGAGTCACTCCCCGGGCACCTCCAACCAGAGCCAGCCCTGTTCTCCAAAGCCCATCCGCCTGGTGCAGGACCTCCCAGGTACTGGCGAGGGGCAGGGTAGGGTGGCGGGTAGGAAGGATGCCTCAGGAGCAGCCCTGACCCCAGCTGGGTTCCGTGCTTGTTTGCAGAGGAGCTGGTGCATGCGGGCTGGGAGAAGTGCTGGAGCCGGAGGGAGAACCGTCCCTACTACTTCAACCGATTCACCAACCAGTCCCTGTGGGAGATGCCCGTGCTGGGCCAGCATGACGTGATCGTGAGTGCCAGCCCAGGGCAGGGCTCCAGAGCAGCTTCTAGCATCTGGGCCTTCCCCAAATCTATCTTGAGCAGCTATTATGCGCCTAACTCCGTCTCGGGACCTGGGGATACAATGACACGCACGTGGAACCTACACTCGAATAGGGGAGATTGACACATAAAGAGATGATTGTAATTGTGATACTGAACTTGAACTCCTTGTTGGGTACTGTGCCTGTGGTGCAGTTGTGAGCAACTGGTCCTGCCCTTGTACTCTCGGGGGGGCCCGCGGTGCACTGAGGAGCCCGCAGGATTGCAGTGTGGCACGTGCATGAAGACTAGTGTTAGGCTACACCAGGGACCCTGGTCCGCTCGCGGGGAGGGAACAGGGAATGCTTCTCCTTGAATTAGCATTTAAGGTGACAAAGTTAGTGAAGTGAAAGTTGTCAGAGGGGAGAAGCAGTTTCTAGGAACGGAAATGTCCATGTGAGGGCTGCCGTCTGGCAGGAACGGGCATTTCGATCCTTATCAGGTGGGGTGACTTTCCTCACTGGGCATAATCAAGCCAATTGACACCCCCATTTTGCGGATGAAGACACTGAGGGTCAGAGATGGGAAAGGACTGGCCTATGACCTCGAGCCAGTAAGCGGCAGAGCTGAACTCGAACCCAATGTGATTTAAGGGCCACCCTGCCTACCATCCCTCATTCTCGGGGTCACCAAAGGAATTTCATCCACAGGGCTTGAGTTTTTTCCTTTATTCCTCTCATTCTCGTGTTTAAGGAGGAGAAATTAACATGTACAGAGGGTTCCTCTCATGCCAGATGTCCTATTAAACTGGTCGTATTCATGGACTCATTGAATCATCTTCCCAACAGGAGGTTGGGTCTGTTTAGCCATTTTGAAGGCGAGGAAATTAGGAAGGGACGGTGCTCTCCCAAGGTCACACGGTTGCAAGAGGCAGGCAGGAGTGGAGCCCAACGTTCTTTCTGCATCCCAGCCCCCTTTGCTCTTTTCGGAGCAGTAGGAGCAGGGGGCAGGAGGGCATCAGGATTTTATATTACTGGGACTCCTAAGCCACTGCCCCCCATTGCAACTCTGCTGGTCTCCCTCCACCAGTCGGACCCTTTGGGGCTGAATGCGACCCCACTGCCCCAAGACTCAAGCTTGGTGGAAACCCCCCCGGCCGAGAACAAGCCCCGAAAGCGGCAGCTCTCGGAAGAGCAGCCAAGCGGCAATGGCGTGAAGAAGCCCAAGGTGAGTGTCTGCGGGCTGTGAGGACGTGGCTGGTAAGCGGCTGCCCCAGGTGGGCAGCCAGCAGGTTCCCAGCAAGGGCTGGGCAGTGGCAGCTTGGTCAGGAGAGGGCCTGGGGCACAGCTCTCCAGCTGCGCTGGTGCAGTAGCCGTAGGCCAGCTCTCCTGACCCTGGTGCCTTTTGCTTTTTTGCTCTAGATTGAAATCCCCATGACACCCACAGGCCCATCGGTGCCTAGCTCCCCCAGTATCCCAGGAACCCCAACGCTGAAGATGTGGGGGACATCCCCTGAAGATAAACAGCAGGCAGCTCTCCTCCGACCCACCGAGTGAGTCCCCCGCTGATTGGCTTTGGGCCATCCATCCTCGATGCCGCCCGGGACCGTGGGGTGCGGTGGCAGGCCGGGCACCCCTCCTCCCTTTCCTCTACTTTCCTCTTTGCTCCTTTTTGTGCCCCAAGGGTGTACTGGGATCTGGACATCCAGACCAATGCTGTCATCAAGCACCGGGGCCCTTCAGAGGTGCTGCCCCCGCACCCCGAGGTGGAGCTGCTTCGCTCCCAGCTCATCCTCAAGCTCCGGCAGCACTACCGGGAGCTGTGCCAACAGCGAGAGGGTAACTGCCTCCGGGGCCTTGGGACCCTTGTTTCCATCCCCCCTCCCCCCAGCCAGGAGCTGGGCTTGAGCGCCTGGGCGGGGGAATGGCGCAGTGGAGCCTAGCGGTTGAGAGCGTGGGCTGTGCAGGGGGCAGGCCTGCTGGACCCGAGCTTCACTAACTGCTCACAGAAAGGCTGGCATCAGTAACCGCAGAAGCCATCATTCACACTTCCAGGATGCTTACTGTCTGTCAGGTACGCGTGAGGCCTTTTTGTGTGTCTCTAAGCGGGCAGAGAAACACAAGTACCTGTACCTCGCGGCATTGCTGCTCCGAGGAGGAAGTGGAGTGGGAAGTCCTCAGGAGGCTGCGGCTTTTGTTCCTTAGCAAAGAAGCCTGCTGAACTTTGCTAAAATGTAGTGTTTCTCTTTTCCCCTAAGTAACATTTACTAACACTCTGTAGAAAGCTCGAGATTCTCAGAGTCTACCTGGGGAGATGCTGCCTAGGGGAGGCGCTCCTGACAGAGCGGGCTGTGCCATTTACAGCGGCCCGCCTGATGCCTGCACACCTCCCATGTGCCGGGCCTGCAGGGAGGCGGCTGAGCCAGACCTTCACCGGCTTGTCTGTCCTGCAGGCATCGAGCCCCCTCGAGAATCTTTCAACCGCTGGATGCTGGAGCGCAAGGTCGTGGATAAAGGCTCTGACCCCCTGTTGCCGAGCAACTGTGAACCAGTCGTGTCACCTTCCATGTTTCGTGAAATCATGAATGACATTCCCATCAGGTACAGGCCCACAGCTGGGGCCAACCCCGGTGGGGGGTGCTGGGCGTGTGTGGCCAGTCCTCTGTAGAAGGCCTCACATCCGCCTGCTCCCTGTCCCAGGTTATCTCGAATCAAGTTCCGGGAGGAAGCCAAGCGCCTGCTCTTTAAATACGCAGAAGCTGCGAGGCGGCTCATTGAATCCAGGTCTGCTCTCTCCTGCCCGCCATAGGCTGGGTGGGTGATCAGGATGGGGAGGTCCCGGGTTCTCTGGCCCATCTCATGGGGCTCGGTCATGGCTCTTGGTGGCAGGAGGAGGGTCGGCTCCCAAAGGCAGCCCAAGGGCTGCGAGGGAGGCCTTGATGGCCAAATATCAGTGCAGGTGGGGTAGGGGGAGCAAGTGTGGGGCAGATAACCGACCGCTGGCTCCATTATGCGCCCTCAACCGGCAGGAGTGCGTCCCCCGACAGCAGGAAGGTGGTCAAATGGAATGTGGAGGACACCTTCAGCTGGCTGCGGAAGGACCACTCGGCCTCCAAGGAGGACTACATGGTGAGTGCCCCGGGTGAGGAGGCCGGCGGAAATGCTCTATGGCTCCTTCCTCCAGCTGCCTGCCTAGGCCGCCCGTTGTGCTGTTCAGCAGACCTCTGATGCTCATCGGTCCCCCAACTCCCGCCTGTAGAGAGGTTTGTCCAGGCTCCTGGCTCCGTCCTAAAGACAGTCTCCGTTAAGGTTCTTAATGGAATCCTGTGCTCGGCCACACACCTTAAGTAACTGCCTTTTCAACGTAATGGATGTCAGACATCTCCCTTGAATAGACTTTTGGACACAAACTGCCTTTGCTCGGGTGTGTGCGCTCAGCACAGTGAAGAGCAGGCCCCGGATTTGGTGCCCTGCGTTGCTGTGTCCACAGCGATTGTGTTTTCTGGCCCAGACCCGCCACTTCTGTGACTCCCCACCAGCACTAGCAATGGGCTTTCTTTTCAGGACCATTTTTCACAAGAGACAAGGTTTCGCAGTTCACGATAGTAACTGTACTTGACACGTAGAGTGACAAAGGTAGGTGTACTCACTAGCCAGAGTGACTCATTTTCACTCATCACTTTTACACGTGTGATTGAGCAAAACGACAAATGCCTAGTTAAAGCCTCGTCAGTTGCTAAAAGCTCAGATTTCAAATCTGCAGTGACCAAGGACCCCATTTTGTAATGGTCTCTTCCCCCGGTAGATGGCAGATGCTTTATAAGCGGGGACTGTGCCTGGTTTGTCTGTGTCCCCGGCAGTTATGGGATCTGGTGCAGTGTAAGCCCCACTGTAGGTGCTGGCATTTATTGGACACTTGCTTTATGCCAGGGGCCTGGTTAAGCCCTTAATGGGAATGATCCCATTTGATACTCAAACTGCCTTATGCGGTGAGTATTTTGTGTTCCCTTAACAGTTGAGGAATAAGATTCAGAGATGCCAAGGGACTGGTCCAAGGGACACAGCTAGTTGAGTAGCAGAGCTGGTTTCAAAACGAGGACTGCTGGCACCCACCAGCCCTCCCCCACCAGCCCCCTAGAGCCCTGATCAGGAGTGTCTCCTCCAGGACCGCCTGGAGCACCTGCGGAGGCAGTGCGGCCCCCACGTGTCAGCCGCAGCTAAGGACTCCGTGGAGGGCATCTGCAGTAAGATCTACCACATCTCCCTGGAGTATGTCAAGCGGATCCGGGAGAAGCACCTTGCCATCCTCAAGGAAAACAACATCCCAGGTAGGGAGCCAGTGGTGAGGCCGTCAACTCTGTTTCCTAGGCCCTGACTGAAGGGACAGGCGAGGCTGAGCCTCCAGGCCACAGGCTGGTTTGGGGAAGCCCATTTCCCCCAGTAGCGTCTGGGGCAGGACCTGCTGTCCTTGGGCTCAGGGGTTTCAGCCCTCCTGTAGGAACTGGAGAAGGGCTGGGGAAAGGGGGAGCCAGAAGGTGGTGAAGACAGGCTGGGGGTAGGCAGTGAGGTGGACTTGTGTTTACATCTCTCTGCCAGCCCCAGGCTCCCCACACCACGGTCTAGTGCCTGGCCACAGGCCCCTATGTGAACTCGGGGGTAACTCAGAGTGCTTGGCCCAGAAAGCTCCCTAAGTAAGGTATCGTAATCCCTAGGAGAGCAATGTAGTTCTCCTACTCCTGTCTGGCAAACTGGGGGCCTGTGTCAGTACAGAGCACGTTGACCCAAGCCACCAGCTCTTGCCTCTGCCAACTGCTTGGCTGTTAACGTTGTTACCAAACCGTCGGAGCTGCCTTCTGCTCTTCTGCGGGACGAGACTTACCTCCCCTGGTTACTGGGACACGCGTGGGACGCACCCAGCATGCAGTAGGCACTGAGGCTGTCGGGGTGAGAATTAGCAGAGCTGGGGCAGGCAGCCCCTCACTGCTCTCCCTGCCCGCAGAGGAGGTGGAGGCCCCAGAAGTGGAGCCCCGCCTGGTGTACTGTTACCCAGTGCGGCTGGCCGTGTCTGCACCCCCTATGCCCAGCGTGGAGATGCATATGGAGAATAATGTGGTCTGCATCCGGTATAAGGGAGAGATGGTCAAGGTCAGCCGCAACTACTTCAGCAAGCTGGTAAGAGCTGGGGCAAAGGGGAGGCAGGTCCCCAGAGGGGAGGAGGGAGGGCTGACTCCTTCTGGAGCCAGGGTCCTCAGCGGGAGGCCAGTGATGAGGGAGGGAGGGAGCGCTGTTGAAGGCCATTGCTCTCTGTCCCACAGTGGCTGCTTTACCGCTACAGCTGCATTGACGACTCTGCCTTTGAGAGGTTCCTGCCCCGAGTCTGGTGTCTCCTCCGACGGTACCAGGTACAGGCCTGGGGCAGCAGGGGAGGGCTCCTCCAGAGGGCGGGGGAGGGCTGAGCCCCCGAGGCTGACGGTGGCCACTGTGCAGATGATGTTTGGCGTGGGCCTCTACGAGGGGACAGGCCTGCAGGGATCGCTGCCCGTGCACGTCTTTGAGGCCCTCCACCGGCTCTTCGGCGTCAGCTTTGAGTGCTTCGCCTCGCCCCTCAACTGCTACTTCCGTCAGTACTGCTCTGCCTTCCCGGACACAGACGGCTACTTCGGCTCTCGCGGGTGAGAGCCGGGGGCTGCTGGGGCCCTTCTGCCCGGGCCCGGGAAGGGCTCCTCTATAGCAGAGATCCCACCTGGGCTGGCTACTTCCTAATGCTTCAGGGTTTGGGAATAGGGCAGTGTTGGATGTAGTCCTGCCGTCATGCCTTGCTAGCTGTGTGACCTTTGACTGGTCGCTATACTTCCAGGAGCCTTTGATAGCCCCTAACCCTGCCTGTGGGTTTCTCAGTGAATTAGCCCAGGTCGGGGTAGGAGCACATGGTCCAGGCACTGAGGGCACGGGAAGTGGTAATTTAGATGTCCGAGACCTTACAGACTAACGCGCGAGAGTGGAGAGTGAGCACGGGTGAAAGGAGGAGATGCAGCTTCCAGTTGGAAGACAGGCCTGGGCCAAAAAGAGGGAAGGCTCAGCAGCCGGGGAACTCCTGGCTGGGGCTTGGCCGTGCTGGCCGCGGAGTCCCAACTGCGTTTGAGCCCCAGCCCTTCCACTAAGTGGCTTGGTGGCCAAGTCACTGAGCCTCTCCATCCTCAGCCTTCAGTGGAGTTGGCCACACCTCGTCCCAGGATGAATGAAGGGTGAATGTTGGCCTATGGCCTGACTAGGGCCCATCCCTTCAACAGCTTGGGGGCAGCACCCCTTTGTGGTGGAGGGCCTGGGTCCTGGTAGGACTTAAAATGCTCACCTCTGTCCCCAGGCCCTGCCTGGATTTCTCCCCGCTGAGTGGTTCCTTTGAGGCCAACCCTCCGTTCTGCGAGGAGCTCATGGATGCCATGGTCTCTCACTTCGAGGTGGGTGTGCTGCTGCGAGTGGGGGGTGGGGGTGGCAAGCAAGATTGCCAGCCACCTGGAGGGCAGCCTTTGATGTCCACCCCGTGCCCCCTCCCATAGAAACTGCTCGAGAGCTCACCAGAGCCCCTGTCCTTCATCGTGTTCATCCCCGAGTGGCGAGAACCCCCCACGCCGGCGCTCACCCGCATGGAGCAGAGCCGCTTCAAACGCCACCAGCTGGTCCTGCCTGCCTTCGAACACGAGTACCGCAGTGGCTCCCAGCATGTCTGCAAGAAGTGGGTGCCCGGGGAGGGCAGGGGGGCGGGGGTGGTGGAGGAGGAGGAGGGCCAGGCTGATCACGCCAGGCCAAGCCCCACCCTGAACTGCTCCTTCGTCCACAGGGAAGAAATGCACTACAAGGCCGTCCACAACACGGCCGTGCTCTTCCTACAGAACGACCCTGGCTTTGCCAAGTGGGGGCCGACGCCTGAGCGGCTGCAGGAGCTGAGTACAGCCTACCGGCAGTCAGGCCGCAGCCATGGCTCCGGCTCCTCCTCCTCTTCCTCCGAGAACAAGGACCGGGACTCGGGCCGAGAACAGGGCCCTAGCCGCGAGCCTCACCCCACTTAACACATCCCGCGGGGAGGAGGAGCCCCAGGGTGCTGGTATGGACTGCTGGGACTCAGGCCTCTTGGGGCTGAGCAGACCCCAGGACCCTCCCCCTGAGGTGGCAGCAGGACTCAGGCTGCCAGTGTCATAGGAAGATTATGGCTCTGCCAGGGCTCCCCCTCCCTGCCCGATCCCCCAACTCCTCACCTCAAACTCACTCCAACTCCCGTGTAAATAGGTCCTGTCCCTTCCCTTCCTCCCCCCAATCCCTACCATCTTATCGCCATCTTGTTTCATTTGTAAAAGGAAATACAGAAACCCCCCTAAGAATGTGTGAGGGTCTTGAGGGCAGAGAAGGCGAGAACCTGGAGCTAGTCCTGGAACCACATCCTCTGTATCCAGGCTCACCTTCTTATGACCCCCTGGGGCCTTCACACTCCAGCCCAGGGCTCCAGTGTCTAACTTCTTGCCCTGCTGGCCCCATAACTGGGTCTCTGGTGGCCTCTGCCTGTGTCTAGCCAGTCTGGAGTCCAGAGTCCTGCGTCTTATCTGCAGGCCCCAGACTCCCACAGCCAGGCCAGTACTCCTACCTCCAGGGGGCAGAGGACTGGGGGCTGTGCCCAGGCAGAGAGCTAGACTCCTGCTTGACCTGGAGCGGCCACAGGGAGGGGGCAGACAGCTAGGATTCACAGTCTGGGGTCAGTAGGAAGAGCAGCTCTAAGCCACCATGGGTTTTGGGGTATGGTCTCCATGCCAATAGGCTGCTGACAGTGCGACCCTCTGAGGACCTCTAGGCATGGAACAGATGTTCTTCTGGGGCCCAGGAGAGGGGGAGGAAGTCTGAAGGTGCTCAAGGGGGTTCTTACCAGCTCAGCCATCTCTCCCAGTATCAGGCCTCTGCCCTACGGGCCTGCCCTGCCCCACACTTAGGCAGGGCGGGCCACACTGTGGGGCTAGGCAGCTCTCATGAGCTGTAACAGGCTCTTCCTTCCTTCCATTTCCCAAGTCCTTGCGGACAAAAGTAAGATGGTCAGGACTGGACTCTGGTCCCTTTATTGAGACTGAGGGGCCAGTGGGTCCATCCAAACAAAAATAAATTTCTCTCCCCAAAGCCTGCCTGCAGGCTAGGGCACCCAGCATGTCCTGGCTGGGGCCCACGGTTGTCCCCTAAACCCAGCAGCACAGGTCCGGCTCTCTTAGAGTGACAGGATACCGGCTGCTCAGTGTCTGGAGACCCTAGGTGGAACAGGGAGGTGAGTCCCAGTGGGTCCTCCCCCACCCCCGCACGGCTGGCCCCCCATATCCACGGTCTGTGTTGGGCCCGCGGGGCTCAGTCATCGGTCAGGGTGATGACGTCGTACTCGATGCCCTGGTGCTGCAGCTGTTGGATGTGTTCAGGCACCGCCTCTTCTGCGCCGAAGAGGCCCTGGGCTTGGGCCATGGCGGCATCGGCCACCGCTGCCAGGGGAGGGGAGAGGACGGTGAGCCTGAGGCCCCAGAAGCTAGGCCTGGGTCCCCATGGTCGTCAGGCTCCCACCCCATACCTGTGACGGCTGAGTGTGCAGCAGCCTCCAGTTGGGCCTGTGTGACCAGCTGCTGGCCTGGGGACACAGGCACATACTGGATCTAGAGTGGAGAAACCAATGAGATATGGCCTTGGAGGAGCTCTGCCTGTGCCCCAGCTCCATCTGCTCCCCGCCA
This sequence comes from Ailuropoda melanoleuca, assembly GCF_002007445.2. Lineage (NCBI taxonomy): Eukaryota > Metazoa > Chordata > Mammalia > Carnivora > Ursidae > Ailuropoda > Ailuropoda melanoleuca. The sequence goes on along the minus strand of NC_048230.1, from coordinate 59,700,202 downwards.
AAGGCCCTACCTGGGACTCCTGAAGGAAAGGGGCCCCTTGTTCGTACTGGATGTGTGTGATCTGGCCTTCCTGTACCTGGAGGGAGGAAGGCGACATGATGAGCGAGGAGGCTATACGGTCCTCACCTCACTCCCCACCCCTGCCCAGGCCTGACCTACCTGGATATGATGGCCCTCTGGAACCACCACATATTCCTGGGGGAGCAGGTGCTGGACCCCATCCTGGGAGATGATGTACTGTACCTGGAGAAGGGTGGAGCAGAGGCAGGTGCTGAGGCCAGGAGCTCAGCGAGGAAGACCGAGCAGGGGGCCAGGGACACCCACCTTTGACGGCAGCTGCAAGCACGGACCCGGGGAGAGGTGGTTTGGAAAGTGCGGTTCCTCCCCGAAGCGGGGCCTAGGCAGGTGGAGGGAGGGCAGTGCTGGCCGAGGTGCTCACCTGGTTGTCGGAGGTCACCAGATGCTGTACTGTCTGGCCGTCCGCAGTGGTGATCTCTTGGATATAGGTGGCTTCTTCCTGCCAGGACCAAGCCAGCTCTAGCCTCACTTCTGTGTGCTCCCACCCCAGCCTGTGACCTCCCAGCCCAGGAGCTCACCTGATTGGTCACTGTCTGCTCTTGGGCCACAATAATGTGTTCCTGGCCCAGGGCCTGCTGCAGCCGCTCTGGGCCCAGGACCCCATGGCTGGACTGGAGTGCAGCTGGGCAGAGAGGGGAGGGTGCTCACACAGGGACTTGGGACTGACACGCCCTGGCCCCCCGCCCTGGTCCCCCAGGCGCAGCTCACTGTGCAGTGTGGCCAGCGTCTCGTCGTCACTGTTCAGGATGATGGTCTGAGTGGGGGTCCGGGCTGGGGTCCGGGCGGTCGGTGTCCCTGTCTTTCTCCCATCAGGACTGTGCAGCCGCTGGATGTGGAACTTGAGATGCCCGTTCCGGTTGAAACTGAAGGGGGGGGTGGGGGGGGAGAAGGCTCAGGGGCGGCCTCACCACGCATGCCCTGCAGCCCCCACCCGCCCAGCCTCAGCCTCACCGCTGCCCGCAGAGGTGGCACGCAAAGGGCTTCTCGTTGGTGTGGGTCAGCATGTGCCGTCGCAGGTCCTTCTTGTTCTTGGAGGCAAAGCTACACTGGCTGCATTGGTGGGGCCGCAGGCTCGAGTGCTGCGCCATGTGGGCCTGGAGAAGGGGCAGAGTCGGGGCGCTGCCTGGGGGACCACACACAGCACCTCACGGACAGAGCTGGCAGGGCACGTCCTCAGGTGGAGAGGAGCCACGTAAAGTATAAAGCAGACCAAGACCTGGTGCTGCTGTGTGTGGAGACAGGAACAAGTCCCAGGCCCCATTGTTAGGTCACTTAGAGAATCCTGTCCCTGCTCCCAGACTCGGTTTACCCTGGTGTAAATGCAAGATACAGGTTCAGATGAGGGAACCTCCGAAGGGCTCTTCTAGCCCCGACGTTCTAGGGTTTGGGCCCTGCTCCCCTCACTGAGCTGCTGTGAGGATTCAGTGCACAGTGGCATCTGGAAATGGTAATCCTTGGGGGAAGGACTCCCGCCCAGAACCTGGCCCTCCTCACCTTCTCCACACTGTCTCCACCAGCTTCCCCGTACCCTGCGCCCTCCCTATCTCAGACAACTTGCATTTCCCTAAGCACGCCTCCTGCCACCGCACCTGCGCCTCTGCCCCTCCAGGCCCAGGGCGGCCAGCACCCCAAGTCCACACGACCCGTTCCCTGTCTGCTCTGCCATCTGCACTATGTTCACCCCAGGACACCACTGGGCATGAGTCACCCTGCCCGTCTGGATGGGTTCCCCACCAGACTGAGCTCCCTGAATGCTGAGACCTCGCGGAGTCCTCTCTGACCCTAGAAGGGGGAGAGAGTCTGGCTCAGGCTGTTGAGTTAAGGTCTGTTACACAAACAAGTGGCCAAATGAGTGCCAGGGGAGGCACAGGGGCAGCACCTACCCGGACCTCGGGCCACTGGCGGGCACTGAAGGGGCAGTCAGGGCACTTGAAGGCACTAGGCCCGGCGTGGGCCCGTTTGTGACTCTCCATTTCGGCTCGGCCGGGGAAGGCCTCAGCACAGATCTTGCAGGAAAACTTCTTGGATGACGCTGTGGCTGCGGACGACGGCGGCGATGGCGGTACTCCCAGGCTCAGGGATTTGCTGGCCGCAGGAGGTGGGGAGGCAGAGCCCTGGGGGTCTCCCACCCGGTGCGTCCTGGCTGGAGATGGGGGCTCAGGGCCATCTCTGGGCAGCCCCCCACACTGTAGCAGGGGCCACTTGGCCCCAGAGGCCAGGGAATCCGGACTTGGGAAGGAGATGGAGCCATCCGCAGTCAGCTGTAGAGATGGGGGAGCATGAGGTACTGAGGAGGACGGGGGAAGGCCGAAAAATGGGGGAGGGGTTGGTACCCCAAGCCTCACCTCGATGTGGTGCAGCTGGGTCCCATCCGCTGCCATGATGTAGTGGGTGCCGGCTTCTTTCAAGGCATCGCTCACAACCACAGCCTGGGCTGCCTCCCCTGGGGGCTCCTCGCTGTGGACACCAGAGAGGGGAGGAGTGAGTTCTAGGAGGGGATGGGAGGCCCCAGGAGTCCCCTTCCCCAAGAAAGTCATCAACTGAGGGGTGACTGCCACCACAGGTGGACTCCCTGGTTTGAATTCTGGCTCTGCCCTTTTCCAGCTGAACCTCACGGTCTCTTCCATAAATGGTGACTGCAGGTCCAATGTACGGTCCTGCTCAACAGTAGTCCCCCAGCGACCTTGAAGGGCGGGCCAGGGCAGCAGTGAGGCGGAGAGCCCCAGGGCTCCAGCCCAGGACCGGCAAGTACTCCGGGACCAAGAACGGACGGCACACGTGGAGACTGGGCTGCCCGCTGGCCGCCCAGGGATCCGGATTCCCATCCTAGCCGTGTACTGTGGCACTTCGGTGCTTGGATGAAGGGCTTTCTCAGACCACCCAGGAGTTCCGTGAGCGTACAAATATTTCTACCCCAAACTTGCTCAGTGTAGAGGAAGCCAAGGGCAGCTGCCAGGCCTCCATGCCAGCAAGGAGCCTGAGCTTGCCATGAAGCTCAGAACTGGACAACCTCTCAGGGATCACCCAGAACAAAGAGCACGTGACTTCAGAACCAAAGGGTCAACTCCTCACTTACTGCTTGTCTGACTTTAGGCAAGTCACTCAATGTCCCTGGCTTACTTCCTTGCTTGTAAAACGAGAGAGACATGGATCTCATGAGAATGGGTTAGGTGAGTTCCTGAACGTCCCTGAGAAAGATATGACTCCTATGGCTAATTACGTTACATGTATTAGGATTTTTGCCTCCTGCCAACTAGGCTCGGGTGGGCAGGCCCTTATCTGAGGCCTCCCGGCATACCTATCAGTGACCAAAGGGGGCCTCGCGGGCAGCAGGTCTCACCTGTAAGGTGTGCCAGGAACTGATGTCCCCTCTTCCATGGGGGGTGCCGTGATGACGCTGTAGCCAGTCCCACCAAATGGCCCAGGTGCCAAGGTGATCTGCTGCAGGTCAGGGGCGCCCAGCTGGCTCTCTGCGGCCACACTGGCCCCTGGCTCTGCCATGTGGAGGGTTACCACTTGCGGAGTGGCACCTGCTGGGGAAGGCTGCCCCCCAGGGGACGCTAACTCTGCTTCCACGTCCTCTGACTTCACCACGGCCACCTGTAATGGACCCGGTGGGCATCAGGAGCAGGATCTGGGGCCGAGGGGCTGGTGTTCAGGGCCCTTTACCTCAGGGCCTCAAAGCTTGGCCCCACTCGGGCGACCCAGTGCTGCCGCCACTCATTTGTGCAACCCCCAGTGTGTGTGCTTTCTAAAGCACGCTCTGGCTCTCCCAGCCCCACCCAGCAACTGGAAATAAACTTAACAAGACCAGGGTGGCACGATACTGCCCCCCAGGGGCTGCTGGGCAATGTCTGGAGACAGCCACTGGTCATCATGCTTGGAGGGGGGGGGTGGTACTGGCCCCTTGGGGTTATCTGTCAGGGATAAGGCTAACCGCCCCACAGTGAAGAGCACAGCTCCCACAACGAAGAAGGCCAAGACTAAGAAATCCTACGGGAAAGGGACAAGTGGCAAACCATGTAAGAAAAAAAGAGCTTGACTTCACGTCTTACTCCAAAGTCTGCTTCAAATGGGTTAAAGACTGAAACATAATAATAAAAAAACTAAAAATATGAGGGGCGCCTGGGTGGCACAGCGGTTAAGCGTCTGCCTTCGGCTCAGGGCGTGATCCCGGCGTTGTGGGATTGAGTCCCACATCAGGCTCTTCCACTATGAGCCTGCTTCTTCCTCTCCCACTCCCCCTGCTTGTGTTCCCTCTCTCGCTGGCTGTCTCTATCTCTGTCAAATAAATAAATAAAATCTTAAAAAAAAAAAAAAACTAAAAATATGAAAAGAAAATGTAGGTAAGTAATTTTTACGATCTGGGGTGGGAAGATTTTTTTCTAATCAGCAAAACAAACTATAAACTGAAATCAGAAAACAAAGGAATGAGGTATTTAAACATTTCGTACGAGAGAGAAAAGGGGAGTCTCCTTCATCTTACAAAGAGTGTCTGCGAAGTGATAATAAAAAGACCAACAGGGGCCCCTGCATGGTGCAGCTGGTTAAGCGGCCGACACTTGGTTTCAGCTTGGATTGTGATCTTGGGGTCATGGGACTGGACCCCAGGTCGGGCTCCACACTCAGTGGGGAGTCTGCTAAGGTTTCTCTCTCCCTCTCCCTCTGCAGCACCCCCCCCCCCCCCCCCCCCC